>NC_082642.1:120673832-121277895 GCF_028023285.1 Balaenoptera ricei
AGAAAAAGAAGAGCACATTAAACTAAAATTAAGTAGAAGAAAGAAAATAATAGAGATTGGAAGCTAAATAAGTTAGAAACAAGAAAAGAAGGGATACAAAAAGCTGGTTCTTTGAGATCAATGAAATTGAATATATTTATCCAGATATATCAAGGGAAATGAAGACATAAATTACAAATGTCAGGATGAGAGAGCTGGCATTACTATGGACTCTACAGATATTTAAGAAGATAATAAGGTAATTCTGTGAATAATATTATGCCAATATATTAGACAACTCAGAGGAAAAGGGCAGATTTCTTGAAAGATAAAAATTGCCAAAGCTCACTCAAGAATAAATAGAAAACCTGAAGATCCCAAATCTACTAAATAAATTGGAGTTTAAAACTTTCCCACAAAGAAAACACAAGACCCTGATTGCTTCCCTGGTGCATTCCACAAAACATTTAAGAAAGAAAGAATACCAGTTCTGCAAATGTTCTTCCAGAAAATTAAAATGGAACAATTTCTTCCTAACTCATTCTATGAATCAATCATTACCCTGATACCAAATTCAAACAAAAACATTATTAGATTATAAAAAAACTATAGACCAATATTCTTCATATAGATGCAAAAATTCCAAACAAAATTTTAGCAAGTCAAATCTAAAAATATATAAAAAAGATAATACACTTCTTCAAAATCCATGAACCCAATCTTATCATAAGATACCAGCCAAGCCCAAACTGAGGAAAATTCTACAAAATATTTCACCAGTACTCTTCAAATGTGCCAAAGTCATGAAAAACAAGGAAAGACAGAGAAACTGTCACACACTGGAGAAATCTAAACATAATGACTAAAGGCAACATGGTATCCTGGACTGGATCCTGGGTCAGCAAGACGATATTAAAGAAAAATCTGGTGAAATTCTATTAAAATCTGTAGTTCAGTTAATAGTATTGTACCAGTGTTAATTTCTTTGTTTTGATAAATATGCCATGGTTATGTAAGATATTAACACTACGAAAACCTGGGTAAAGGGTCTAAATCCAAAGGAGCTAAAACACACAAAAAACTGAAAAAGAAGAAAGTTGGAAGACCACCATTACCTGATTTCAAGACATTAAAAAGCAACAATAGTCAAAACTGTCTAGTATTGGCATAAAGGTAGACAAATTGATCAATAGAGCAGAATAAGAAGTTCAGAAATAGACCCGCACATATATAGATAGCTGATTTTTGAAAAAAGTGTGAAGGTAATTCAGTGGAGAATAATCCTTTCAAATGACATTGTAATAATTAGATATATACAGCTGCAAAAAATAAACTTTGATACATACCTCACATTACACACAAAAATCAATTCATAATGGGATCATACATCTAACATAAAACATAAAGCTATAAAAGTTCTGAAAGAAAACATAGAAGAAAATCGGTGTGATTTTGCATTTTGGCATAGATTTTTAAATGTGACACAAAAAGCACAATCAATAAAAGAACACGAATAAATTGAATTTCACCAAAATTAAAAACTTCTGCTATTCATAAGACACTGTTAAGAAAATGAAAAGACAAAGCCATAAACTTAGGGAAAATATTTGCAAAGCATATATCTGATAAAGACTTGTTATTAAGAGTTTATAGACAGAACTTAAGAAAGCAAACAATCCAATAAAAAACGAGCAAAATATTTGGACAGTTTTCCAAAGATGATATGTGAATGGGAAATAAGTACAGGAAAAGATTTCATCAAGGCAGAAATAGAGACACAGATGTAGAGAACAAATATATGGACACCAAGGGGGGAAACAGAGGGTGGGGGAGTGGGTGGTGGTGGGATGAACTGGGCGACTGGGATTGACATATATACACTAATATGTATAAAATAGATAACTAATAAGAACCTGCTGTATATTAAAAAAAAGAAAGAAAGAAAAGATTTCAACATCATTATTCATTAGGAAATGCAAATTGAAACCACATGAGAGACAACTAAATACCTATTAGAACAGTTAACATTTTAAAAGTTGGCCATACTAAGCATTGACAAGGATGTAGAGAAAATGGAACTCTCATATACTGCTGGTTGAAATATATAATAACACAAGAAGTTGGGAAAATGTTGACCATTTTTTCAAAAGCAAAGTATGCATGTATCATATAATCCAGTCTACTCCTAGTATTTACCTGAGAGAAAAGGAATCATACCCCATATAAAAAGCCTTATAGAAATATGCTCACTGAAGCATTAGTTTAATAGTCCAAACTGGAAATAACCCAATGGTCATCAGCAAGTGAATGGATTAACAAATTGCAGTAAATCCATTTATCAGTATACTACTACTACCAGTCTCAGGAATCTTATCTGCAGATAAGTGTTTGGGAGCAAGATGTTCACAAAATGATAGAAAAAAGAACTGATATAAAACAAAAATAGACCCACAAGCCAACCTCTTTCAAATGTAAGCCCTTCTAAAACAAAAAGAGTACAATGAGGCAAATGCTTTGTGTTCTCAATAAACCACCAAAAGAGAAATAAATGCGTGCTCCAGGAAACCCATGCAATAAAAACATAAATAATGCATCAACGCCTTAAAAACTGGTGAAGATTGGTTTAGCATTTAAAATATTCAGTATTCTTGTTGTGTGTATAGATTAATTTTCTAAAAATTTCTACTTTAGTTAATACTCAGAATATATAATATATAAATCTGTCTTTATTTTGGGCTGAAGTAACCTAGCATTGTTTTTTAATCTGTTCAATTGTTTGGTTTGTTTAAACCAAATTGACTCCTGCCTGCCAAACTCTCAGGCCTATATTAAGATTTTTACAATTCAAAATATTTGAATTTAGAGAATTTCTTGGAAGTCTTAATGCACCAATCTCAGAGTGAGGACTGATCACTCAAAGAGGATAATCCTCTTTTGGGAACCAACTGCATAAACGTCTCTGACTTAGATGTACAGAAGACTTCAGAAGAAACCTCTATAATCTGAGGTTTATCTCTAGCCTGTCATGAGTACCTGACATTTCTACCTTGTTGAGCTCAGACATTTCAGCTTTCATCTTCTCCCATATATAAACCCATGAGAGTATCTCTCAGATTTATACTTCAAGGCTACCTTCTCTGAACTCTTTTTATCATTCATGCTCACTAATCTACATATTTTTGATTGTAAAAGTGCCTCTTACTAAGAGAAGTTTCATGAAAACTAAAAATCTGGCTGTTTCAATGATTCTTAGAAACAGAGCTACTCTCATGCCAGGCAATCTTGTAGACTATATGCTGCTTTCATTCCCTGTGAAGAAAAGCAGTCTAGAGAAGACTATGTTCTAATGCACAGAAAAAGAAATATAACTAAATATAATCACTACTGTTTCTACAGTTCTCTATTCCATAAAAACTGTGAGCAAATTCTGCCATTTATCACCTTCAATCAAGTTGTCACCCAAACATAGGGACCTCTTAGTGGAGTCTACCCATGAGCTCTGCAGGAATCCATCCAGAAGCCAAATACCACTGCCACGCAGCTGTACTCGACACTGTCTATCCTCTCTGTCTTCATCTCTCAGACAAATTCAAGAACCATGGGTTTGGTGAGTAAAGAGCTAAGCAGCCTAGTTTGGCCACACTAGATACACTGGATATGTTCAACAAGGCCACAGAATAATATGCTCTGTAAAAATCCATTAATTTTCAGGTTTCTGTATTTTTTTTTTTTGGTTTTAATTTCAGAAAAATTTCCTCAGAAACAATGTTAAAACATCCACTTTCCATATCTTAACAGGATAAAAATGTTATACCTACCCTCTTCCCCCATGACAAGTGCATAGGGTGCAACGAATCTAAACCAAGTCCAAAAGTGGGAGAGACTGAGGAGTAGAGGCAAAGAGTGGCGGCTCCTTGGCACGGTGTTAATCAACACAGTTTGCTAGGATTCATCCCTTCCCACCCACAGTATTCATGTTTTCATCACCTTTTAGAAAATACCCCTGTTGAGTCCATTCAGAAAAACACTTTGGGGACACACACACAAAATAGTTTTCCAGAAATATCAAAAGTGCAGAAGAAAGAATAGGGAATTTAATTCCATGAAACACTTTAAAGCCAATTATGATAGGTGTAAAAATATAAAGATTATTAGGGCATATGCAGTCTAAACTTAAAGAAGAGGGAGTAAGCCAGGTATGGATTTAAAACAAAACAGACAACACACAGCAAAATGAAGAAAGTGTTCTGGAAAATGAAGAATAAAGATGATGTTAGGAATTGAAACAGAAAGTGGCAGAAAAAAAAAAAAGAGGAAAGATGGCAGAGCTTAATATACAAGAACCTCTGAGGGACTTACATTTGGAAGGAAGAGGGAGGAAGCTGAGGAAGAGGAGAAGAAGAGGAGGACCCACCAAGGATACAATACAGGAGTGATAAGAGAAATAAATGTGAAGGGAAATTTTTTAAAAGTCTAAGAAATAATTTTTGCCACTTAAATAAGTGGCATTAAATAGAATCAAATTATAAAAGGATTTCAAGAGTGGTGACTGAAAACAAATCCTTGAGTTCACGAATAACTTGATTGAGACCACATTTCCAAAGAGTAATGTGTGTGAAGTGGAACCATTACAGTCAGGCTGACTTTAAGGAACTCGACTGTGAAGAGTTAAGTACAGTTGGAAAAGGTTATCTTTAAGGGAATTCTGGTTGATGTTGTTAAAATAGAGAAACACAAGGCTATATTGGTAGATAGGAGAGAAAGAAGAATCACAGGGGAAAAGTGATGGCATGTCATATACCAGAGACAGGAGGATTAGCTGGGCAATGGAAAACTTTCAATGTCCATTTTTTGAAGGAGAATAATAATTCAGGTTAAAAAAAAGAAGTTCTCAAAAAAAAAGAAGAAAATACTTCCTTTTTTCTGATCTATCACATATACTAAAATGATGAAGGAAGGAAGGAAGAGGTTAAGTCCAAAACAAAATTCTTTTCGGGAGGGACTTTTAGGAAATATACGGTTTTGTCAATGTCTGTACACTACCCGCCAGTCAAAGGAGCAGAGAAGCCACTGTTAAAGAAACATGCATAAACAAAATTACATATACCTAGTCAAAATCATAAACAAATCACTTATAGTCATACATCCAGCTCAATTACCCCTGACCTACAAAGTAGTGAGTGGTACTTCATACATCAGAAAATATTTCACATCTTTCGGTTTGCCAGGCAAAATCCCAAGTCTGCTGAACCCTTCTAAATTTATGTATACACTGCAGGTTTCCTGTGCATAGAAGAACACCTAAGATTGGCAAAAGCTGGAGTTTAATGTGTCTTTGTATGATGGGAGTCTGGAGAAGAGAGAACCTTAAAAATGTTACACAAAAACAGTAGGCCATCCTGCAAATCTGTGCTATAGCAGTGCACGTCTTGACCTAATGTCATAAACAGAAGGGATCCTCTATATACTTTGGGAGAAACCACGAGATTTGTCTTCCAGTTTTGACTCTTAATAGGGTAGCAAAAGGTCAACTAGGATCTATGGATTATATACAATAAACATTAATTGGCTTAGATATAGACAAAGATGTAAAGATATAGATACAGATATAGATAACCTGGTGGTGCAGTTGTTAACAATCCACCTGCCAATGCAGGGGACATGGGTTCGAGCCCTGGTCTGGGAAGATCCCACATGCCATGGAGCAACTAAGCCCGTGTGCCTCAACTACTGAGCCTGTGCTCTAGAGCCCATTCTCCGCAACAAGAGAAGCAACTGCAATGAGAAGCCCACGCACCGCAAGGAAGAGTATCGCCCACTCGCTACAACTAGAGACAGCCTGTACACAGCAACAAAGACCCAATGCAGCCAAAAATAAATAAATAAATAAATAAATAAATAAATAAATAAATAAATAAATAAGCAATGTTATGACAGAACTGCTCTACATTAAAAAAAAAAAAGAAGACAGTGCTATCCTACCCAACTAATATCCTTCCTATCCAATCCCAACCATCTCCCAATCTCCTTCACCCCGTGCTTTCCAGAGACACTAGCAAATACTGAAAATGCAGAAAATATGTAAATTGACCCCAGACAATATTTCAGGTATGGAGATTATTTCAAATATCATTCTTCTTCTGTATGTTTGAAATTTAATTTTTAGAAAGCAAATGAATTATGCACTATTTTGGGTCATTTAAGTAGAAAATAACTTCTAAGATATCTCTATGGTAATGTACCTCCTTAAAATAAAATTTTATTTGTTTTTGTCCTAGCAAAGACAGGACTAACTAAAACACCTGGATGATTAATCATTTAAACATTCTGATGATAAATGTAATATATATTTGTTGTAGAAAACTTAGAAAAAATAAAAAACTATGATCAAGAAAATAAAAACCACCCATAATCCCATCATCTGAGTTACTGTGTATGGATATCTTTCTAGTGTTTCTATGTATCTGCATTTTTATACAAATATAAGATACTCATAATTCTCTTTTTTGTTTAATGTAGTAACATGGATATTTTCATGTTATAACATATTCTTTTCAAATAAAATTTTAATCAGTGTCTGTAGTCCATCATTCTTTTTCCAAATACCATTATTTAAAAGTAAGGTTTTGAAGATCTTTATCTAAGGCAATATTTTTGTACATCTCTACTTCTTTTAGATTACTTTCTAGAATTAGAATCATAGGATAAATTTTATATTTTAAGACTTTTTAAAATAGATTGCTAATTTTTCCTCCAGTAAATTCATTAAAAAAAAATTACATTCCCATCAGTAAGAGATAAGTGACATTTAGCTACCTTGCAAACTCTGGCTCTAGAATATTTTAAATATTTATCTTTTTGCTGGTCTCCACCTCATGACTACTTGTTTTAATATTCATATCTTGAATATCAACTGAATGTTGGCTACCTATATTTCTCTATGTGTTAAGTCCTTAATCATTTTATTTACCCATGCTTCAGTAAGTGTGTTCATCTTTGTTATTGAGTATAAGAGCTTCAAAGAGGAAGTGACATGTGAACTGGGTTTCTGAAGGATCATTTTACCATTAAAGAATCAGGGGAATGTCATCCTATGGAAAGGCACAAAAGCATGAAAGAACCTAAAACATTGAGAGACAGTGAGAAATTCACTGTAGCAGTAACAGTGGACACTGGAAGAGGAGGTGTCCAATGTTGCAGGTAATGGACCCTTGCAAAAATGAAGCTGGCAGCAGATAAAGACAACACAAACAGATGGAAAGATATACCACATTCTTGGACTGAAAGAATCAATATTGTTAAAATGACTATACTACCCAAGGCAATCTATAAATTCAATGAAATCCCTATCAAATTAACAATGACATTTTTCACTGAACTGGAACAAAAAAATTTTTAATTTGTATGGAAACACAAAAGACCACAAATAGCAAAAACAATCTTGAGAAAGAAGAATGGAGCTGGAGGAATCATGCTCCCTGGCTTAAGACTATACTACAAAGCTACAGTAATCGAAACAGAATGGTACTGGCACAAACGCAGACATATAGATCAATGGAACAGGATAGAAAGCCCAGAAATAAACCCACACACTTATGGTCTATTAATTAATCTATGAAAAAGGAGGCAAAAATATACAATGGAGAAAAGACAATCTCTTCAATAAGTGATGTTAGGAAAACTGGATAGCTACATGTAAAAGAATGAAATTAGAACATTCTTTAACACCATATACAAAAATGAACTCAAAATAGAGTTACTGTATGATCTTGCCATTCCACTCCTTGGCATATATCCAGAGAAAAGATACATGCACCCCAGTGTCCCTAGCAGCACTATTTACAATAGCCAAGACATGGAAGCAACCTAAGTGTCCATCAACAGATGAATGGATAAAGAAGGTGTTGTATATATAAACAATGGATTATTACTCATTCATAAAAAAAGAATGAAATAATGCCATTTGCAGCATCATGGGTGGACCTAGAGATTATCATATTAAGTGAAATAAGTCAGACGGAGAAAAACAAATACAGATGATATCACTTATATGTGGAATCTAAAAACATTATATAAATGAATTATTTACAACACAGAAATAGACTCAGAGACATAGAAAACAAATTTATGGTTACCAAAGGGGATAGCCAGGGGCTGGGGGGAGATAAATTAGGAGTTTGGGATAAACATATACACACTACTATATATAAAATAGGTAAACAAGGACCTGCTCTATAGCACAGGGAACTATATTCAATATCTTGTAATTACCTATAATGGAAAAGAATCTGAAAAAGAATATATATATATATAACTGAATCACTTTGCTGTACACCTGAAACTAACACCACATTGTAAATTAGCCATACTTCAATTTAAAAAAAAGAAGTGTATGTGCTCAAAAACCAATCATGTAATTCAGTATCAAGTTCACATCACTATTGGCCTATCTATCAGTTTAATTTTGGAGCCAAATATTATTTCAAGATTGAGCTACATTTTTTCAAAGCCAATAAATCAATCTATAAATCAATTGCCCAATAACATAATATTTCTAATGATCGAATGCAATACATTTTGGAATATGCTATACTATATTCTCCAGCATAAATTTTCATAAATATTTCTCCCTTTTTAATGAAATCACAGTTTAACAATATATTGAACAATCTAAACATCTTGACTGTACAAAAATTGAAGTTTTCAATGATTATGAAACAGTGGATTAAGTTTTCATAAGATCAGGCATATGTGCAAGCAACTTTCTTCCTGGAAATGGTCACTAGGTTTAAAACAGCATTGACAATAATGTAAGGGAAATGTGATATACAGGTCTCTAGAAAGCAGCTGTGCAAACAAAGGGAAGAACCTTATGGAAAACCATGACACATTAAGAGATCTGTTGATTATATTTCATGTCTATTTCAAGAAATTTAGCTTATACAAAATCAAGAACATAGCCTCAAAGGGATAATATGGTAGGTTACACATTGCCTTCATATTGCTTGATTCATGTTTTTCACTTGACTGAACACCACTTGCAGTCTGAATATAAAATGATTAGGTTTTAGTAATGCAGATTTTGTTCCAAATGCATTAAAATAGTTAACACATATACATAACATTTCTATATCTTTGTGTATTTGAAAACTGCATAATGTTTACCATTTTAAGATAAGAATGAAATAGGATATTTTAAAATATCATATTTGGCAAGTAGCTAGCAATATTAGTCTTCTTTTCCAAATGCAAATTAGTTTTCTCACCATGACAACAAACTAAAATATTGTCATGATGACAGGTAACATTTTAGTACTCTGTAATTTACTACATTTAAGTACTGCATAACCTTTTGCTCATTGGAAAATAAACTTACAGGACTTCTTGAAATAAACTACTATTAATGTCTTCACCTAAATTTTTTCACTAGTTTATATCATTTTTTAAAAGGTCTTCCATTTAAAAGATAAATCTAAATCTTCTATGCCCTTGATTTTATAATTAAAAGATATTTATCTGCCCTCCAGTGTTTTTCCTGAAATTCCTTCAAATAATCTTGAGAAAAACAAATTATAAACAAAGATAAATTAATTTTTGGTTATCTCATTTACCTAGTTAATATTGTCATTTTAAATGTATAAACTTAAAAATCTTCCTATAAGAAACAATTCTTCAATATTTTCTCTTGAAAACATTATCTGATACTACAATAGGAATTTTGTTATACATTTTTCCTAAAACATTACACTGAAAGTATAAACAAAAAATGAAACCTATATTTAGACCTTTGATATCACAAATATCTCAAATCAGGATGATTCCATTACCCCTTTACTTTTTTCCTATGCCTCTACTTCCCAAATATTTCTAGTCATAGAAAACTAGGGAATGGCAAATTAAGTAATATTGAAATAATTATAATAATAATAATAATTGACAGCATTTACATCCTTAGTCCTTGCTTATGTATTAACTTTTTAAATGCTCTACAACGACCCTTTTCAGTAGATATTCATATTAACTCCATTTTTGCAAGAACAATGATCCACCCCTGCGATATGCACATACTGGCTTTGAGTGCATGATTTTTCTCTTCAAAGGTGGATAATACATATTCTTTTCAGTCTTTCCCTTTGGATACAGAAGGCCACTTCTGTTTCTCTATCTTTAAAGGATAAATAACTTTCAGAATTATCATCTCCTCTTGGCTGACCGCTGCCAGCATCTGTTTTCAGTCATCCCCTACATACCTTCCAAGACTTTTCTTTTCATCTTTCTGACCTTTTCTCTCTGACCCAAATCTATGCACCTCTTTTCTCAACTTGCACTCATTTTTCCTAACTCCTATTCCTAAACCCTTCTTCTAGTTTATATCAAGCTCATTGTTTTTATATGCCCCTCACTTACAAAACTATCGAAGATTGCTATGTCAACAATTTTAAGTATTTGAGGTAAAATCCAGATGTTTGTATTGAACAGCAGTGCCAAACACCAGACATTTAATATAAACAATATGTTTACAAACCCTCATGTACTAGGTAGAATATTTTTAACTCATATAACTAGACGGAGTATTGAACATGTGTAAGAAATAAAAAGCATTAAAATCATTAAGTTTGAAAAATCATTTTTCACGACTTCAGCTGGATATACCTGAGTGTGGAATTTGTATTTTAGTTTTATTGTTAAGAAGCAAACATATATTATTTCTATTTTTTAAACCAATTGAAAGATCAGTTATGAAAGCAATTAAACTAGAATATATTTATGTTGTGAAAAATTACACTGAAAATATCTCAATTTTCTAATTAATTAATCATAATATATGATCATTGATTGTACCCAGGTTTCTTTATATTAAGAAACATAACAGGACTCTAAAAGAACTCGTTATGATCAGGAAGAAAATTATGCAAGAGGTTTAAAATTTTTTATATTTTTAATACGGTATGTTGAAAAAATTTAGGTTAGGTAAACCAATAGAACAGCCCCAAGTCTTCTGTTTTCTAGCCCTATGATCTTAGACTAATTATTTAAATTCTGTAAACCTGTTTCTTCATCTGTAAAATAAAGACAATAGCAGTGTATATCTCATATCTTTGCTATGAAAAATAAATGTGAAATGTAGTTAAAGTACTTGGTATGATGCCTAATAAAGCATATATAATCAATAAATTGTTATTTTTATTATTATAAAATAATTACCCATTATACAGTAGAAACTCAAATTATATAAATACCTCTCATAACTCTTTACAGTCGATTTGTATGTTCGTGTCTATGGGAACCTATAATGGTTTCCCTTAGTTATGTAATTATAAGGAATGAAATATTGAGATATATATGTGAATAGTCAGTAAAGATTTCAGAGACCAAATAGAAGTTAACAGGACCTAACTGATGTGTGTGTGTGTGTGTGTGTGCATGCATGTATGTATCCTATATATAGGAGATACGTATATCCTAACTTAGCATGACCTGTATACAAGAGATATGTGGATCTTGGTCTTCCCAATCTGTTGTTGACTTTACTGTCTAGCTATTTAATTTTCAGATTTTCCCAAGAATTATGTAATTATTTAAAATCTCACAAATTACTATTTTTTTAACTTGCCTAAGCCTTGTTTCTGTTTTAAGACAGTCTTTTTGTTTGTTTGTTTTGTTTTACTGAGATTTCTACTAAATTTTATAAAGATGATAACAAGAAGCTAAACTTTGGATGTAGAAACCTCCTGTAAAAACATAGCCACACACTGGTATTTCATTCTGATTGTTGTACTTGAAGCATGCATTTGGATAAAAATATAAAGTCCATGTATGGAGAATCAGTTCACAATGAATGAAAAAGGAGGACCTTACATTGAAATCAGAACTATTGCATCTAGATGCAGCAAGATAATTTCACAATAAGTTTAAGAAAATCCTATTAACTAAAGAGAAAAATTGTGTTCTCCATGTAAAAGATTATATTCCAATACATGTCAGATTTTTTTAAATGTATAGGAATGTTCAGTAAAATATCAGGCTATTGAAACTGAAGAGTCTGATAAAAAAAACCCAAAACTCTACTGTTTATATCCCAGCATATAATCGATCATGGACATGCATTTTTTATTGCTTTTTTGCTCATACAACAGCTGAAGGAAGATAATAACCTCAAAATTAGTTAATGTAGGAAACCAAGAAACATATTCCATTTAACCCCTATGTTTCTTTATTTTTCTTCCCACAGTAATAAAATATCCCTCTCTGCAGAAGCTGAATTATTTGAGTAGAAATGTGGAGTAGGCGAGTTTCAGACACACTTATGTCTTCCAAACCTAGACCATGAATAACAACAAACTTTAATCAGTTTCTTGGCAAGAGATAAAAAATTAAGCATGGATGTTTTAAAAGAGAAAAACAGGTTTATACCTTTCTGATGTCGTGTGATTAGCTAATAGAAGTTCCTTTTGCTGTATAATGTACTGTTCCTTCCCTGAAGGACTCATAAACTTGTCTAGGCAACACCTAGTTAAATCAGGCATTTATTAAATTTCACTATCCTTTTAATTCACCTTTGAACTCTTGGAACAGGTTATTAAATGAGGCAGCCAAAGTTCCCTTTTGCACCTGCAAATAACAATTGAATCTACAATTAAGGATCATTTCCTCTTTTTTGAAATTCAAATAATGGCATTAAAACAGAGTGTAATATTTTTATCTGCATCTGGTCAGGCTATTTCCTGGCATTTGGGATGAGGTAACAGGATGACTGCATAAAAATGCTACATGAAGATGCTGAGGTAATCTCTAGGTGACTTCGGAAACGCAGGCAACTACTAGACATTACAATATACAGTATGAAAACAGACCACACACCTCTAAAGCCACTTTAAGGGGCAGGGCATGAAAGGCAGGGGAAGGGGGAGGAAATGATAACCTTTTGTTTCTACATGAAAACAAAAGAAAATCAAAATTAACACTAATATTTACTTTGGATGAAACATATTTAAAAATATATATTTCTAGCAGCCTTAGAACTCATTATCCAGAAAGATCTAAAACATTTAATACAATTTACCCTTCCCCAAACAGTCATATAAACTTTTCTCATACCCACTTGCATAAGCATATTCTCTGGAGCAGTTTTCATTTCTTATCTACCAGAGTTCTAGACATTTCCAAAGCCTCTCCCACACAACTCCTTTTTAAAACCTGAAGATTATATTCAATATCTGTATTACACTCACTATCTATATTCATCTCTAATAGGCTATTGTGTGTTACTAACTAGTCAGTTTTAATTGCTACTGAACTCTTTCCCAGTTAGTCTAAAAAGTTAATCCTTATCTCCAACTAAGAGTTTTCTAAATTTTATCATTTTTTGAAAGAGTCCTTTGCTACTACCATTTCCCACATTCACATATCCCTGAATTCAGAATCCAAAATGAAAAATACAAAGTATTAACAAGGAACTATAACAAATTTGCAATACCATTGTAATTTCAGAAATTTTAGAGCCACAAGAAATCTCAAACATTTAATTCAAAGTTATCATCTATGGATGAGGAAACTGAGTCCCAAAGAGATTAAACAACTTGCCTACGATCATCCAGCTAGTTAATGGAACCAGAATTTCCCAAGACTTTCCTGGTTGAATTATACCCTGTTATTTCTTAAAGCTGTCCCAGTTTAAAAAATAAATCATAAGGTCCCCCTAGTTAATGTAACTACTCAAGTCTAAACTGGAAGCTGGGCATCTCCCTCAAAACAAAATTTTTAAAGCACTGAATCCTAGTCCCTAGGCAAACTGGTAGTGCCAACTTTTCCCTGATTTTTCAAAGTAACTAAACTAAAATCAAACCAACCTACAAAAAATGTAATAACTATCACAGAGGAATGTGTCTTATCAAATTATCTTTTTTCATTCTATTAGACTCTGCATTTCTTTATAAACACAGACCTCAAAGTAAGTTCTATAAGAAAGAAATTAGCCTAGAAACTGCCAAATAAAAATTGTCACTTGCCATCTGTCTCTACAAGGATTGAGTCACTAGCTACTGCAATTGCGGACCTACAACACCTGAAAGTAGTTCAGGGTGGAGATCAGGAATGAGACACTCTGTGCTCTGGGAAAACCTGGCAGAACAGGCCTTCAGAGAGTTAGATATTTTCAGGAGAAGGTTTTATGAGCCCAATTTCTTGCATCTTCTCATATCTAGGAAAGCACTAAAATCTTTAATGGAGACATCTGTTCCTATGACTAGCAGCAAGCCTCTGCCAAAATGTGTGCTTGACTGCACATCTCCCCCTTCACCCAAATCACAGTATATTGACTCCTCTCCTCCCACCCCCAGCTCTTCAGAGCAGTTCCTCAGAGCTATCTGAGATGCTACCTCTCAAGCTATAGTCTTCATTTTGCCCCAAGTAAAACTTAACTTACAACTCTCACGTTGTGCTTTTTTCTTTTCTCAGTCAACAAAACATACGGGCACAGTTCTGAGGTGTCTGTATTCAATGTATGGACAAGACCTCACATTATTCGAATAACTCATATGCAGTAATACTGCAATCAACAAGGCAGTGAATGGCAAAGAAGCGTGGGACATGTAAGGTTACAGAAATTGGGGGAGGTTGAAAGATAGAGGGTAGAAAGTTGTTAGAAAAGATTTCATGGGAAAGATGCCATATTTGGGAAAGGCCTTTAACACACCCAATATCAAAAGTCAGAGTGCTGGAGAGTGAATAAGAGATGAGAGAAAATCATGACCATGCTCAGGGAATTTGAAGTAGTTGAGGCAGGTTGAAGAAGATATGAGGCTGTGGGAGTGCTGAGATGGGAGTGTGGGGACAATAGAGAGAGGAATGTGAATGTACAGATGATCATTTTATGTAATCCAGTAGCCAGTGGGAAGCTAGTAAAAAATTCCAGAGAAGGTGACAACAAACACACTTTTGGGATAATCTGATAGCAGTTTGTAGATTTTCAGTAGAATTTATTTTAGAAAGTTGTTGCAAACATCTAGCTGTGAAGTACAGAGGAAAATACTAAGCCAGAATCAATAGGAACATGGATTAGGAAATTAGTCACATCTGGGTTTGAAGTAGTCTCTGCCATTTATTGAGTGTTTTGAACAATTTTCTTAGCCTTTGTAAATTTTTTTCCAGATTCTACCTTTGTAATCTAGGAAGGATTAATAGGAAACTCGGTGTTGTTTGGAGGATAAGTGAAATGGAAAAACATATTTATCTCAGGACATAGAAAATACTAAGGATTCAATTTTGTTCCTTTTTATGGCTAATATTCCATTGTATATATGTACCAATTTGTAGAGACATGGATGGACCTAGAGACTGTCGTACAGAGTGAAATAAGTCAGAAAGAGAAAAACAAATATGGTATATTAACACATATATGTGGAATCTGAAAAATAGGTATAGACGATCTTATTTACAAAGCAGAAATAGAAACACAGACGTAGAGAACAAATGTATGGATACCAAGGGGAAAGGGGGGATGGGATGAACTAGGAGACTGGAATTGACATATATACACTATTGATACTATGTATAAAATAGATAACTAATGAGAACCTAATGTATAGCACGGGGAACTATACTCAATGCTCTGTGGTGACCTAAATGAGAAGGAAATCCAAAAAAGAGGGGATATATGTATATGTATAGCTAATTCATTTTGCTGTACAGTATAAACTAACACAATATTGTAAAGCAGCTATACTCCAATAAAAGAATAAATAAAATTCAAAAAAAAGAAAATAGTAAGGATTCAGTACGTGTTAAACGTTACTGAAATTGGTATTGTTAAAGAAGTAATAGTGGTAGCCCATTTTTAAGACTAATCTGAGATAGATGTATAATAATGCAGTCCTTGATAACAGTAATTGAACTTGATTTTATTTTTATGCCAGGGTTCTTAAAACATTTTAGTATTTCTGATGTTGGGAAATTATTTTGACTTACCAAAAATTGTTAACTTGGGGGACCTTCAAGATGGCAGACGTGGATATCACCTTCCTCCCCACAAGTACTTCAAAAATACATCTGCATGTGGAACAACTCCTACAGAACACCTACTGAATGCTGGCAGAAGACCTCAGACTTCCCAAAAGGCAAGAAACTCCCCACGTACCTGGGTAGGGCAAGAGAAAAAAGGAAAAACAGAGACAAAGAATAGGCACGGTACCTGCACCTCTGGGAAGGAGCTGTGAAGGAGGAAAGGTGTCCACACACTAGGAAGCCCCTTCACTGGTGGAGACTGTGGGGGGCAGAGGGGGGAAGCTTCGGAGCCACGGAGGAGAGCGCAGCCACAGGGGTGCGGAGGGCAAAGCGGAGAGACTGCTGCACAGAGGATCAGTGCCAACCAGGACTCACCAGCCCGAGAGGCTTGTCTGCTCACCCGCCGGGGTGGGTGGGGGCTGGGAGCTGAGACTCGGCCTTCGAAGGTCGGATCGCAGGGAGAGGACTGGAGTTGGCGGCGTGAACACAGCCTGAAGGGGGCTAGTGCGCCACAGCTAGCTGGGAGGGAGTCCGGGAAAAAGACTGGACTTGCCTAAGAGGCAAGGGACCATTGTTTCAGGGTGCACGATGAGAGGGGATTCCTTCCCTGTCTGCCCACAGAAGGCAGAGCACCGCCTAAACCAGCTCCAGAGATGGGCGCAAGCCCCGACTATCAGCTAGGACACCAGAGACAGGCATGAAACGCTAACGCTGCTGCTGCAGCCACCAAGAAGCCTGTGTGCAAGCACAGATCACTATCCACACCCCCCTGGAAGCCTGTGCAGTGCGCCACTTCCAGAGTCCTGTGATCCAGGGACAAGTTCCCTGGGAGAACACACAGATGTGCCTCAGGCTGTGGTAACATCACGTTGGCCTCTGATGCAGCAGGCTTGCCCCGCATTCTAATTATAACGACCATACCCCTCCCTCCCACACCACCTGAGTGAGGCAGAGCCCCCTAATTAGCCTCTGCTTTAACCCCGTCCTGTCTGGGTGGGAACAGATGCCTGAGGGCAACGTACATGCAGAGGCAGGTCCAAATCCAAAGCTGAACCCCAGGAGCTGTGCAAACAAAGAAGAGAAGGGAAATTTCTCCCAGCAGCCTCAGGAGCAGCAGATTAAATCCCCACGATCAACTTGATGTACCTTGCATCTCTGGAATACCTGAATAGACAATGAAGCATCCCAAAATTGAGGTGGTAGACTTTGGGAGCAACTGTAGACTTGGGGTTTGCTGCCTGTGACTGATTTGTTTCTAATTTTTAGGTTTATTTTAATTTAGTTTTTAGCGTTTGTTATCATTAGTGGATTTGTTTATTGGTTTGGTTGCTCTCTTCTTTTTTTTTAATTATTATTATTTTTTTATTTTAATAATTTTTTTTTCTTTCTTTTTTTCTCCCTTTTCTTCTGAGCTGTGTGGCTGACAGGGTCTTTGTGCTCCAGCCTCATGTCAGGCCTGAGCCTCTGAGGTGGGAGAGCCGAGTTCAGGGCATTGGACCACCATAGACCTCCTGGCCCCACGTAATATCAGTCAGCAAGAGCTCTCCCAGACATCTCTGTCTCAACCCTAGGACCCAGCTCCACTCAACGGCCAGCAAGCTCCAGTGCTGGACACCCCATGCCAATCAACTAGCAAGACAACACATGAAAGAATGCTCAACATCATTAATCATTAGAGAAATGCAAATCAAAACTACAATGAGGTATCACCTCACACCACTCAGAATGGCCATCATCAAAAAATGTACAAACAATAAATGCTGGAGAGGGTGTGGAGAAAAGGGAAACCTCTTGCACTGTTGGTGGGAATGTAAATTGATACAGCCACTATGGAGAACAGTATGGAGGTGCCTTAAAAAACTAAAAATAGAACTGCCATATGACCCAGCAATCCCACTACTGGGCATATACCCTGAGAAAACCATAATTCAAAAAGAGGCATGTACCACAGTGTTCATTGCACTATTTACATTAACCAGAACATGGAAGCAACCTAGGTGTCTATCGACAGATGAATGGATAAAGAAGATGTGGCACATATATACAATGGACTATTACTCAGCCATAACAAGAAATGAAATTGAGTTATTTGTAGTGAGGTGGATGGACCTAGAGTCTGTCATACAGAGTGAAGTAAGTTAGAAAGAGAAAAACAAATACCGTATGCTAACACATATATATGGACTCTAAAAAAAAAAAAAAATGGTTCTGATGAAACTAGGGGCAGGACAGGAATAAAGATGCAGATGTAGAGAATGGACTTGAGGACACGGGGTGGGGGAATAGTAAGCTGGGATGAAGAGAGAGAGTAGCATGGACATATATACACTACCAAATATAAAAAGATAACTAGTGGGAAGCAACTGCATAGCACAGGGAGATCAGCTAGGTGCTTCGTGACCACCTAGAGAGGTGGGATAGGGAGGGTGTGAGGGAGATGCAAGAAGGGGGGATATGGGTATATATGTATACATATAGCTGATTCACTTTGTTATATAACAGAAACTAACACAACACTGTAATGCAATTATACTCCAATAAATATGTTTTAAAAAATTGTTAACTTATACTTTTTTCTAATGTAATATACAGCATGTATACAATATGAGATCAGATTGAAGGTGTTTAAGAATAGTTTTGTAATAATATTATGATTTTATAATTAAAGAGTCCCTTTTTGGCCCATAATCATGAAGGCATTGCACAATTTTCTAGTTCCTGCTAAAGTCCAGTCAGACTTGAAATGTAGTTGCTTCCATTTAACTGAGGGCAGTATGCCATGAATTCTGAAACATATGCCACTAATTGAGCAAGACCTTTAATGAGATTTGAATTTGTTCTCTGTTAATGGCCCTCAAATAAGATAAATTCTTAGTTTTCCTCAAAGTAGGCTGTGATCTTGGAAGAGATAGATAGCATTAGCGTTATATTAGTTAGATATCAAACAGAAAAATGGAAAATTAAATGAGTGTGAAAAAACTAAACTTGGCATTTACTTAAAATTTTGAAAGAGTTATGGCCTGATAACAAAAAGGCACTGATCATTTTTTGCTCTAATTAATAGTACATTTATTGAATTAAGAAAGAGATTTCAAATAAATAAAGACCAGTTCAAATTTTACTTTCAAGCATATGGGACTTCATTCCAACCCAAAGTAAATTTTTCCTGATCATGAACACTAAGAATTTTGACTGGAAGACAGTGTTACTCACACTTTTCTGTTAAAAATGCTGTAAAAACACACACACATATAAACACACATACAAACAGTTTTGTATAAACACACATACAAACAGATTTGTCCCAAAATTTTAAGTACTGACCACTTTATGAAATTAAGTTTTGCAGTATAACAATAGTATACCATGAATTCTAGTTGTTTTTCTTTTTCTTGTTGTAATGCAATTGGTAACTATCCAGAAAACTAATTGACCCATCAAAATTCCATGTGCTATCAGGACCATATGAGGGTTTTCCTTCTTCCTGAATAATCAGATAGCATTTTCAGGGGAACTAGCTCATCAGCTTCAAACACCCAATGTTGTTTTAATTATTTTAATTCTGAACTTATGTAGTATTTCTTTTCTTTTAAAAGTTTGTACACTTTTGTATTTTATAATTAAATTTAGATTGTGTTTAAATTTCATGAAAGGATTATGTTTAATGAGAAAGCCATCCTGTTAGCATGATATAACTCAACCATCAGTTTGACTATGAACTGTGGCCAGAAGTGCCTTTTAGGATCAAAGATGTTTTTTAAGAAAAAAAGAAAAAAAAGCTCATTTATACCCTTTTTCAATTCGTATCAGCTTAGCTGAATCCTAAAATTATCTGGGTAGTATATCACTAGACCTGTCTATTTGGGAATCTCCCTTAATGGTCTTGACGTTTTAAATTTAATCCAGTGTTTCAGTGCAGAAAACCTGGTTAACCTTTAATTCTTTCAAATGTTACTGCTTAAGCGGGGGGTGGTGGTGGTGGTGTGATGAATTGGGCAATTGGAATTGACATGTATACACTGATGTGGATAAAATTGATGACTAATAAGAACCTGCTGTATAAAAAATAAATAAAATAAAATTCAAAAATTCAAAAAAAAAGAAAACAACAACAACAACAAATGTTACTGCTTAAAATTCACAAAATATCTGGCATCTGGTAATGCATATTAAATGAAGTGTTTACAAGGTTTAAATATAATATGTTCTACCTTGCTATCTTGGATAAAGTAATTCAGATTTTAAGGAATATTTTGCAGTAAATATGACTGCCTTCTTTTCTTTTGTATTTCCTTCCTTTCTCTTGTCTTATATTCACCTCTCCATTTATTTTTTCTCTTTCACACTTTCCCTGATATATACATAATTGCACACTAAGTATATAAGTTATGTACATAAATTTCAAGATGTTCTGCTGATTTGGACCTACAATTTATAAGAACCAGATTTTCTCATTTAGCCATTTGGTGAAGAGAATATCCACATTAAGTTACTACAAATCCCTACCATGTGATGATGAAATTTGGACTGTCTATATAGTACTGTATATGCCTTGAGAATGTTCAGTTAGGATATTTTTAGGGATTGCAAGTAATGGAAAACCCTACTTGCCTGGTTAACAATGAGGAAATATTTCGTATAGCATTAAATACAGAGGGTAGTGGATTCCAAGTGAAGGTAACCTCTGAATCCACTTCTACGTAAACCTCTGATTTGGCTTTGCCTTCCTCCCAGTATTGGTTTACCCTCAGTTTGGTAGTCAGATGATTTTATGTTATATATTTTTAGCATCTCATCCAGACACACTTGGAAACATTCAGAGACAGTTAAGAGACTATTTTCCTCTTGTGTCTCTTTCTTAAAAATCAATAAATTCTTCCCAGACGCCCACCAATGAACTTCATCTCACATCCTACTGGCCAGAGTTAGATTGCTTGCCCACTCCTACATATAAATTTTTGTCTGGAGAGCTGGGATTACCAAAACAGGATTATCTATTTAAATTCCAGCCCCTGATGCTGAGGATAAAATCAATTGCAGTACTTGGCTGGACAGAGGAGGGATGGATATTTCAATGATATTGGGAATATTCAACAGTATTCAACAATAATCATTTAGGAAGTGGAAAGTAGGATGGAATGGATACTGTAGGCAAAAAGTAGAACGTGCTTGGAATTCTGATTTCTGAGGTGAAACCCCCTACTCATTAACTTCCATGGGCCCTGATTCCTCTAAGACTACATCTGAGATGGGACACAAGAATTCCAAGAGCGCTTTTCCTTGTAGGTGGAGTTGGTGACAGAATTTGCCTTAGAGATTGAACTTCTGAGGCTATCATCCACCAGAATTGAGATTTCTTTGGCAACACAGAAAACCTTAGCAGGGTTTTTGTCTTCCAATAATTCCAGGAATTGCCATTATAATTTTTGGGAGCATTGTCTCGTTATATGAGAGGCAAATACATATATATGCGTATATACATATATATGGCAGCTTTTTCTTGTTCTGTAGATATAATATCTTCTCAAACTTCTCATGGGAATAGTTAATACTAGTTAGAAGGTGCAGTGCTGAGAAGTTAGGAGTCCCTCTATCCTTCATTGAAAAATGAAGCATAGGAATGACTTTGTGATATTGTCCCAACACAGATTCCGATTCGGTAAGTCTGGAGCGGGACCACAGCATCTGCATTTTTTTTCTAGCTCTCAGTTGCTGTTGATGATGTTGGTCCCTGGCTCACATGTTAAGTAGGAAACTATAGAGTATTCAGTCTTCCTAGGATCAATGCTTAGACACTTGATATAGACACTTAAAAAGTTCTTTTAACTCTGGTCACTAGGGTAACTTTTACTACATTTATAATGTCTAACAAATATACAGTGATCTTAATTCAAAAAAGCATAAGCAAGTTTTCAAATATTCCTGGTTTTCAAAGTTTTGCATAAATTTCAAGAAACCACATTTTAGAAATTCCTTTGTGTTTTCTTTTATTTTTTTTTTCTTGAGGAAATGACAATTTTCACTTAAAAGTAGGTGTCTGTTATGCGAAAATATTTAGAACATTTATTACAAAACTTTGGCTCATATATTCTTGGTTCCTTTACAACAACTAGCAAATTTCCCACATAGCGTGTGTACAGAATAAATGAATGCTCAGTGAATGCATTGCTTAACTTCACAAGATTTCAGCTTCTTCATTGGGTAAAATCAAGGTTCTTAAATCTTGCTACCACCCTATAACAACATGTAGCATAACAAAAGGAATGCAAGTTTGGAGGACAGGAGCTTAGCTTGGAGTTCTACCAATTAATCTTGGTGGAAAAGCAAATTCTGTCTCCAAACAGGCATCTGTAAAATATAGATAATAATGTTTTGAATATTAAATTAGATAAGGAATATGTCAATATGTTGTAAAACTAAAAGTATTATACAAATGTTCATTACATTACTACTACCACTACTCCCAGTAGTAGTACCACTACTGGTACTAGTATTATCGACATTTTGTAGCAATAAAACGACTTTAATTATGTTTGATCACTTAGACCAGCGGTCCCCAACCTTTTTGGCACCAGGGACCGGTTTCATGGAAGACAGTTTTTCAACGGATGGGGGCGGGAGGATGGTTCGGGCAGTAATGCGAGCGATGGGGAAGATGAAGCTTCGCTGGTTTGCCCATCACTCACCTCCTGCTGTGCGGCCCAGTTCCTAACAGGGGGTTAGTGGTCTAAGTCAGGGGTCCCCAGGGGTTGGGGACCCCTGACTTAGACCACTTAACACAGGTAGCATTATTGTAGAGAAAAGATATTTTCTACAGTCAAGTTTGTATATTATTATAGAATGAATAAGAAAACAGTTGTCTGAATAAAATTAATCTCAATTTATATTTAGGATATAATATGGGTGATATAAATATCTAGAATTAGAATTTAAAGAATCAAAGTATAACGTTTTAACTACAACTATTTATTTTTATTACTTATTTCAGTTTGGCAGTCTTAACATTTGGAAAGAAAGAAGATGGTATCTTACTTTGCTTTTAGTCTATCTTGATGCCAAAAAGAGAAAGAAGACTGGATTATTCAGAATATTAAATGTCATGGAGAGCTAATTACATCTGATTTAAACAGCATTTATAAGTATTCTCAAATGTAAATCAACTCTCTCATGTATGTTTTAATCTCCAGAAAATGTGAATTTTCTGAATATGATTGTATGGTATATAGTTTTCTTAATTAATTATATAATATGTAAAACTATTTAGGAGAATCATTTTGGAACTAACTAGAGTAGCTTCACTGAAATGAAATATTAGTGATGTGCCTCTGTGTATACAAATTTTCATAAGTTTCTGTTTTTATCTTTGGATTTATTCTGAGAGAAAATTAAAAATACAACACGCATACACTCCCAAATCTGCATTGTCTACCTCTTTAGGGTCATTCCTTAAGCTGGAAACATTTTTCAATTTCTTATATAATCTTTTCTTTAAAATATTACATCACTATACTTCCCTAAGTTTATGTTACAGGATTTTCACATGCAGAAAAAAGTTTTGTTAAAGGTTGTGTTTGGAAGTGAATAATTCATAAAGGCATAACTAATAAACACTAAATATTACTTTTTCATACATTAAATCAGGGAAGCCATGTTCCAATAATTATATGTTCCTGAATTTACCTTCTTTCATTGATAAGCATTAAAATATAGATATCAACACTTAATATCTATGTAGTGATCTGTCCACGAAAAAGCCAATGACAGAACTTTGCATACTTTTGGAAAATGACATTAAGGAAATGATGGAAGTTCTCCCACTGATGTTGTGATGCACTGTTATATTTTTATTCTCTAAAGCATGTGTCACCAGTTAACATTATAATTTTTAGTACTTTTTAAAAGCTGTCTCCCCGAAGTATAACTTCCCTTTTGAGTTGCCCTCAGATCCCTTGAGGAGAAGTAAAATATTAATTGAGTACAAATTCTTATTATACTAGACAGTGAAGTCACCTCCATTTTACAACAGATGTGACTCAGGCTCATCAACACTGTACAAAAAGCTCATCAGGGTTATTTCTATGGTATGCGCCACATGAACATGTAGTCCAACTAATGCGATGACAATTTAACACAGAGAAAAATATTCCAGAGCATAATCTTTTTCAAGGATTATGAACTCAGCAAACAGACATTCATTCAACTAAACAATGTTAAGTTCATTCAATAAGAGAAGTTAGGACTGGAACTAAGTTTGGAAGTAAGGACAAGTAAGGGCTGAAATTCTCTGCATAGCAGAGGAGTAAGAATTTAAAGGAGTTAGACGAATATAGCAGAGTTGAAATGGGGAGAGAAGGGCCATCAACATGGTAAGAGTAGCCAGGTCTGTATATATTAATAAAGCCAATGAGAAGTCACCTATATCAAGGAGCCAAAATGATGTTAACAACAAAGATTCTAGCATGTAATTTTAAGTTTGTTTGTTTTTTGCTGGAGAGCTATGTGTATAATCCCTTTCCCTGAAAAGAAATACAAGTTCTATATAATGCATAAAGTTCTAGTACATGCCAAGATTCATTTTTGTAGTGATTTGGTCAAAGGAACAGTGGATAGGTAGAATATAAGCCATAAAGTAAAATTTCCAAGATAGTAGCAAAGAACAACATTTAGTGGAGGTGGGAAATAAAAGCCAGAGGTGGAGGAGGGGGCAAGATGGCGGAAGAGTAAGACGCGGAGATCACCTTCCTTCCCACAGATACAGCAGAAATACATCTACACGTGGAACTGCTCCTACAGAACACCCACTGAACGCTGGCAGAAGACGTCAGACCTCCCAAAAGGCAAGAAAATCCCCACGTACTTGGGTAGGGTAAAAGAAAAAAGAAATAACAGAGACAAAAGAATAGGGACGGGACCTGCGCCAGTGGGAGGGAGCCGTGAAGGAGGAAAGGTTTCCAGGCACTAGGAAGCCCCTTTGCGGGCAGAGACTGCCGGTGGCAGAGGGGGGAAGCTTCGGAGGAGAGCGCAGCCACAGGGGTGCGGAGGGCAAAGCGGAGAGACTCCCGCACAGAGGCTCGGCGCCAACCAGCACTCACCAGCCCGAGAGGCTTGTCTGCTCACCCGCCGGGGCGGGCGGGGGCTGGGAGCTGAGGCTCTGGCTTTGGTGCTAGCCGGGAGGGAGTCCGGGAAAAAGTCTGCAGCTGCCGAAGAGGCAAGAGACTTTTTCTTGCCTCTTTGTTTCGCGGCGCGCAAGGAGAGGGGATTCAGAGCGCTGCCTAAACGAAATCCAGAGACGGGTGCGAGCCGCGCGGCTATCAGCGCGGATCCCACAGCAACAGGGGCGCAGAGGGAAAAACGGAGAGACTCCTGCACAGAGGCTCAGCGCCGAGCAGCGCTCACCAGCCCGAGAGGCTTGTCTGCTCACCCGCTGGGGCGGGTGGGGGCTGGGAGCTGAGGTGCGGGCTTCGGTCGGATCGCAGGGAGAGGACTGGGGTTGGCTGCGTGAACACAGCCTGAAGGGGTTGGCGTGCCGCGGCGAGCCGGGAGGGAGCCGGAGAGGAGGTCTGCAGCCGCCGAAGAGGCAAGAGACTTTTTCTTCCCTGTTTCCTGGTGCGCGAGGAGAGGGGATTCAGAGCGCCGCCTAGACGAACTCCAGAGGCGGGCGCGAGCCGTGGCTAACAGCGCGGACCCCAGAGACTGGTAGGAAACGCTAAGGCTGCTGCTGCCGCCACCAAGAAGCCTGTGTGCGAGCCCAGGTCACTCTCCACACCGCCCCTCCCGGGAGCCGGTGCAGCTCGCCACTGCCAGGCTCCCGTGATCCAGGGACAACTTCCCCGGGAGAACACACAGCGCGCCTCGGGCTGCTGCAACGTCACGACGCCTCTGACGCCGCAGGCTCGCCCCGCCTCCTCCGTACCGCTCCCTCCCCCGGCCTGAGTGAGCCAGAGCCCCCGAAGCAGCTGCTCCTTTAACTCCGTTCTGTCTGGGCGGGGAACGGACGCCCTCAGGCAACGTACATGCAGAGGCGGGTCTAAATCCAAAGCTGAACGCTGGGAGCTGTACGAACAAAGAAGAGAGAGGGAAATCTCCCCCAGCAGCCTCAGAAGCAGCGGATTAAAGCTCCACAAACAACTTGATGTGCCTGCATCTGTTGAATACCTGAATAGACAACGAATCATCCCAAATTCAAAAGGTGGACTTTAGGAGCAGGATATATTAATTTCCCCTTTTCCTTTTTTTGTGAGTGTATATGTGTATGCTTCTGGGTGAGATTTTGTCTGTATAGCTTTGCTTTCACCATCAGTCCTAGGGTTAGGTCCGTCCATTTTTTTTTTTTTTTTTTTACTTAAAAAAAATTTTTTTTCCTAATATATGCTTTCTTAATAATTTTTTCCGTATTTTCTATTTTTAGAAATTAAAAAAATTTTTTAATAAGTTTTTTCATATTTTTTATTTTAAAAAATTAAAATTTTTTTTTAATAAATTTTTTTTAAAAAAATCTTTTTCTTATTTTTTACTATAAAAAAATTAATAAATCTATTTTTAAAAATTAAAAAAAAATTTTTTCTGAATACATTTACTCTTAATAATTTTTTTTCTTATTTTTTATTATAATAGCTTTATTTTATTTTATTTTATCCTCTTTTTATCTTTCTATTTTTTTCTCCCTTATATTCTGAGCTGTGTGGATGAAAGGCTCTTGGTGCTCCAGCCAGGCATCAGGGCTGTGCCTCTGAGGTGGGAGAGCCAACCTCAGGACACTGGTCCACATGAGACCTACCAGCTCCACGTAACACCAAACGGCAAAAATCTCTCAGAGGTCTCCATCTCAACATCAAGACACAGCTTCACTCAACGAACAGCAAGCTACAGGGTTGGACACCCTATGCCAAACAACTAGCAAGACAGGAACACAGCCCCATCCATTAGCAGGGAGGCTGCCTAAAATCATAAGGCCACAGACACCCCAAAACACACCACCAGACGTGGACGAGCCCACCAGAAAGACAAGATTCAACCTCATCCACCAGAACACAGGCAATAGTCCCCTCCACCAGGAAGCCTACACAACCCACTGAACCAACCTTACCCACTGGGGACAGATACCAAAAACAACGGGAACTACGAACCTGCAGCCTGTGAAAAGGAGACCCCAAACACAGTAAGATAAGCAAAATGAGACGACAGAAAAACACACAGCAGATGAAGGAGCAGGGTCAAAACACACCAGACCTAACAAATGAAGAGGAAATAGGTAGTCTACCTGAAAAAGAATTCAGAATAATGATAGTAAGGATGATCCAAAATCTTAGAAATAGAATAGACAAAATGCAAGAAACATTTAACAAGGACGTAGAAGAACTAAAGAGGAACCAAGCAACGATGAAAAACACAATAAATGAAATTAAAAATACTCTAGAACGGATCAATAGCAGAATAACTGAGGCAGAAGAAAGGATAAGTGACCTGGAAGATAAAATGGTGGAAATAACTACTGCAGAGCAGGATAAAGAAAAAAGAATGAAAAGAACTGAGGACAGTCTCAGAGACCTCTGGGACAACATTAAACGCACCAACATTCGAATTATAGGGGTCCCAGAAGAAGAAGAGAAAAAGAAAGGGACTGAGAAAATATTTGAAGAGATTATAGTTGAAAACTTCCCTAATATGGGAAAGGAAATAGTTAATCAAGTCCAGGAAGCACAGAGAGTCCCATACAGGATAAACCCAAGGAGAAACACGCCAAGACACATATTAATCAAACTGTCAAAAATTAAATATAAAGAAAACATATTAAAAGCAGCAAGGGAAAAACAACAAATAACACACAAGGGAATCCCCATAAGGTTAACATCTGATCTTTCAGCAGAAACTCTGCAAGCCAGAAGGGAGTGGCAGGATATACTTAAAGTAATGAAGGAGAAAAACCTACAACCAAGGTTACTCTACCCAGCAAGGATCTCATTCAGATTTGATGGAGAAATTAAAACCTTTACAGACAAGCAAAAGCTGAGAGAGTTCAGCACCACCAAACCAGCTTTACAACAAATGCTAAAGGAACTTCTCTAGGCAAGAAACACAAGAGAAGGAAAACACCTACAATAACAAACCCAAAACATTTAAGAAAATGGGAATGGGAACATACATATCGATAATTACCTTGAATGTAAATGGATTAAATGCTCCCACCAAAAGACACAGACTGGTTGAATGGATACAAAAACAAGACCCATATATATGCTGTCTACAAGAGACCCACTTCAGACCTAGAGACACATACAGACTGAAAGTGAGGGGATGGAAAAAGATATTCCATGCAAATGGAAATCAAAAGAAAGCTGGAGTAGCAATTCTCATATCAGACAAAATAGACTTTAAAATAAAGAATATTATAAGAGACAAAGAAGGACACTATATAATGATCAAGGGATCGATCCAAGAGGAAGGTATAACAATTGTAAATATTTATGCACCCAACATAGGAGCACCTCAATACATAAGGCAAATACTAACAGCCCTAAAAGGGGAAATTGACAGCAACACAATCATAGTAGGGGACTTTAACACCCCACTTTCATCAATGGACAGATCATCCAAAATGAAAATAAATAAGGAAACACAAGCTTTAAATGATACATTAAACAAGATGGACTTAATTGATATTTATAGGACATTCCACCCAAAAACAACAGAATACACATTTTTCTCAAGTGCGCATGGAACATTCTCCAGGATAGATCATATCTTGGGTCACAAATCAAGCCTTGGTAAATTTAAGAAAATTGAAATCGTATCAAGTATCTTTTCCGACCACAACGCTATGAGACTAGATATCAATTACAGGAAAAGATCTGTAAAAAAATACAAACACATGGAGGCTACACAATACACTACTTAATAATGAAGTGATCACTGAAGAAATCAAAGGGGAAATCAAAAAATACCTAGAAACAAATGACAATGGAGATACGACGACCCAAAACCTATGGGACGCAGCAAAAGCAGTGCTAAGAGGGAAGTTTATAGCAATACAAGCCTACCTCAAGAAACAGGAAACATCTCGAATAAACAACCTAACCTTGCACCTAAAGCAATTAGAGAAAGAAGAACAAAAAAATCCCAAAGCTAGCAGAAGGAAAGAAATCATAAAGATCAGGTCAGAAATAAATGAAAAAGAAATGAAGGAAACAATAGCAAAAATCAATAAAACTAAAAGCTGGTTCTTTGAGAAGATAAACAAAATTGATAAACCATTAGCCAGACTCATCAAGAGAAAAAGGGAGAAGACTCAAATCAATAGAATTAGAAATGAAAAAGGAGAAGTAACCACTGACACTGCAGAAATACAAAAGATCATGAGAGATTACTACAAGCAACTCTACGCCAATAAAATGGACAACCTGGAAGAAATGGACAGATTCTTAGAAATGCACAACCTGCCGAGACTGAACCAGGAAGAAATAGAAAATATGAACAGACCAATCACAAGCACTGAAATTGAAACTGTGATTAAAAACCTTCCAACAAACAAAAGCCCAGGACCAGATGGCTTCACAGGTGAATTCTATCAAACATTTAGAGAAGAGCTAACACCTATCCTTCTCAAACTCTTCCAAAATATTGCAGAGGGAGGAACACTCCCAAACTCATTCTACGAGGCCACCATCACCCTGATACCAAAACCAGACAAAGATGTCACAAAGAAAGAAAACTACAGGCCAATATCACTGATGAACATAGATGCAAAAATCCTCAACAAAATACTCGCAAACAGAATCCAACAGCACATTAAAAGGATCATACACCATGATCAAGTGGGGTTTATCCCAGGAATGCAAGGATTCTTCAATATACGTAAATCAATCAATGTGATACACCATATTAACAAATTGAAGGAGAAAAACCATATGATCATCTCAATAGATGCAGAGAAAGCTTTCGACAAAATTCAACACCCATTTATGATAAAAGTCCTGCAGAAAGTAGGCATAGAGGGAACTTTCCTCAACATAATAAAGGCCATATATGACAAACCCACAGCCAACATTGTCCTCAATGGTGAAAAACTGAAACCATTTCCACTAAGATCAGGAACAAGACAAGGTTGCCCACTCTCACCACTATTATTCAACATAGTTTTGGAAGTGTTAGCCACAGCAATCAGAGAAGACAAAGAAATAAAAGGAATCCAAATCGGAAAAGAAGAAGTAAAGCTGTCACTGTTTGCAGATGACATGATACTATACATAGAGAATCCTAAAGATGCTACCAGAAAACTCCTAGAGCTAATCAATGAATTTGGTAAAGTAGCAGGATACAAAATTAATGCACAGAAATCTCTTGCATTTCTATACACTAATGACGAAAAATCTGAAAGTGAAATTAAGAAAACACTCCCGTTTACCATTGCAACAAAAAGAATAAAATATCTAGGAATAAACCTACCTAAGGAGACAAAAGACCTGTATGCAGAAGATTATAAGACACTGATGAAAGAAATTAAAGATGATACAAATAGATGGAAAGATATACCATGTTCCTGGATTGGAAGAATCAACATTGTGAAAATGACTCTACTACCCAAAGCAATCTACAGATTCAATGCAATCCCTATCAAACTACCACTGGCATTTTTCACAGAACTAGAACAAAAAATTTCACAATTTGTATGGAAACACAAAAGACCCCGAATAGCCAAAGCAATCTTGAGAACGAAAAATGGAGCTGGGGGAATCAGGCTCCCTGACTTCAGACTATATTACAAAGCTACAGTAATCAAGACAGTTTGGTACTGGCACAAAAACAGAAATATTGATCAATGGAACAGGATAGAAAGCCCAGAGATAAACCCACGCACATATGGTCACCTTATCTTTGATAAAGGAGGCAAGCATATACGGTGGAGAAAAGACAGCCTCTTCAATAAGTGGTGCTGGGAAAATTGGACAGATACATGTAAAAGTATGAAATTAGAACACTCCCTGACACCATGCACAAAAATAAACTCAAAATGGATTAAAGACCTAAGTGTAAGACCAGACACTATCAAACTCTTAGAGGAAAACATAGGCAGAACATTCTATGACATACATCACAGCAAGATTCTTTTTGACCCAGCTCCCAGAGAAATGGAAATAAGAACACAAATAAACAAATGGGACCTAATGAAACTTAAAAGCTTTTGCACAGCAAAGGAAACCATAAACAAGACCAAAAGACAACCATCAGAATGGGAGAAAATATTTGCAAATGAAGCAACTGACAAAGGATTAATCTCCAAGTTTTACAAGCAGCTCATGCAGCTCAATAACAAAAAAACGAACAACCCAATCCAAAAATGGGCAGAAGACCTAAATAGACATTTCTCCAAAGAAGATATACAGATGGCCAACAGACACATGAAAGAATGCTCAACATCATTAATCATTAGAGAAATGCAAATCAAAACTACAATGAGATATCATCTCACACCGGTCAGAATGGCCATCATCAAAAAATCTAGAAACAATAAATGCTGGAGAGGGTGTGGAGGAAAGGGAACTCTCTTGCACTGTTGGTGGGAATGTAAATTGATACAGCCACTATGGAGAACAGTATGGAGGTTCTTTAAAAAACTACAAATAGAACTACCATACGATCCAGCAATCCCACTACTGGGCATATACCCTGAGAAAACCATAGGTCAAAAAGACTCTTGTACCAAAATGTTCATTGCAGCTCTATTTACAATAGCCAGGACATGGAAGCAACCTAAATGTCCATCGACAGATGAATGGATAAAGAAGATGTGGCACATATATACAATGGAATATTACTCAGCCATAAAAAGAAATGAAATGGAGGTATTTGTAATGAGGTGGATGGAGTTAGAGTCTGTCATACAGAGTGAAGTAAGTCAGAAAGAGAAAAACAAATACAGTATGCTAACACATATATACGGAATCTAAGGGGAAAAAAAGCCATGAAGAACCTCGTGGCAAGACGGGAATAAAGACACAGACCTACTAGAGAATGGACTTGAGGATATGGGGAGGGGGTGGGGTGAGATGTGACAGGGTGAGAGAGTGTCATGGACATATATACACTACCAAATGTAAAATAGGTAGCTAGTGGGAAGCAGCCGCATAGCACAGGGAGATCAGCTCGGTGCTTTGTGACCACCTAGAGGGGTGGGATGGGGAGGGTGGGAGGGAGGGAGATGCAAGAGGGAAGAGATATGGGAACATATTGTATATGTATAACTGATTGTTATAAAGCAGAAGCTAACACACCATTGTAAGGCAATTATACTTCAATAAAGATGTTTAAAAAAAAAAAAAAAAAAAAAAAAAGCCAGAGGTGACTATGACAAAGAGAACTCTTTAAAAGTTCACGGGATGTTCCACAGGGAAACGAGAATTTATGGTATGTATATATGGATCATAAGTGGTGTGATTACTCAACTGAATTTTGAGTCCCAACCCAACCTCAAATTTTGAGAATATGAAATACCTTCCAGAATTAATTTGATTCTTTATTGTGACAGAGAAATAAGAATAGACAAAAATAAATCTTCAATATTATCTGGAGGCTCAAGCCAATGTTGTAAATAAACGAAGAAATCCAGATTGCAAGGGAAGAAGGAAAACTGTCTCTGTTCACCAGACACATAATTCTTTATACAGAAAATCCCAAGAAATCCACAATAAACTACTAGAACTAATAGACAAGTTTAGAAAGAACGTAGGATGCAAGATCATCATAAAATCAATTTTATTTCTATATTCTAGCGATGAACAATCAGAAAATGAAAATAAGAAACAATTTCATTAGCAATAGCATCAAAAAGAATAAAATGTGTAGAAATCAATTTGACAGGAAATGGGTAAGAATTGTATACTGAGAAGTACCAAACATTAATAGGAAAGTTAAAGATCAAAATAAATAGAGACCCATTTCATGTTCACAGATTGAAAGACTCAATATTTACTTTCATGATGACAATTCCCTCCAATTGATCTACAAGTCCAATGCAGTTCCTATTACCTCTTCTTTATTTCCTATTGAAAAACTAAAGCCAAAATTTGTAAAAAGAGCTTTTTGCCTCCATGTTTTTTTCTTCTCAGTTCTGGTGAGAGGGCTCTCTCACTGCCTGGTGATGTCTTGCCTCCTCTTTCAGCAGCTACAGCTGACACAGCTGTGCCGTCACCTCAAAGATGGATTATTCTGATGAAAATTTTTCTCATTTGACATGTCCAGAGTATAAGGGGTCAGATGGACATGTAAAATTATTTTAGTCATAGCTTCAAGAATGCAAAACTGAGACAACATAAATACTCTAGAATAATAATACATTTTTACTATACCAGCTCATACATCCCTTACACACTATGATTTCCCAAGACAAGACGGTATTTCCAGTACTGGTTATCCATCAAAATCCACAAGTATAGCACCATGACCAGTCAGACAATAGTAAGAGCAGTTTAAAGTTTTCCAGGAGAAAGAGGAAGGGACAGGAATAAGGAGGGGGGAAAAAAGGACAGAAAAATTAAAAACAATCTCGATTAGAGCTTCACCAAAATGCTGGTAAGGTTAAAACTCACTTGAGAGAAATATCCCAGTGAGAAGTTAAATGTGACAGTATCGTTCTACATTCTGGGGGGAAAAAATGTAAACATTTTCCTCTTTCAAAGGGTGGCATGAAAAACATACCATATCTGGGGGAGAGAAAACAAAGAGTGCAAGGTACAAAAGTGCATGGAGACCTGGTCAGATTTTCTTCATATCATATGGGCCTCAGGTTCTTATCTATAAAACGGGATTCTCCTCTGCTATAAGAAACTGTTCTGCTGCTGGAGGCCTTTGCATCTACTCCTTGCTGCTGAACACAGTCTCCTGATCTGCCACATAGCCTCCCAAGTCTGTGCAGTGAGGCAAAGGAAACCTCTGATGTCTTGTAATGTTACTACAACTTGTAAGAAAGAGGCCAAAACAACAGGGAGGAGACAAAAGGGTACCCATCAATCTCTGATCTTCCTGATCCTTAATGTAGAGAAACGCTTTCTATATTCTGCCTGTAAAAACATAAATCATGTTTATATTTTCTGTGAATATTACAATATCTACTACCTAGGGACAAAGAATGAAAAAAAATACATGAATAAAGGTGTACATCTATCAACCGATATATCAACAGTTTTCTTAGGATTGCTCAGCTTGGGACAGGAATCCAGAAATCTAGACATACACAACAAGAAAACCCTAAAAACTGGAGCACTGTGACTTGTACACCTCATGTATCCAATGCTAGAGAATTTCACAGATACTCATCAAACCTCTTCACGTGTTGGAAGGATGAGAAGTTAAGTGGATTACCTCAAAATAAATATTCTCTCATTTAATATTCTTTTTTTTCTCCAGAAAAGTAAAACAATAAACATTAGTGTGAAATCTCATTCTTATTTCTAGTGCAAAAGAAATCAAGGGAGAAAATATGATCATAAAATGAAAATATTATAAGAAAAAAGTAAATGTTTTTGAAAGCAATAGAATTTGTCTCTGTAAAAGAGAAACATATGGAGGTGAGCTAAAGAACCATTGCTCACCAGGGTATCTTGAAATTTGTTAAAGCACTTTGCTTTCCTGTTAGGAGAATGAAAATAAATATATTTGAGAATTTTTCAAATTAACGATGAGACTATTCTGTGAGAAAAGGTGAGCCTGTGGATAGTTACATGTGCCTCCTCTTATCCATTATCATTTTTGTAATTAAAATATATAAGGCCCCCAAATAGAAAACTAAATACTACCCACAATTATCTTGAACCACAAGGATTAGACTTGAGGTAATTACTCCATTTCAAGATTCTTCTATGGTTGATATCTTGAAGATCAACGAGAAAATTGCCTTTTAAATATTTGAATTTGTTCAACAAATAATTATTGAGTTCAAGACAATAAGTGCTACATATTAGAAAATAAGCAGTAAACCAGGCATACACAATCCCCTGCTATCATGGTGTTTACTGCCTAAACAATCATCCACTTCTACTATTTAAAGCTAAACCCCAAAATCTGCATTTCTGTCCTAGAGGTTCAAAGATAAATGGAACTTCAGTTGCATTGTTTTTTCTTTATTGTTTTGTTTTTGTTTTTAAATTTACTTTCAAATGGATACAAGTCATTATAAATGTTATTTGTGGAAAATATGCCTAATAAAGGTTGTTTGTCAAAGCCTGTACTTTGAAAGGAACATAGGTCAGAAATGCTAACTTTTCAGACGTGTGACCTGGAAGACTCTCCAGGGGCCGTTAGCCTGTAGGGCAACTTTCGCGCCTCCATTCATTCAGTAACAGAAGATGAAAATAAGGGAGGAACAACGGACCAAATATTCATTGCTTCTTAGATATGTAAATAAAAATTTAATCTAAAATTCACCTACATCAAATTAACAATTGCTTTTTCTGGAAAGATATATACTTTGTTCTTTCTGACATAGCAGTTAAGCTAATATTTTTAAATGTTAATTCCAAGGCTATATTTGTGTTTTTGTTTTGTTTTTGTTTTGGCTTGTTTGGTTTTGTTTTTGTAGGACTGTTTCTAGGTCACAGATGTGAGAAAATCTTTATTTTCTCTCTCGGTGAGAAAAATCTCACTAAAGCCACAAAAGAAAAGGGTCACTAAATTGACATTGCCTTGTAGGAGAGGAGTAGAGAATTGGCTGGTGTTTGTTGCTTGTTTGTTTGTTTGTTTGTTTTTAAGAGAAAGATAACTAACCAAAATATCCTTGCTCAGGTTTAAGAACAGAAATTAAAATATTTTTCAGTTAGACAAAAAAAGATACACAGGAAGAAAGAAAAATGATAATGAAAAAAGGGGAATGAAAGAATGTCAAACAGATGACTATATAGAAAGATAGAGAAATGAGTGTTCTGCCCATTGCAGGACCCAGAAGGCGAAAGATACAGATACAAATAGATAGACATAAAGATCCTTATAAATATTTCAAAAATTAACCCATAGAGAGCCATGCAGAGAAAAGAAACATATATACAAAGATATATGCTCAAATACAGAAAGAAATATTAAGAAGAAGCTCTAAAAACTAATACAGAGACACATATGCTCTCAGATAACATTTTGCTAAGTGGAATTAAATAGCAGATGGATTCTTAGCACTGTTATGCTATTACATCTATGCTTTAAATACTGTTGAAATAATATTTACATTTTTTCCAAGAAAAATATACAGACCCTTTGAATAAAATTGTTTCTAAGATGATTTCTGTTAAAAGCTGTCCTCGTAAGCAAGCTTACGACACTGCTAAGGGCAAATCTAGATGGTTTGGAGGAGTCCTGATATGTTGGTGGAATTCAATTTCTTGATAGAAGGAGGGAAGTGTTATCTTTCTGTAAAATAAAAATAACATTAAAGTACTGAAAATGTGAAATAAAGTCAGAAAAACTAAAGAGAAACTGATTGTAGCAAGAAAACTGTTGCTGTATTGCAAGGGTCCCCAAGCCCCGGGCCGCCTCCCGGTAGCTGTCCGAAGCCTGACCAGGCCACACAGCAGGAGGTGTGTGGCTGATTGGCAGGCGAGGGGGCGAAGCTTCATCTGCCCCTCCCCATCGCTCCCCACCGCTCGCATTACCGTCTGAACCACTCACCGTCCACAACACCGTCCGTGGAAAAATTGTCTTCCACGAAACCGGTCCCTGGTGCCAAAAAGGTTGGGGACCACTGCTGTATTGGGAGCCAGTGCTGCCTTGTGAAATTATGGCACTATTAGAGGGACTTAATAGAGAGGCTCCCTACATACACAGGTAACTTCAGTGTTGGAAGAAGGAACCGGGACATGGACACAATGACTTTGGGTACAATTATAAGAAGAGCTTTTTCTTGCTGATTAAGGATATAAATTTTGGAGATATAAAGAATAGTACGCAAACAAAGTGGATCTAATATATACTAAGGAAGAAAGTGAAAAAAAAAAAAAAGCTAAGACATCTTTTTTCTGAGACAAGGGAAGGAAAAAGAGCATGATAAGTAAGTTCTAAATGTACTCTGCACAAATTCCCTCTACTCGTGTTGCCTTTAAATATATTTCCTAGTGTTTAAATGTAGGAGTTTTAATAATGATTTTTATTTAAAGTATTTTAATCTTTACGTCAGATGTTTTGCGTACAACTTTTGTGCTTTCCCCAACTCCTATTACATAAGTTGGACCCTATATAAGTCAACAAGAGATCACTTCAGATTGGACCAAACAAACATTTGTTTTACTGGCCCCTACAAACTCATGTTATATTCTTAATTCATCCTTTCCTATCTGTCATATATACTCATGTATCATAACTTAGGTAACATACATTCCCAAGAGCATAGCCCTTAGTCTGAACACTGAATATAACTTAAATATTGCTCTTGCTTTTCCACAATTCTGCATTTCACTCTCCCTCTAAATTATCTTATGTAACCCGCATAAGTGGGTCCTGATTAAACATTTTTGCTGTACAATTTTATGAATGTGTATTCCCATTCATTTTATAATAAATAATGGGAAAAAACTAGCTTATTATTATATATACTGTAGTCAGTGAACACATAACTTATATAAATCTCATTTCAAATGTCTGAGGAAATGCCCGGAGCTTTAACTTTTGTGCAGATTATAAAGATTACATATCACATGAAAACTCTGACCCTTTAGTCATGGCTGCCTTAAATGCTGTATTTGGAAAGATCATGATGCTTTATTTAGGCTAATTGATGATAGAGGACTATTAGAAATGCCTGCCTCGGGTGTGGGAAGGGCAGAATGGCAGTTGAGGCAAGGCAGATTAGCCACTTAGTCTTATTGATAAGTGGGAGCCAGGCATAAGATAAATGGCTATAGTATTAAGCTAACCATTTATTAACCAACAACCATATTTTGGGAACTGAATAAAGCATCACAACTAGTTAAAGACAGTGAGATGTATCTCCATGAAGTGCCTGATACAAGTGTGGAATCTGCCAAGAAAAAGTTTTGTGTCTGTGATCGTCTAAAGTAGACTAGCTGTTCCAGTCCCTGGCTACAAGGTTAGCGTCACCTAAGGAGATATTAAAAAATACCAATGCCCAAGCCCCATCTCGGACGAATAATATCAGAGCTTCTCTGGGCATGATCAGTATTTTTAAAATATCTTCCAGGTGATTCTGATGCAGAGGGAATGGGAGTGAGAATGTCTCGGTTTTTCCCTCTGCCTTGATCATGCATAACCACTGTAGAGCCTTCTGGACCTCAGAACGGCCTTCCAACCCCTCTAAAAGGAATCTCAAACAAGACTTTAAAGGGTCTGAATTGGCACTTAAAGCCAGAGATTTTTTGTTGGTGTTTATTTTATTACAGGGATTTATAAAAGTTATCTTTGTCATTGTTTTCTCCATATTCAAGAGAAAAAGATTTAAAGCACAAAGAAACAATAATAAAGAACTAAATGCCTAATTTCAAATAACATTAGTCTTAGAATTTTACTTCCTTTTCCCCTCACCTGCCCTCATTGACTAAGGCTATTCTTAACTAGTGAAATCTGATTTTATGCCAGACTAAATGCTGCTGAAGAATAGAGGATAAATGTACCCAAATGGATGCACACACGCACACACACACACACACACGCACACACACACACACACACACTGATCTTTAGTTCCCTATAGACATTAGAAAGTTGTCAGCAGTAGCATAATGATAGTCTTAATTATTAAAATTACTCTTGTGTGGAGAGAACTTTTAGAATCAGATGTCAATGGGCATGCAATATGTTAACTGCACTATGGTCATTTTCTTTTCTTTTAAAATTAAATTCTTAGGAAATATTCCACTGGCTTTCATCAAAACACCTCTCACCACCCCAGTGACATGCACCCTCTCACACAGTCCAGAGGAATTACCAATAAATTCTGATTTCATAAGAAGTACAATGCCCTGAAGATATATTTTATTATTCATTTAGGTCAAGCGATTTCTTTATAACTACAACTACACAATCTATTACAGTCTCAATTTCTCATATTTCTTTAATATGTAATCACATACTCATTAATTCCCAAATTTTTCATGGTGACACAAAGATGCTGTGATTTAAATATTATTAATTTGAAAATATTTTACATGTTTTCTTTTAGGTCTCAAGAAGGGCTAGTCTTTGATCTTTAAGAAATAATTTTATATATTCTATTATAATATAGATGTGTAAATACTGATACATAATTATTTCAGGAAAAACACTTTAAAATATTGCAGAGTCTAACATGGGTCTCCATGGATCATAGAAAATGTCAAATAGACCAGAGCTATGGCGTAGAAAAGAAAAAGGGTTCTTTTATGTTGCTTCAGGAAGAAGAATCAGGACCAATGGGTGGCAGTTACATGGAAGCAAATTTGAGATCAATATAAATAAAATGAACAATCAGATCTGACTTAAAAAGGGGCCGCCTTGTTTAGCATGCCTATTATTTGTAGTTGGTTCTCAGTATGTCCAATTTGGGAATTCACCAACTTGGAAAATATTAGAGCTACAAATAGGAAGTAATATAAAGCTGATACACTCTCAGCCTACCCGCATCCCATGGAAGGAGTGCCAAACATTCATTCTCAGACACAACCAAGAACCAGCCCAAGCAGAAGCACTCTTGTTTCTCTAAAGGACATTCTCTGCCTTCTTAACCTGGCCAGGAGGCATAATTAAATATTTGGGTTTTTAAATGCCTACCCTTCCAGCTCCCAGACAACATTCTGTTGGGACCAGATAACCAAGAAGAAAGTGCATGCTCAAATCTTTATCTCAGGGCACAGAGGCAGTTAAAAAACCAAACGTTAAATACCAACAAATGTGGCTATTTATTGTGTAAATAGACTAAATTGCCTCCCCATTTTTCTGTCATTAAAATTTCCCCTGTGTATCAATCAGTGAAATATATAAATTAAAGGCAGGTCTTTTCTTAGTTGGAAAAGAAGAAAAGATATTATGTAATCTGTGTCTAGTAATCCTAAGTAATGTCACTTAGTTTTGATCCTTTTTGCAGGAAAAAATATATGTTTGATATAAAGGACATTGAATAATTTATGTAATATTTAATAATGCAGTAAACTGGGAAGAATTCAGAATGACACTCATGGTGATCTAAATTATTTTCATGCCGTACTATTGCATATGTGCCCATACACTTAAATCTATCAGCATGGGCAATTAAAAAGGAGAAATACTACAATTTGGAAATTAAGCAAACAAGAAAAGCTGCTTTTATTTTGACTGATAAAATAGCAGCTTTTTAATCACGTAATTTGAATTGCAAGAACTTATCTTGAGAAAAAGTAAATTAATGGATTAGGATTTATAGTTATGTTGTCGTAAACTGAGCACCGTTTTCCCTATGCCCAGAAGCTGCTGACAAGGAGTAAATGTATTAAGGGTGACACATTTCTATGATTCAGTGATACGGTATAGCAAGTGTCTCAGAAGCAAAGACGCTGTAGAAGTATAATAATTTCCACCCAATCTCAAAGCTATAACAATGTATTACTGATCTCTCTGTCTCTTAATTTTAATGCTATCTTGATCTGCTTATCCGAGGTTTGAAAACACTACTGGGTCTCCTTATCTCCGCTATGTGCTGCACTCAGGCCTGTGCATCTTTAGGGAGCAATTTGATTCACCAGGAAGATGTGGAAGCTATAAACACAGTGCAAATGCAAATGCCATTTTCTTGAATCCCTCTGATTTCCATTCCTCTGCGGCTGGCTGAAGCCTCTATCACCCTATTTCATCTAAGCCTTCTAGAGGGCGAGGCTAACCTTGGCTTCTGTGTTTCTGAATTCTGGCGTAGATTCATGGGAGGACATCTCAATGGAACTTAAAGTCTAATGGGAAAATGTTACATCCTCAGCTTGTCACACCTGCTGAAGAGCTTCACTTCACGCTGTAGGGACAAAGGAAATATTATAACTCCAGGGTCGGCCTTTAGGACTTGTAAAGCAGGCTCTGGACATTAATGTGGCTCTTGAAGCCAGGTGAACTTTGCAACTCCACTAAGAGGCAGGCATTTTAAATGTTTTCTATCCTGAATGTGAGGAAACAGAAGCCAGAATCTGTAATACTCTGCCTTTTAAAAAAATTTTCCTTTTAAAAAAATCTTCATAAGTACATTTTTGCTGATATTTCTGATTCTCTTAGGATACAAGTTTACGCAATACAAATTTACAAATAGTTTTCTCAAGATATTATACTTTTACCAGCAGTTTGAGAGGATCTTTTTCCTTGGACTGTCATATTATTTATAGTTTTAAAATGTTTTATTAAATGAGAGGCAAAATTTCTACCTTGGTATTTGTGAGATGATAGAAAATACATGTACAGGTGTCTGTCCCTGGTTCCTGGCACAGAGTTCCTAAAGCCTTTGTAATTGCCTAAATGATGAGAACACTAGGAGCATCTTTTGTTCTATTTTTTTTTAATTTTTCTCAGTCTTTTATCTCCTTGAACATAGTAAGCATGGTTATTTTTTAGTCTGTGTCTGATGATTCCAATATCTGAATCACTGGGGGTGTTTCTTTTTTTTTTTCTCTCTTTTTTTTATAACCATGCCTGACTGGCTTGTTTTATTGGAGAAGAAGATGTGGAGTTAACAACATGAAGACAGTTGGTACTGATCTTGGAGAGACAGCAATGAGCAGCCCTGAACAGAGATCTTAGTTCCCTGCCTAGGAATTGAACCTGGGTAGCCTGGATGAAAACCAGGAATCCTAGCCACTAGCGCACCAGGGGCTAGATCTTTTATTCTATTGAGGTGACTCTGAGTGACCTTCTGGATGGCTCCTGGATGGCGGCTGGTCACCAGAAAGACCAAGCCATGATTAAAAGCTTGGAATTTTCAGCCCTACCCCTCATCCTTCAGACAGAGAAGAGGGGTTGGAAATGGAGTTAATAATTGGTCATGCCTACATGATGAAGCCTCAGTAACATCCCAAGAGTAGAGGGTTCAGAGAACTTCCAGGCTGGGAACACGTCCATGTGCTGAGAGGCTGATGCACCCCAACTCCGCAGGGACAGAACGCTCCTGCAATCAGGATCCTCTCAACTCTCGCGCTATGGATCTCTTCATCCGGTTGTTTGTTTGTATCCTTTATCATATCTTTTAATAAACTGGCAAACACTAGTCAGTGTTTCCCTGAGTTCTGTGAGCCACTCTAGCAAATTAATCGAAAATGAGGAGGGGTTCATGGGAACCTCTGATTTGTAGCCAAATCAGACAGAAGTTGTGGGTAATCTGGGGACCTACTTCCTGCAATTGGCACGTGAAATAAGGTGAGAGCTGTCTTGTGGGACAGAGCCCTTAGCCTGTGGGATCTGACACTATCTTCACTGTTAGAATTGAGTTAAATTGTAGGACATCCAGATCGTGTCGCAGAGAATTGCTTGGTGTGGGAAAGTCTCCAACATTTGGTGACAAAAGTGAAGTGTTCTGTGTGAGAATAAGAGAGAAACACAGGTGGAAAACTGAGTTTTTACAACTCGTATTGTATCTAAGTTCCTGCCTTTGATTATCAATGATAAACATTTTGGTATGTCTATTGGCCATTTGTCTTTATTCCTCTGTTGATAACATATTCATGTTATTTGACCAATTTTCTTTTTCTTATTGATCTTAAAATTTTCTTTCATACTAGTTTTATTAGTCTAGTTTAAATTAATCTAATCTAATTAATTTGTTATATATGCTCATATATTTCTCACTTCTATGTTGAGGTTATGGAATTATTAATTAATCACATTTCTTATTCCCTATGCCACATATAAAAAAATACCTGTGTTCACATCTTTATTTTGAAATTTGTTAAATCCACCGGAAGTTTGAAAAAGCAGCACAGAGAAACCATCACGATTCATCAACTGTTAACATTCTTCCATACCTGTTATCTATCCATACCTGCTATCTATCCATACACACACACACACACATACACACACACCTTTTGTCAAACCTTCCAAAGTAGGCTGCAGATATTATAACATTTCACCCCTAACTACTTCAGCCTGCATCTCCCAAGAAGTGGAACATTATTTCCTATGAAACCTCAACATCATGACCACACCTAAGAAAATCAACAACAGTATTATCCAACATCCTTACACAAATTTTCTCAATTACCCTCAAAATATCTTTTCAGGATCCGTGGTTTATATCATTTGAATATTATATGTCTTTAGTTCCCTCAATCTAGACAAGCTATACCTCCCTTTCTTGTTCATTCATGATACTGACTCCTCAAAGGATCCAGGTCAATCAACCTGTAGGACATCTCACTTTCTAGATGTATCTTACTGTTTTCTCATCATTACGTTTGATTTACGTCAAACATAGCTGACAAGAGTCTACATAGAAGATTAGACATACTTCCCAATGCATTACATCATGAGTTAGTGCTTGTTAAATTAAAGTAAATTAGAGTCATACAAGGCAAATTGGAGTTAAAATACTATCAACTTCATTAACCAAAACATTCCCCAGGAATACTAGATTAAAGAATATATACTTGGAAGTTGCTAAGAGACTAGATCTTAAATGTTCTCATCACAAAAAAGAACCGATAATTATGTGATGTGATGGAGGTGTTAGCTAACAGTATGATGATAATCATACTGCAATATATAAGTACATCAAATCAACATATTGTACACTTTAAACTTATACAATGTTATGTGTTAATTATACCTTAATTAATTAATTTTTATAAAAGAATATAACTTGGCCCAAAAGCCAGAACAGGGACACCTACTTCTACCCATTGAAATGTATCAATTTAATCCATCCATCCTGCCATCAGTGGCTGAAAAATTGACTAACCATGTACCCCTATCCCCACTCACAACCATATAGGTTTACAATTGAAATTTACAATTTCATAAATTTACAGTTGAAAGAGCAGATCTGTGTGCACAAGTTGTTCCAAGCATACGTAAATATTTTCTAATAACTGAAACTTTTCACAAAACAGAAATGAAGAAAGACAATGTGTTCTTCTGAGGAAAGAAAAAGGTCAATTCATAAGAAGAACAATGATCTTTAATACAGTTATAAGAATGAGGTGAGTCATTCCTTCTCTAGGGGAAGGGTCCAAAAGGATGATCCAGTGCTATCCACTTCTGGGGAACGAGCAGGAGACCTTCCCCCACTGTAGAAGATAGGAAGAACTGCCTCCACAAGATAGTAAACTGTTGCTTTTTAGTTTTATTCATGATGGATTCTTAAAATACACACACACAGAAACACACAGGTCATTAATTTTATATAGTCAAAGCAATCAATATATTATTTATGATTTCTTCTTTTTTCTTTATTCTGATAAAACCATTACTCATACAAAAATAAAAAGAATATCATCCAGTTGTTTATGACTTATTTTCACACTGCTCTAATTCATTTGAAATTTATTTTTATATACAGAGCATTTAATAGTAGCCTTTCTCTTAGGGTAGTCTTCTAGCAGTGCTGCCTGATAAAAGTACATGCAAACCAAATATGTAAGTTCAAATTTTCTAGTCACCGCATTAAATAAATTAAAGAAAAACATGTGAAACTGATTTTAATAATATATTTTACTTAATGCAATCTTTCCAAATATTGTCATTCCAACATTTACCCAATATTAGATAAATATTAGATAATTAGATAAATTAGATAATATTAGATAAATTATTAATGAAATATTTTCCATTTGTTTTTCATACTGTTAAAGTGTCCAGATTAGGATCAACATGGAGTCCCTCATGCCTAGCCCCACCAGTTCAGCAAACCAGAACTTAACTGTTTCTATGCTCAGCTCTCCCAGAAAAAGGTCTATGTCAACCAGCCAGCACTTGTCTGCTCAGCACAAGTTACACGACCAGCTCCAAGTCTTCCTTTAGCTCCATACAAGGAAAGTAACCCTTCTTTAACCAATCAGCAAACCCCTAGTGTAACTTTCTGGTTCCTGCTCACCTTGGTCTATAAAACCCTCTCACTTTGTGCAACTTTTTGAAACTCCTCTCTGGGATGATTCCCGATCCATAAATTGCTGAATACAAGCCAACTAGATCTGAAATTTTCTCTTAACAGCTCTAAGTCTTTGAAATCTGGAGCGTATGTTACATTTACAAAACATCTCATTTCAGACACTAAATACTCATCAGCAATACTTAGTATGCATTGAGATTTAATAAGTCTATAATTGAAAAAATACTTTCACATACCCAAGTTTTCCAAACTTAAAAAGTTTCCAATAAAGTATCAGTTTTAAAATTAAATTAATTAAAATTAAATTTAAAATTCAGTTTTTCAGTCACACAAGCCACATTTCAAGTTCTCAGTCGTTACATAGGATTAGCTGCTACAGTATCAGACAGGGCAGTCTAGAGAATCCATGTCTGCTTAACAGCTAATCAAAGATTCAATTTAGGGAATCTCATTATTATATAGTACTTTAGTATATACTTAATGAAACTCGTATTCCAGTCTTTATAAGAACTTAATCATTTAGAGAAGACAAGGCAGAAATGATGATTATAGATGATAGGTAGATAGATAGATAGAGACTAAAATGTGTGGTAAATTTCATGTCACTGGTAGACCTTATAGAATATCTGAAATTTAAAAAAAGCAACATGCTTAAGTTTGCTTCCAAACTAGGAGAAAATTGAGATTTGTTCTGAGCCCCACAAAAATCTATACCTTTAAAACGCACTTTTAAAATTTATTTATTTATTTATTTATTTGGCTGCACAGGGTCTCAGTTGCGGCACGCGGGATCTTTAGTTGCAGCACGTGAATTCTTAGCTGCGGGATGTGGGATCTAGTTCTCTGACCAGGTATGAAACCTAGGCCCCCTGCATTGGGAGCACAGAATTTTAGCCACTGGACCACCAGGGAAGCCCCTAAAACACATTTTTAATCGTACCTCATCCTTTGATGTTTTCCTCATTAGTGTTTGTAAAGAGAAAACTTTCATCTTAATTATAATAAAAAGTTATCTTTCTCATTTATTTAAAAATGAGTAATAAATATAAGATTCAATTGTCTATATAAGGAAATTTACAGTAAATAATTTAAGGTAATAAAAACTTATTTTCCAATACTATACCACAAACATTTGCAATTTTAAACATTAAATATATCTTGCCCAATCACCAGTTAAAAGGGAAATAGATTTATTTTTGAAGACAACAGAGCATTTTATTCTATTGCTATTTGTTTTGTTCCATCTCTGTGAGCATAACAAAAGTATTTTATAGATGAGTAATTGTGGGCACTGAAGTCAAGTATTTATCACCAAAATTCATACAATAAGCCACCACTATGCTAAGAACTCATTGTGAAGTTGACTTCTTGTCCTTAGAGCCAGGAAGTAATCAAATGGCAGCATTTTACAATAATTAAATTCATATTTAGATTTAACATCTTACAATAATGGGTATGGGGCACTAGAAATAAGAATATAATGACTAAACTTGGAAATAATTTATATTTGACTTGAAAATTAAGTTTTAGAGGTAATAACCAATGTCTGTAATCTCATGAACAACTCATTTTGAAAATTTATTGAACAGTTGTCAATCAGATAGTCACAAAAGAGAAGTTCCTGTAAAGGACTTTAATGGCAAGAGAGCTTCCAGAATGGACCAGTGGTTCACACTGCAACAAATCACGGAAAGCATGAGCTTCTGTAACTAGAGATCTTTGTAAATGTTGGACTCCAAATGATCTCAAGAATGGGTCTGATTTTCACCTGCCTCCATTGATTTCTGCGTGTGCTACAAAGGAACAGACCCTTTCCATTTATAGTTATACGAATAAATCTCTATATAAAAGAAAACCCTCCCAATTTTGGAAATACGTGGGGGTGGGTCATCTTCAGGATATTCTAAACTTTAGAATTTGATTAAAGTTACTGCCCCAGTGCAGTTTTCATGATTTTATTTATATCAGGGAACCACATTTGCCTGTGAAATAAAATGAATGCCCAAATGTTTTTAGTCATTTTGTGACAAAATTTGGATTCTTTCTATTGAAGACTTTGGAGTTTGATTTATTGACTTAGCCCAGATAGTATTTCTCAATTACTGTCAGATAAAAGGCCTCTTGTGACACACAAGTGTCCTAATTCAGGTTCAGACAATGGCCCTAGGGCAGCTAAAAATACTTTGCCCTGATGCATTTGTTATGGAAGTTGGATATTATCATTGCTTTTATAACTGCTCCTGTAGTAAAGGATGATTTGAGTTTTTATTGTTTCATCTTATAAGTGACCAATAAAATGAATAATATACTTCCTAATATACAGTTAAAGACACGATTGCCAACTTTACTAGGAAATGAAACAGAAATAGAAATATGATAAAAGAATCTGAAGAAAAAAATACCAGATTGATCTTGTCATTAACTAACTTGCTCCCTAATTATTTACATTCAACTTGTTTATAATATTATTCATGCGTGCTACAATTTGTTTTAAAATAATTTTTGTCACTTCACAGTCTGCTAAATAAGCTAATTTTTTTTCTGTTTGCCTCACTGTAGTGTAAGTGCCTGACAATTAGCTTTTTTGATTGTAATGTAAGTGCCTGACATTAAGCTTTTGATTGCCAAGGCATCTACCTCAAAGAACTCCACCTCAGACATATTGCCAGCTACACAAGGAGATAAAGGGCCAGGTTGCCCCACCCATGAAGTTCCCCTTTTACAAAACCTCAGGTGACCCAGACAACTGACCACTTGAGGACCCTGCTTTTCTCTTCCAGCACTTTAACTCCTTCTGTTTTAAATTCATCAAAGAAGAGTGAACCGAAGAAATGTCAGGAACCCTACCCTTGGCTCCAATAAAGGCAGAGCCCCAGATTGGCAAGCTCTATCTCTGGGTGGCCATGTACCCACCAGGACACATGTGTGAATTAATAAGCTCGTTTTTTCAAAGTTCCTTGCTGGTTGTTGCTGAGGTGTGTCTGGCAATCATACTAAGAATTACAAGGTCCAGTCCAGCCACAGCACTGGCTTTGGACAGAGACCTGGCTATGGGGGAACTCACCACAAATAGTGCAAGCCCTGGTGAGCGCCCCAGGCATTCCTAGCTGATAGCAGCACCATCGATAGGCTGAGATGAACATAAAACACTCGTTTCCCATAATTTGGTACTGATAGAATTTTAAAATACATTCCAATGATTAGAGCAAAATTTTCATTTGTACCTGGCCACTGAGGCATTTCTCCCCCAGCCCCACTGCCCCAGTCTCAGAAGTGATAAAAAGAAATCATTTTCATGTGTATTAGAGGCAGCTGTTTACCAGGGAACATCATCTGGCCTTAGCCAATCTTGATTCTGGACAGCTAATTGGAACAGCTAGTTAATTGCTGCAAGCAGCCTCTTCCATTTTCTCAGAAAATGAGGGGAAGCCTAGATTGGAAGCAAAGGAGGAACAGAGGAGGGAAAGACAGGCAAATATGGAAATAGAGTGGATGACTGCTGAGGCATGGCTAATCAGAAAGGACACTCCATGCATATTATGGACCCATTGTGATAATAAAATTGGAATAAAATTGCCTACCCAAACCACTTGAGACACTCTGCATCTTTAATTTTTAAAGTTATGAAGACACTTGACACAGAAGGGGATCAATTATCATGAGTTTGAGTGCAAATACTTACTTAAGCAAGGCAGTGGGTCAGAGTCAGCAGGAAAATTGCGGGCTTGCAGCCACGTAATGGCAACTAATTACACTATTCCAGGGCCCCTTTCCAATGGTCTCAGTTGGCAGTAATGGTCATGGCTGATTGATTTTGAATCACTTTCAGGGATCTGAAGTTATGATAAATTTATATGTTTGCTAAAGAAAACTGGTTCTGATAATGAATCCACCAAAACATTAAAACAAAAGGGAGTCCCTCCAGTTAACTTGTTAGGTGCTCTGATCTTTGAGATAAATAGTTTGGCACAGTTTCAAAATGGAATACAGATATCTGGTGTAGGATAGAAGCAGCTCTCAGATCACAGTAACCCCTCTTACAATGGCCAACCTTGAACATATACATTTTGGAAGATGAGAATTTTAAAGGTCTCCCCTGTGAATGCTTTATTCCATGTAAAATAAAGTAATAGGGTGCTTTTCTTTATGTTAATAACACTTTTGAGGGCTTGGTTCTAAATTATCAAGGCAAATTTAAATTTTATTTGTTATACTATTCACCTAAGATTATTCAGCTGATTTAGTGGGAAAGTGTTTACTCTTCTTTTTTGTTCCATCCTCACAAAGTCATGAGGGATTTGTATTTCCGTAAGGTCAAGTCTGGTCTGACAGACAAGAAAACTGAACTTCATTATTGAATTCAAGAAAACAAACCATTAGAAGCTAAATGAACGTTGTCAGACTTGTGGTGAACAATAGAAATAAGCAAACCTCCACTTATTGTCTACATTTCCTTAAGGAAAAACTCATATCTCTCTCACACTATTGCCCATGTGAAAACTATAAAAGAAGGCATGACATCTGAAGACTGAGTGTTCCTTTTCTTTTTTCTATTTATCTGTTAGCGATTTGCCCATTGAGGAGTGAATTTAGTACTGGGAATGACTTGCTTTCTCTTTCTGCTCTACTGAATGTACTGCTTTAATGTATATGTGAAAATTAATCCATTACATATAAAAATAAATCCATTCCATGGTGTTTCCCTGAATCTCTCCCAAAGGATATCACCTTTACAGTAAATAAAGCTTTGCTTATGAAAGTAGCCCTAAGCCTAAAGTGTAAGTTCTCAGCCTGCATGGACATCTGTGTCACCACCTGCACTATGGGTGGATGTGACACACTGGCCTCTATCAGATGCAGTGACTAGGATGCCAAAAATAGAAAGAGATTATTGTCAATATTATATATGCTACCAAGCAGCTGATCAAATTTCAGCATCAGCTCCTCATATTGCTGGCTTGAATCTAGAAGCAAAATCTTGTTTGGTATCAATCCTTAAAAATGTAAAATATGCATATTCACACATTTAACATAATAAATGTTACAAGAAATGTGTAAATATGCATACAGAATCTCCCATTCTTTTCCTACCTTTTCTGACATTTTCACTTTCTTTCTGAAACTTATAATCTATTTGAATTAGAAAAAGTATGTTGGCACAGTGCTGGGTAATACCTGGCTCAACATTGAATTAATGATTCCATGCTGGCATCCTCAAACCCATACAGAGTCTGAGGAGGTAGGATTGGAAAGCTACTGCTCTCTATTGATACATGGCCCAATAGGGTTTGTAGAAGTAGTAGTTTTTCTTCCTTCCATCAGCTCTGTGGTCTATTTGGAGGTGGAAGGCTGTTAGCAGTGGGATAGGAGCTAACAGCATTACATGCTACAAAGAGCAATTGCTTGAGCAATTTTCCTAAGCCAGAGCCAAAGCAAAGCAAATACAATACTCTCCCTCGCCTCTCTGTCAGCCACTTGAGAGTGGAGCTGTTCGGTGATCTCCACGGGGCAAATTCCGTGATGGAACTGAATTCTGTGGCCAGTTGCCTGGCGGCATGGGTCTGCCTCAAGTACAGAATTTAAATATTAAATGCTACGTACTTTTTTTTCTTTTCAGGGGCTCTCAAAAATAAAGAATTTTAATAGCACAGGTGTATTTGCTTGACTTCTTTGAAAGAAAACACCTTCCGGCTAAAGAAAAATGCACAATGTTATTTGCAAATATTAGTATCACATTATGGTTCGGTATTTTAATATCAAGTCCAATGAAACAATGGCCAAAAAAGCCCGTCTTAAAATTATTCAATCTTATATCCTTCAGCTAAAATATAGACAGAATATTCCCTGAGATTTGACCATTCAATGTAGAGTGTCTCTTTCCCCCCATTTAGAACGTTATATATTTCAAACAATTACCTCTTCACTTCTAAAGAGATAAGAGGAAAATGAAATGGAAAAGTTCAACTGACAGCTAAACCTTTTATAGATAACATTTAAAGCAACTGCTCTTTCCATATCCCATGCCTAAAAATATAAGTAAATTGTATTCATTGAATCTAAATGTTCAAAGTACATACAATCAATGTGCATTAAATAACTACCTGCACTTAACTTTCTTCTTCTGCTTCTAGTTTTGAATAGAATTTTACTGTTTAGTTTTCAAATTCAAAGCTACTTAATCATGATAGCCATTTATTTTGTGTTTTCATATGTATATTAGCATTTTTGTATCTTAAACTCATTCAGGTTTATTTTCTTATATTAAAATTTTTTACATATAAAAGGTACTGATTTTTTCATAAAGAAATAGTCCTCATACAAAGTCAGAATAAAGCAGAGAATAATTCTGAGCAATCACTGAGATTAAAATATTATATATTTTATAAATATTATGTATTGCTTATTTCATGAAATTGCAGAATCTTAAAGCCAGAAGATAATCTTAGAAATCATCTAATATAACTCTCCTCATTTTCTAGATGAAAAAGAAAAACTGAGGTTCAGAGGAAATAAATGATCTGCTTATGATCAAATGGAATATAGATTAAAACAGGGTTAATAAATACAAGATAGATAAAGGAGTGCCTAGGATCAACTAAATCAGGATAGTGTAAAATAAAGAAAAATCCCAATAAGGAACAGATGACACACTCAAATTCAGATGATCAGAAGAGGGTCTAATTAATGAACCATTTACCAAGGTGTGGGCAGAGAATAAAGAAATCACAGGAGATATCACCAGAGTCCAAGGCTAGAAAAAGCTTGAGCTATTAATATTCCTAAGGCTAACCTGAGAAAGAGTATGTGGTTCCTGGAAGAAAAGAGAGGATCCTGGAGGAAGAGCTACTTCAACAGGAGCTCTAACCTGTGGTCAAGAGGCAGAGCCAAAAAGAGGTGATCGCTAGAGGGAAAGGGGACCTCTTGATATATTGTCCACATAGGTCAGTCTCACAAGACAGGGAGCAGAGTGGGAAGGGCAAAGTGCAGGTGGAAAAGAGTAGATGAAAGCATGCGGGTGAAGTGTGAACAAAGGAAAAACAGGGAAAGAGCTAAACGAGGAAAAGACATCAATTTTAAAATTAGGAGCAAAAAAGTACGAACTCAGTACAAGGGGCAGACCAGATAGAATGAGGAGGTTGTGTTGGATTATAGATGGCAAAGTCAAATTTCTGGAAAGAGAGAAAAGGAAGAATAAATGGAAAGGAGGGAAAGTTGTGACAAAGAAAGAGAAGGTTGAGAGTGCAATGGGTATAAACAGATCAAAGTTTACAGAAAAAAATATCCCCGTTTCATGTAAACCTGTTCCAATTGGGCCTGTGCTAGAGATAAAATTCTACTGGACCACACTGCTCTAATACTTCTGCAGCATTAAATACATAAGCGTCGTGTGACTATTGAGACTTTCCAAATTACTTCAGTCTATGAAATATGTTCACTTCATCCCAAATCCTTTCCCTTTCCTTGCTTGGTACAGGAGACTTTTGCAGCACTTTCCATGGTGTTCAGTTACCTAACTTTCCTAGGATTCCGCTGTACGCCTGTGCTGCTTACATCCACTACCAACCCCACCCTCTTCCTGAACAGCCATCCAAGTGCATCTTCCTCAAGACTACCCCTTACGGAGGTCTTTCACTTCCTAAACCTCTCCCTGGTCCACCATTTGCCTTCTGTTATTGCTTGGTCTTGCTTCTGGTTATTTAGGATTTGGTTTCTTCCACAGGAACCCTCAAGCTATATAGAAAACAAAGAAGAGAAATAGAGCATGTTTGTGGGGCTTCTCTCCCAATATTATCAGGAAAGAAATAGAATCTGCTTCTTTTTGCTGGAAGTCTCCATGTGTTTCTCTGCCTCTCCCACATATCCTTTTTCTGCTACCAGCAAAGCATTTCCAACTTCTTTCCAGATTTTTTTCTTTTTTTTGCCAATCAAAATGTAGACTTCCTTTGCTAAGACATTTACCAAACTCAGACTGAAATGTTTTTGTTTACAGTTTAATTTAGGACTGTGCTGTCATTTGCCTAGAGTTTTTTTCTTTGAGATTTCATTGGCCCCTCTAAGCCTCAGTTCCTGCATCTATAAAAGTTAAATAATAATAGCTTCTTCCTCACAGGTTGTTAAAATGATGTGAGATAATCCATGTAAAGTGCTGATCACAGCGCTGCAAATAATAAAAGCTTTTTAAATGTTAACTACTATTATTGTTGCTCTCTAAATGGCTGTCCAGGATGGGCTAATGATTTACTGCGAAAGACGGTAATGAAGCAACTAAGGGTCAAGGCTGTTCTCCAAAGGATGAAGATGAAAGAACAATGACACCTCCATTATTATCCCTTGGTATCAATGAGCAAGATATTGTTAATGACAAGCTAGTCTTTTTCTCAGAAATAACACATATTTATCTCCATCAATCAGATTAGCCAGTGCAGAGTAAAGTTAACTTTTTTAATGGTGACCTTATTTTTCCAGAGGTTGTGCTTAATGAAACATACTTGGGGCATTCAACTGAATCTTAAAAAAAAAAAAAAACAACTAATAGATATATTGCAGAGTACAGCTCCATAGATACTCTGAATATCTTCAAGAAATAACTTTGCAAATGGATTATCAAATGCATGATAGTATTGGAAAAAACCTCTGTGCTATAAACACACAATCTAGGGAAGAATATAGGTCAGCTGACTGAAGTGAAAACTATGGTCTGAGGCTGCAACAGGATTAACAGAGCCACACAAAACAACCCAAATTAAAACCATACCAGATTATGTATGAGATAATTAGTACATATGATAAAATAATTAAATGTGGTCTTTTTTGAATTGGGTTATATTTGAAAATACAGAAAAGTACAAAACAGTAATCTAGCAAACACATTGTACCCACCTCTCAGACTTAATAAACATATTATCACATTTTCTTTGGATACTTGTGAAAAGACATAAAACAGTAAAATTTTGATCAAAGTCCTTTTTGTGCAGCCTAATTGATTCTCTTCCATGCCATCCATCCCCCTTGCATCCTGGAAATAATCACCATTCTGAAATTGAAATGTATCCTTTCCATTCATGTTTTCATATTTTTACATACAAATGTATAATATATATGTGAATGTCTACACATAACATATATTATTTTTAAGTTTCAAAGTTTTAAATAACAGATATAATGTAGGAATTCTTAAGAGTTTGCTTTTTCTTTCAACATTTTTCTGTTTATTTTTGTTATTCATTGTGCCTGCTGTATATAATTTTATTCCCTTATAATAATGGATATTTAGGTTATTTTTAGGGCTTTTTTCCTATAAACAGCAATGTCACATTGAATACCCTTGTGCATATTTTCTTGTGCACATATGCAAGAGTTTTTCTGAAGTGAATACAGCACTTAGGAGTGGAATGTTGGATCCTGAACAACCTAAAGATATTGCCAAATTGTTCTCAAAACTTGCTGTATCAGTTTATGCAACCACTACCAACATATAAGAGTTTCCTTTATTCCATATCCTAACCTGCACATGATAGTATCAGAATGTTTTTAATGTTTATTTTTCTGGTGAATATGAGATTGAATAACATTGTTTAGATTTTTTTTTAAGTGAAATTAAAACAAATTTTCAAATGCATGTCTTTTAAGCAGTAAATTACTGGATTATGGACTTGAAGCAGTTTACTAAATTTCCATTTAACCCATTTTGTACCAATTTGTAATGTTACTGTGTGTGATATTACGGTGAGTTGCCCAAAGAATGACGAGTGAAACATAGCAGATTCCCTTTCTTTCCAAAACAGAGGAAGACAGCTGCTCTCAACCATTTTTCTCAAGCCCAAAATTACCTCGATCCTTAGCAAGAGATCACTTACCTATGAATCAGAACTTTTTTAGCTAATTTATACTTTTGTAAATAGTAGCATCCTTAGAAACCCTCTGTTTTCTTCCCATTCCTCTCTTCCCTGTCCCCCAGCGCCTCCTTTTCCTTTTCCCCTTGTTGACTTTTTTTTTTCATAATAAAAGCCCATTTAAATATACTACTCAGTTGTGAAGTTGGGCTGGTTAGCCCCTTCTTAAAAGTGACAGAGCCTACAACTTTCCACAGAGACTTTGCATTTGAGTCTTTTCATTAATACAGCAGCAGGAGTTAAGCATTTCATTAACTCTTCATTTAGAGTTTGACAATCTTAATAAACCCATCTTTCTCCTAAAAGGCTGACTTTATCCAGTCATTTATATTTCCATTATAGCAATGTCAAAACTTGTTCTGAATAAAATTTTCTGCAAAAAGTATCATTGTTTCTCAAGTTAGTTCCTAAAAGATAGTTTTTTTTAATTAAATGAAAATATCTATAAGTTGCCATACTTATAAACTATAAACTAAGTCCTATAAACTAAGGACTATTAACTAATGGGTTTCTGTTTCATTGTATTGTTGAAATTCAAGGAATCATGTAGGTTATGTATGCATACAGTCATATTTATTTAAATAATGACAGTTTGCTAATGCCAATCATATTTTAAAAATTATAAAGAGGATTTAAGCTCTTGTGAAACAATCAGAATATAGTTCTTTAAATATGCATACTATACTATTAGTTTTATGACTTCATATTTGACTTTTATGATTTATGTTTTATTGATTTCTTGAAAAGCAAAGAGCAATAGTATTAACTACTTTGGCTTTTTTCTCCTGAATCAACTCACATACTGCTCAACAACTTTTGATAACATTATTTTTCATCATATAAAAAATAATAAAATAAATAAAACTTTTTTGCCTAAATTTCAAGGCCCTCAATAACTTAAACCAAGCCATGTGTACTGAGTCATCTATTATTTCTCTACACATACTCTACACTTCAGCCAAATTTCTTACCAATTTCTTACCTCTGTTCATTAACAGCACTTCATATTTTTCTCCATCTTCATCATGGACCTACTGTAACCTTTACATGAACACTTTTACATTAGTTTCCTATGTCTGATACAAAAAATTACCACAAATGTAGTGGCTTAGAAAACACAAATCTCTCATCTTACAGTTCTGTAGTCTCACTGGGCTAAAATCAAGGTGTCATCAGGGCTGCGTTCCTCTTGCCGCTTCTAGAGGCCACCCATATTCCTTGGCTGTGGCCTTCTACCATCTCCAAAGCCAGCAATGTTACAATTTTCTAACTATTCTTCTATAGTTATAGCTCCCTCTCTCTTACAGCATTAAGGTAGCTTCTTCAGTTTTAAGGACCGTGTAATCAGATTGCGTTCACCTGAATAATCCAGCTCATCTCCTCATGGCAAGGTCCTTAACTTAAACACATCTGCAAAATCCATTTTGCCACGTATGATAATATATTCTCAGGTTCCAGAGATTAGCACGTGGACCTCTTGGAGGACACATTATTCTGCCCCCCACAGCTTTCTTCTATTCCTGCCACCTAACAAAGTTTACTTCTTTACTCATAGAATTAGAGCATGTAATGAGTGGTTCAGATGCACAAATGTCATTCAATTCAACCTCCCATCTACAAGTGAGTCCAAGAGTCTCATTGCTGCCAGATAGTAGATTTTTAGTAAATATTTGTTAAATCCTGAATGAAATTACTTGTTTTTCTAGGCCCAGCTCAGATAATAACATTTCTTTGATGCCTCAATTATTCTAGTTTAAGTAGATTTCTCACCCCAAATTTCTCTAACATTTATCATCTGACCACTAAATTATAATCTATCACTTATTTTATATGAGGACAAATATTACTTTTCTACTCTCAGATATTATATTTATTATATGTTTCATTTTATGATGTGTCTAGTACATGATAATAGTTTATACTTTTCCCTTTATTTCACTTTTCCATCATTCATTTCATTATGCATTCTCCATATTTCATGTGCTATATTTCAGCGGTCCCCAACTTTTTGGCAACAGGGACCAGTTTCATGGAAGACAATTTTTCCACGGACAGGTGGTTGGGGGGTGGCGGGTGGGGATGGTTCAGGCGGTAATGCAAGCGATGGGGAGAGATGGGGAGAGGCAGATGAAGCTTCACTCGCTCGCCTGCCACTCACCTCCTGCTGTGCGGTCTGCTTCCTAACAGGCCAGTAGCGGTCCACGGCCCGGGAGGTGGGGACCCCTGTTATATTTTATTAGTCTGGGTTGGTTCTAAGCCTAAAGGCAAGACCTGCTCTCCCAGTCCATTTTTCTTTCTGAGCTCACCTTTGTAAATTCCCCTCACCAGAAAGCACATTGGAGCAGGAGACCTTGCACAGAGTAGATTTTTCCATTCTCTGTCTTCTTTTCCAGCATTTCTGACTGCAATTGGGGTGGCAACGCAGGTTGAATTAGCACCCTGGGCCCAGCTGTCTTTAATTTAGGAAGTAGAAAGTCCCACTTCAGTCTCAGGCCTATGTTCCTGTCATATTATTCTCTCTACCAGGGAGAATCAGTTTTATTTATCACAGCCAAGCTCAATGTTCAGTGCGTTGCCTGCACATAGTAGGCACTTTAAATAAACATTTGTCAAATGAATGAATGAAAGGATGAATGAAATATTGACGTAAAAAATTAGACTCTTATTGGTCTATGTTAGTGTGTCCAAGCTTTAGATGCAGGAGCAGAGTGGGTAGGTCTACTTTACTTTTCTCAACCCACCCTGGATACTCATTCCTGAAAGTCCCTTGCATTGGTGATAATATATTTTTTCGGATGTAAATGTGATTGTTTTCAAGTGTTGAAAGTCAATAAATTGTCTTCTAAAAACATTAATGAAAAAGCCCAAGACAGCTATTTTGACCCAAGAGTGAAGCAAAACCTTCTGTAACAGAATTCATAGTAACAAAATTATTCTAAAAGTATTTCAAAATATTTTCAGTCTTACACTATTTTTGGATCCCTCTTATGCAGCACCCTAAAATGACTTTATTCAAAAATACTACATATATCAACATTAATGTCCTATCAAGTTAGTATTTTATTATACTTTTTTGTATGTCCTTCTTTGACAGATCTTAAACTCCTTGGTGTGTATTTGTATCCTTAGAACCTAGGAGAGTTTCTATTTCTTTGTAAAAATATTAATTAAATGAATAAGTGCATATCTCACTTGGTATCATGCCTTCCTCAGATATTTATTGAGCATTAACATGTACAAGGGACTCTGGCAGCCGCACACATAACCTGCCATCATGGAATAAGAATAAAAAACAATTCCAAATAGAGAAATTTTCTGTCTCCATATACAAGGCTCCTAGTTATAGATAAATCAAGATGTCCTCTCTAGTATCTCAAGACTTCATGGCCAGATTAGCTTTCAACTTGTAATCATTAAATAAAGAAAGCCTCCTGGTGTCTGGATGTGATGTCTATGATTTCTCTTCACATTCGAAATGCTGTTCTCTAAAAGACTAGCTGAGTGGAAAATGTTGCATTGGGAAAGATGGAACATATATTTTGGTATATATACAGCGTTTTAAAATATTTAAGTCCTATATACTCCTAATTTATTTTAAGATTAAGTTATCTAAGTGGTGCTTGGATTTAAATAATTTTTAAATAATGAAGTTTTTGCATTTATATTAGTAGGATACTCTAGCATTATACTTTTTACAACTTTAAGAGTTCAAGGACAGAAAGTATATTTTTCTTCCTAGTTCACTGATGATGAAATAGGAGCATAAAATTTTTAAGTATCTTATTCTAAGTCATATAATGAGTCCTGATTAAAATCACTGTTGGAAATCAAAGCTTTTTGTTCAGTGGCTTCAACAATGGGCTATTCATCTTCCTTGGACACTTTGCATAAGTAATAGCTGCTCACATCTAAGAACAATTCCAGTGGCTATAATATCTATATTCATTTTACATTAGAGGATTTATTTTTCTGTTTATGAATTCAGCATATTCCTCTGAATTGGATGTAGTTCAATGTTTTATTATAGGAAATCCTATTTTTTTTCTATAGGTTATCAGGAAACAGTTACCCAATTTTACTAAATTATAACAATGGTTCTTATCCAAAAGCTGTTATAAGTCATGAAAATGAAATCAATTTACTGGCTCAGTTCCCAGATTAAGAATTGCTTTATGAATAAATAAAATAATAGATGGTATCTAAAAGGGGAATGGACAATTTTATATTTTCAGTCTACTTCTTACATTTCACATTTAGTAGTAAAATAGTTACTATTTGGAATTGAGATGCCTCATATTGTGCTGGTATTTTGCAAGAAAGAAACAGGCAAAAAATAACTAGATATTCCAATAATAATAATAATAATAAAGCTGATTTTCCACAATACTCACATTCACTGATAATTTTAACATTTTATGAATATAGATACTATAACACATCTCTTCTACTTCATTTTCTTCCTCAGCCTATTCACATTTTATCTTTCTAGTGATCACCTACAAAGTAAATATGCCCACCCAAAGGTTTGTTCAGCAAACCCTCATTATTTGTCAGTTTTGTAGTCTCACATGAGGAATTTATGTTTTGACAAGTTATCCTTTGTCATTCTTCTTCTTATTATTCTATAGAATTTGATAAAACTAACAAAAGATTAATAACAGTACAAGTGTAACATCATAAGTAAACCATCACAAATATAAGACAAAAGGTAAGAAATCAAAGAAGAAAAACTGACAACTTGGAAATTTCAAGGGAAAAAAGAACAAGATAATAGGATAATCTTGACACACATAGCTAAAATGTATTTGAATTAGAAAGAGGGAGAACAGAAATTGAATGTGGACCTCTTCTCTTTTCATTCTATAATCCTTACCTAGATAAATTTATCTTCACCTAAGACTTCAATTGACAGCTATAATCCTTTGGGCAATAAATCTTTCTCTATTACTACCTAGACCTCTTTTCTGAGCTCCAAACACACTTATCAGTCTCATCTCCTCTAGCTTGTCTTAAATATGTTACCATATATGTGCCATATATTTGACCCTTCCCTCTTCCTTACCTGCCATATTCGAGCCAATACACCACTAACTCATATTCGTTGTTTTCTCTGAATTATCTCCTGAACATGTTTACTTCTCTCCATTTCCAATTCACCAGCCTGTTCCAAGCCACCATCTTGGACTATTGTAATATCCACTTAACTATTCTAATTCTACTATTGCTTTCCTCCGAACCATCACCACATGGAAGCCACACTGACCTTTTAAAAATGTAACCACAATAATGTTATACTCCTGCCTATAACCTTTCTGGATAAAGACAACCATGGCTTCAAGACCATGATCTGGTCACTTAAGACATCTCTTGAGCCAAATCTAACTTCTCCTTGCCCTCTCCTAACTACCATGATCATCCCTCAGTACCACCTCCTCACCGTGCTTCCTCCCACCACAGGGTCTTTGTTCATGTTCTTTCTTTTGGGTAAACAGTTCTCCTCTCCCTCCTTCGCCTAGTCAATTCTTATTCATCCTTTAGACTTCAACTCCCTAGTGCTTTCACAGGAAAGACCCTCTTGGCAAGGTCAAATTGCCTGATTCTATACCCTACAGAACAAGGCCCTCCTCTTTTATTGCACTTATTGTGTGACCTGTTTATCAATGTCTGTCTCCTCCACTAGACTATAAACTCTAAAAAAGCAGAGAGGGCTTATGACTTTACTCATCATGGTAACTCCAAGATAGAGCAAGTGAGTACACATGGTAGATGCTCAAAAATTTTAGTTTAATATGAACACCAGTTAAAAGTAATTAACTGCAATAAACAATTATAAAATAAATATTTTAAATAATGCAATTTAAATTACATAAGAATATGAAACACTTAAAGATATATTTAGCAAAATCAGTAAAGGACTTCTATACTAAAAACTAGAAAAAAATTTCTGAGACAGAGTAGAAAAGAAACAAAAAGGATAAACCATAAATAATTGATAAAGTGGAATTCACAAAATGTAAAACTTCTATTCTTCAGAAGACACGATTAAGAAAATGAAAAGACAACTTGAAGATTTTATGTGTGTGTGTATGTGTATGTATGTGTGTGAATATATGTATGTACATAACAAAGGACTTGTATCTAGAATATATGAAGGACAATTACAACTCAATAAGAAAACACCTTTATTCATAATAGTTTCAAACCAAACACCACCAAAATTTGCATCAATGGGTGAATAGGTAAACAAATTTTGGTATATTCATACTACTCATCCATAAAAAGGAATGAACTAAGACATGAAAACACAAGGATAAATTTCAAAAATGTTATACAGAGGAAAAGAATCCAGATACAGAGTACATATTCTAGGATTCCATTTATATGAAAAGGCAAAAGTTATCTATAGTAACAAAACCAGATTAGTAGTTGATTAGGATTAGGGAAGTGAGTGGTCACATTGATGGCATATGGACACAGGGAACTTTCCTGGGTGATGAACAAGTTCAATAACTTAATTGTAGTGGTGGTTTCATGGATGGACACATTTGTCAAACTCATCAAACTATACATAAAAGTGGGTGAATTTTATTGCACGTAAATTATACTTCAACAAAATTAAGTAAATGAAAAAACTAATTTAATTTTTAAATACTATGGGTTGAAAAATAAGTAAAGACTACAAGACAATAAAAAGCCTTAGCCAACACAACTGAGACCATACCTTATTTCAAAGTGAGGAAGTAATAGACCCACCTTACTCAAGGAACTGAGAGAATTTGCAGTAATCATTTTATGTCCCTATTTTCTTTGGGAAATGCCAAAAATTAAGTGCCCACGGTGTTCCATTATCTCTCATACTCTTTCCTTGTTGCACCTGTATACTTCTTCCCCACCTAAAACTATTTTGACCACTATCCCATTCAAAACTTCAAGAGTAGTTCAGCTCATATATTTCTTAACAATCTCCTGTACACGGTTAAAATTTTTCACTGAGCACTCCCTACATCTACTGACGTGATACATTATTCTCTGAGAAACTTGTTATTCTCTGAGAACACCATATCCCTGGTTTTCTTCTCTACTTCAGGGCCATATATTGTGCCACACACCATGTATAATGATACAGAGTTGTCTCAGTGTTTTCCTTGTTCCCTAATACTACTTTCAGACAATTACCCTTGCTCATTTGTGGCTTATGTCATTTCATTTCTCCAACCCCTCTAACCCTCCATACCATCTACCAATCTCTTGGTCATTTTCCCTTATTCATTAATAACCTTGGCACCCAGCTCACATTGCTCTTCTCTGGCCAAACTGTACTATTATTTTTAAATTCTACATTTTAAATATTGCATCTCAAATTCTGCATCTTCAATGGTATTTTTCTCCATTCCATTTTAACCACACATTTTTATAACCACAGAATAAATCAGACAATCACATTAAACTACTTCAGAAATCTCACTGTCTGACCACAATCTCCCAAAATTCTGGACATATCATCTGCTACTGCAATTATGCTTTTTAAAAATATTGCTGAGTCCATCAAACCATTTCCTTTTCTATCATTGTATCTATCTCTCCTGTCTATATCCATTTGTCTATCAATATCTCTACTTGTATCCCTCCCATCTCTTTTGATTATGATCCATGTTATGCACTACATTCTTTCCATTTCTAAAATTCCTTTGTCCACATATAAATGCCAAATCCCTAATGCCAGGTGAATCTACTATGAACATTCTCCATGCTTATAATCCAGGTGGAGGAATATCTTTTACACAGATTAATATAAAAAATTAATATTCTTCAATTGGGCTTTGAAATTTTTCTCTAACTTATTAAGTTTACCTAAGCTGCTTTCTTCTCCATTTCCCATAACTACTTTGAACCTTCTCCAGTCTGCTTGAAACTAAAACCCTCCATCTTCCCTCATATCTTCTGCAGATATGTGAGAGTTTTCTTCCAACTCTTACCACCAAAGACATAATCCAATGTACAACTAAATTCATTTCTCCTTTTCTCTAATACAAAGGAAAGAATGCCCTTTATCCTTTCCAAGGCTAGTCCTCTCATTATTCTGTAGACTGCAGTCTTTTTCTCATCTCTGACCTTGTACTGTTAATTATCTACCTCTCAACGGTATCTCAACTGTGTTTTTAACCTCCATCTTATCTGCTTTTAAGAGCGCTTGTGGGAAGCAACCGCATAGCACAGGGAGATCAGCTCGGTGCTTTGTGACCACCTAGAGAGGTGGGATAGGGAGGGTGGGAGGGAGGGAGATGCAAGAGGGAAGAGTTATGGAAACATATGTATATGTATAACTGATTCACTTTGTTATAAAGCAGAAACTAACACACCACTGTAAAGCAATTATACTCCAATAAAGATGGTTAAAAAAAAAAAAAAAAGAGTGCTTATAAGGACTTGCCTGGCGGTCCAGGGCTTGAGACTCCGCACTTCCACTGCTGGAGGTGCACAGATTCAATCCCTGGTAGGGGAACTAAAATCCCACATGCCCTGAGGCACGGCAAAAAAAAAAAAAAAAAAAAAAAAAAGAATGCTTATAGTGCCCTATCTTTAAAAAATAAATAAAACTAAAACAAAAGCATATTTCTTTGACCCACTAATCCAGCTAGTATTTTATCTCTTATCTCTCCATCCAAACAGATGCAATTTGTTGACTGCACTTTCCTCTATTTCGTCACACCATTTTCAGTTTCCAGCCCATCCCAATCTCGTTTCAATTTCCACAGATCCACTGATACTACTTTTAGAAAAGTCATAATATCTTACCTTCTCCAAAATTCAACTGATATGTTTGTTCTAACCTTGCCTAACTTTTTGGAAGAATTTGAACTGCTGGTTGCTTCCTCCTTTGTAGAACTCTCTTTTTCCTAACCTTTCATGTCCCCACATTCTCCTATTTTTTTCACTATTTCTCTGACTATTCCTCCTTATTTTTGTTTCTTCTTTCTTTTCTGCCAATGAATTCCTCAAGATTTATCCTAAGCCTCTTTCTCTTCCCACTCTATCTCTGGAGATAACTCATTCCTCCCACTGGGCTTTAGTTACTATTTTGAAGTGTAACAAAAACAGCTATCTTCAGTCTCAAATTTTCTCCTGAATTCTTAACCACTTATCCAACTGCCTACTTGGCATTAATACATTCACAGTTTGAAGCAATGAGTATTATCTTCTATTGCTCTGGCCTGCCCTGCTCCCCCCAACCATTTCTATATTTCCTATTTCTATAAACGGCACCTCAATCTTTTCAGGTGATCCACCCAGCACTCTGGGGGTTGTTCTTGGCTATTCCCTCTCTGTTACTCTTTCTAATATCCAAATAATTACAATTTTTTTTTTTTTTGGTTTTATATCCTAAAAGATTTTTTCTTCCATCCATTTTCCTCATTCAAACTATCATCAAGCCACCATCACTCTTGAATGAACTGCTTCAAGTCTCCTCACTGTTCCCAGTGCAATCACTCTCAGTTGCCTCCTTTAGCCTCATTATCTAATTCCAGAGTAATCTTTTTAAAAATGCATATATGATCATATTACTCTTGCCATTAATCATATAAAATGACTTCCCACAGCTCTTAGGGTGAAGCTGTAGCTCTCTAGCATGGCTTACCAGACTTTACACAATCTCATTCTTTTTTACTACAACCTCATCAATAGAATTCCCCCTTTACTTCCAGTGATGATGGATTTATTAGTTTCTTGAACAAATCTTGGCTCTGGTTCTTGGCCCCTGCTATTCCCTCAGCCTAGAATACTCTTTCCCTATTCTTCACCTGGATATTTCCACAAAACTACACAATCTTATCTTTCTTTTTCTTTCAGTTTTACTGAGATATAATTGACGTACAACACTGTATAAGTTTAAGATATACAGCATAATGATTTGACTCACCAATGTCATGAAATAATTGCCACAATGAGTTTAGTGAAAATTTATCATCCATATAGATACAAAATTAAAGAAATAGAAAAAGAAATTTTTTTCCTGTGATGAGAATTCTTAGGATTTATTGTCTTGACAACTTTCATATATAACATACTGCAATGTTAATTATACTTATCATGTTGTACATTACATCCCTAGTACTTATTTATCTTATAAGTGGAAGTTTGTATTTTTTGACTGTCTTCATCTAATTTCCCCTCCCGCCAACCCCTGCCTCTGGTAACCACAAATCTGATCTCTTTTTCTATGATTTTCTTTGCTTGTTTTTTTTTTTTTTTAAGTATAATTGATCTACAACACTATGTTAGTTCCTTTTACACAACATAGTGACTTGATGTTTCTATATATTTCAAAATGATAACCATGAAAAGTCTAGTTACAACCTGTTACCATGCAAGGATATTACATAATTACTATATTCCCCACACTGTACAGTTCGTACCTTTGACTCCCTTATTTTGCAACTGGAAGTTTGCACCTTTTAATATCCTCACCTATTTCTCTCCTCCCCCCACCACATTCCTCCCCTCTGGCAACCACCTGTTTGTTCTCTGTATCTATGACTCTGTTCCTGTTTTGTTATGTTTGTTCATTTGTCTTGTTTTTTAGATTCCACATATAAGTGAAATCATACATTACTTGTCTTTTTCTACCTGACTTACTTCAATTAGCATAATACTCTATAGGTCCATCCATGTTGTCACAAAATGGCAAGATTTCATTCTTTTTTTATGACTGAGAAATATTCCATTGTGTGTGTGTGTATATATATATATATATATATATATATAACATCTTCTTTATCCATTCATTTATTGATGGGCACTTAGGTTACTTCCATATCTTGGCTACTGTAAATAATGCTGCAGTGAATAAAGGGGTGCATACATCTTTTTGAATTAGTGTTTTCTTTGGATAAATACCCGGGAGTAGAATTGCTGGATTGTATGGTAGTTCTATTTTTAATTGTTTGAGGAATCTCCATATTATTTTCCATAGTGGCTGCACCAATTTACATTCCTGCCAACAGTGCACAAGTGTTCCCTTTTCTCCACTCCCTTGCCAACACTTGTTGTTTGTTTTTGTTTTTGTTTTGGGTTTTTTTTTTATGATAACCATTCTGACATGTGTGAGGTGATATTTCACTGTGGTTTTGATTTGCATTTCCCTGATTATTAGTAATGTTGAGCATCTTTTCATGTGTCTCTTGGTCATCCATATGTCTTCTTTGGGAAAATGCCTATTCAGATCCTCTGCCCATTTTTTAATCAAGCTGTTTGGTTTTTTTGATGCTGAGTTGTATGACTTCTTTGTATATTTGGGATATTAACCCCTTATTGGATACATAGTTTGCAAATATCTTCTCCCATTCAGTAGACAGCCTTTTTGTTTTGTTGATGGCTTCCTTCACTGTGCAAAAGCTTTTTAGTTTGATGTAGTCCCATTTGTTTATTTTTGCTTTTGTTTCCCTTGCCTGAAGAGACATATCCCCCTAAAAATATTACTAAGACTGATGTCAAACAGCGTACTGTTTGTTTTCTTCTAGAAGTTTTATGGTTTCAGGTCTTACATTTAAGGCTTTAATCTGTTTTGAATTTATTTTCATGTATGGTGTGAGAAAGTAGTTCAGTTTTATTCTTTTACATGTATGTAGCTGTCCAGTTTTTCCAACACCACTTATTGAAGAGGCTGTCTTTTCCCCATTGCATATTCTTGCTTTGTTTGTTGTAGATTAATTGCTCATGTAAGTGTGGGTTCATTCCCGGGCTGTCTATTCTATTCCACTGATCTATGTGTCTGTTTTTGTGCCAGTACCATACTGTTTTGATTACATTAGCTTTGTATTATAGTTTGAAATCAGGGAGTGTGATATCTCCAGCTTTGTCCTTTTTTCTCAAGGTTGCTTTGGCTGTTCAGGGTCTTTTGTGTTTCCATATAAATTTTAGAATTATTTGTTCTAGTTCTGTGAAAAATAACATGGGTATTTTGATAAAGATTGCATTGAAACTGTAGATTGCCTTATCTTTTTTATCTTAAATATAATTTTAAGAACAAAAAAAATTACTCTAGCTTAGATTTGACCTGTTATTTGAACCTTTAAAACCAGTATATTTTTCTTTTCAAGTTTGCATTTGCTTTTTCAATATTTTAAATATGTTATGTCCTGTACTGTTTAAGGGAGGAATTTTTTTCCTCTACCCTCTGGGTACTTTTGGCTGGCCTAATAATTTAATTGACATAAGACAGATTAACAGTAGAAAAATTTAATTTCATACATACAGGAACATTACATATACATGAAAGTCTTCAAGTGAGTCAGAACATTGAGGCTTAAATGCCACCCTGAGCTGAGAAGAAGGGGTAGAGCTCTGTGGCTTCAAAGGGAAAGAAGACAATTCGCAGGAAGATGGGAAGAACAAATGTTTGCTAAGCAAATGTTTGTCATGCCATGCATAGACAATGGGACACAGAGAGGAATTTGAATAAACAAACCCTGCTGAGCTCCCCACAGCTTACCACACCTAGCCTACACTCTTTGTAGCTATCTCTGGTGATAGCTCTCTTCCTCAACCAGACCCTTTTTCTAAATTCTTTATGGCAGTTAAGGGGGAAGTAAAAATCTCTTACTGGGTTTTCTGGACCTTGATTGTCTTCAGCTCAAAATAATTCACATGCCAAAGTGGCACATTTTGGTGTGGCCTATTCTGCTCCCCTTCAACTGTAACATCTATGAGTGCAAGTATTATATCCTTTTGGATCACAGATATATCCCCAGTGCCTAGCACGTTGTATGGCACATAGTAGGTTCTCAATATTTGTTGTATACTTAAGTGAGTGAACAGTATAATTCGACAGTGCCAAAACCTAAAAATCATAATTGGAAAAATTATTCCCAAGAATAATAACAACTAAGTTTTTTAGTTTTTATTATGCAGTAGGCACTAATATTAGGATGGTTATATATTTTTATCTTATCTCTATATCTATAAATAGATCTAGATACATAGATAGATAGAAATATAGATTGGTCCTTACAGATGCCTACTGAGTATTATTATCCTCATTTTGCTTATGAGACAACTAGGCATACAAAGTTTAAATAATTTGGCCCAATCACAAAGCTGGAAAATGATAGCTGGAAATGAACACAGAGCAGTCTGATTCCAGAACCCAAATTCTTAATCATCATGCAAGACTTTCTCTTAAATAAGCACTGATTAAGTTTTCTTTAAGTCTTACATTTTAGGAAGAGGCTATAAAATAACAAAAGAATGTTATTAATGCTGTTGTTAGAGCATTAATAGATTTTCTCAGTATACTATCATATGTAAATCTATTAAAATATAGATGCAGAAACCTAGATTTTCCTAGACCTTAAAATAATCCATGGTTAAAAAAAAAGACACTTATATTGCTGTACTAATTATTTTAGGTTTTTCAAGAACTCCTTAATTAATACTTCATGAAATAAGCAGTACTTCCACATCTTAATAGAATTAATGTACCTTTAAAATATGCAACTTTTAACCAGAGAAGTGAAGTGACATTAAGAAATGTCTGCTTAATTTAGTTATTAATTCTTTTGTTATATTTTTATTTCAACAAATATTCATAGCTGGTATGTCCCTCTGAGAAGACCACTCAATTGGTGTGACATTTGGTCCACAGCCTAATGAAGTGTTGCGGTGCTTCATGACCAGCTCTTTTATTTCTTATTCATGGGGGAGGTGGGTAATCATTTTCTTCCAGTACATGCCACAGTGCCAGGTTAGTGTCACTGCACCATGGAATGTTCTAGCACTAGTCACTTCCTGGGCTTGGATAAAACTTTTACCTTCAAAATCTCATGCCCTTTTTTTCTTCATTCCTCTTTGCCAGCCTCATTTGGCTTCAGCCAAATACATCAGATGTGCTGTAATAATTTTGAACTTATACTTATCCAAATGTACCGCTCCATCCTCCACATGCACATAAATTTCATCCCCCCCAAATTTAAGCTATTTATTCTTCTTATATCCATGCAGGAGAGGGAGAGGCTTTAAAATCCCATCCATATTCAGAGATGAGCCTGTTCTCTGATTCAGACAGATTGTTTTACACTCTCTCCAGAACACTGAGGGGGTACTTATTTTATATTTGCATATTGACACAAGATATTCTGGTGATTTTCTCAGAAGAAAGGAATTATACAAGCATAGATTCTTTCCAATGGACAGAAACCCATTAGCACTGTTATAGAACACTTCGCCAGTTTAGAAAAACCAGCGCTTCTTCAGCTTAATAAAGGAAAAAATTCAGAGTTTTCTGTCTCCTTTCACTGTCATTCACCCCAGTGCATACTTTTGTAGTAGATTTCTACTGTTGGTTTTGTCTTTTTTTTTTTTTGGCCTCACAGCATGCAGGATCTTAGCTCCCAGAACAGGGATGAACCTGTGCCCCCTGCAGTGGAAGCTCAGAGTCTTAACCACTGGACCACCAGGGAAGTCCCCATTCTGTCTTTAAAATGCATCTAAAATGCAACTACTCCTCACCATCTTTGCCCCCAGCAACCTGTTATAAACCACTATAATCTCCCACCTAGATTATTTCAATATATGATAACTATTCTCCCTGCTTTTACCCATGTTCTCCATACTGTCTATTCTCAACACAGAGGGACTGTTTTAAAACTGATGTCAGATGATTTCATTTCTCTGCTCACTAATTTCCAATCTCAATCAGAGGAAAAGTCAAAGTTCTTACACTGCTTTGGGAGTCCCTCCCTGACATTTCCTTCTACTCTCATCCTCCCCTACACCCCTCCAGCCACACTGGCTTTTGAGCTGTTCCGCAGCCAGACAAGTTCCAACTCAAGACCTTTACACTTGCTATTCCCACTTCCTGGAACAATCTTCCTCCTGATATACATAGTCCTCATTTTCTCATGTCCATGTATTAATAGTTTTTAATCAAATGTTCCTTTCTCAGTGAGGCCTTCCTGAGCACCCTATTTTAAATTTTACCTTACCCTAATATTCCCAATCCTATTTGGTGTTTTATTTCTGTGGAACACTAATTGCCATCTAATATACCCATATAACTTATTTATTTTATTATCTATCTCCCCCAACTAGAATGTAAGCTGATGAGGGCAGGGTTTTTTACTTTGTTTTTATTTATTTGGTTCACTGATATCTGCTCATTTCCTAGAACAGTGCAAAAGAGACTATACATTTGTTAAACGGATGAAACAACAAATGTTACTATTTGGTCTTAAACTGAGCAGAGGGGAGAAATAATCCTATAAAGAGAGTATATGTATATATATATATATCCTCCATGGAAGACTCCTTCCATAGCTAAACAAGATAGTAACTTCAGCAGATTTTTAACCAACCAAAAATTAGTGATGAAGACAACTTGGCTAATGAGAAAATGTTTATGTGTATGCAGGAACAAGAAGCTTTTCCAGAACAACAAAGGAAAATAAATAAATGCCAATGAACTGGACAGCTAGTCTTATATCTGATTACTATTAAAGAAACAACTTTTTCCACTTCCTGATTTGGGTGCCTTTATATTCTGTATCCTAATACTGAATTATAGACTTGCATTTAATTAGATAATAAATTCTATACATTTACACTTCCTGTAAAATAAGGGACCATTATCTTGACCTGTTTGACTTAATCTGCCAAGATTCTGACAAAAGCCTGTAACATTTTGACATTACATTTTGCAAAAAGCTTTTATATATTGAATCTTCATCAAATTGAATAATATATGTGCAGAGACTGGAAATATGTACTTTGTTCAGTATACTGTTATTAACATAACTGGCCTAGCACCAAAAATGATGAGAAGAGTTACATTTTAAAACACATAGGTATTAAACAGACCACTCTTTCATCTCAGTCAATAATAGTTTATATGTTTTTCTGTGTATGTGATTCAATCAGGAATTTATATGGGAAAAACTAATCAGTAAAGAAGTAATGGGAATTGTTGGTGCCTAAAATGGGATTGGTAAAAGAGGACGTCTAATAATATAACTGCTTTCAGAAAAAAAAAAAAAAAAGGATAAGTATTATGCTAAAATAAGTAGGAAAGAGTTAATTAAGAAGCCAAACTTCGAAGAACACTATGGGAAAGGAAGATTATGATAAGGCTTATCTCAAGGCAGTACTACAAGTGGGAGAAATAAAAAGAAATAAAATTCACATATCAATATCATCCTATAGACTAAGTGACGGCCTACACACAAAATTACAATGCACTCCCATGAAAAAATAATTTAAAATATAATGCGTATTTTATTCTTTTTGTTGCAGTGGTAAATGGGAGTGTTTCCTTAATTTCTCTTTCAGATTTTTCATCATTAGTGTATAGGAATGCAAGAGATTTCTGTGCACTAATTTTGTATCCTGCTACTTCACCAAATTCATTGATTAGCTCTAGTAGTTTTCTGGTAACATCTTTAGGATTCTCTACATACAGTATCATGTCATCTGCAAACAGTGACAGCTTTACTTCTTCTTTTCCAATTTAGAGTCCTTTTATTTCTTTTTCTTCTCTGATTGCTGTGGCTAAAACTTCCAAAACTGTGTTGAATAATAGTGGTGAGAGTGGACAACCTTGTCTTGTTCCTGATCTTACAGGAAATGGTTTCAGTTTTTCACCATTGAGAACAATGTTGGCTGTGGGTTTGTCATATATGGCCTTTATTATGTTGAGGTAAGTTCCCTCTATGCCTACTTTCTGGAGGGTTTTTATCATAAATGGGTGTTGAATTTTGTTGAAAGCTTTTGCTACATCTATTGAGATGATCATATGGTTTTTCTCCTTCAATTTGTTAATATGGTTTATCACATTGATTGATTTGCATATATTGAAGAATCCTTGTGTTCCTGGCATAAACCCCACTGATACCTACCTAAGGAGACAAAAGACCTGTATGTAGAAAACTATAAGACACTGATGAAAGAAATTAAAGATGATGCAAACAGATGGAGAGGTATACCATGTTCTTGGATTAGAAGAATCAACATTGTGAAAATGACTATACTACCCAAAGCAATCTACAGACTCAATGCAATTCCTATCAAACTACCAATGGCATTTTCCACAGAACTAGAACAAAAAAATTTCACAATTTGTATGGAAACACAAAAGACCCCGAATAACCAAAGCAATCTTGAGAAAGAAAAATGGAGCTGGAGGAATCAGGCTCCCTGACTTCAGACTATAGTACAAAGCTACAGTAACCAAGACAGTATGGTACTGGCACAAAAACAGAAATATAGATCAATGGAACAGGATAGAAAGCCCAGAGATAAACCCACACACATATGGTCACCTTATTTTTGATAAAGGAGGCAAGAATATACAACAGAGAAAAAACAGCCTCTTCAATAAGTGGTACTGGGAAAACTGGACAGCTCCATGTAAAAGAATGAAATTAGAACACTCCCTAACACCATACACAAAAATAAACTCAAAATGGATTAAAGACCTAAATGTAAGGCCAGATACTATAAAACTCTTTGAGGAAAACAGGCAGAACATTCTATGACATAAATCACAGCAAGATCCTTTTTGACCCACCTCCTAGAGAAATGGAAATAAAAACAAAAATAAACAAATGGGACCTAATGAAACTTAAAAGCTTCTCCACAGCAAAGGAAACCATAAACAAGACAAAAAGACAACCCTCAGAATGGGAGAAAATATTTGTAATTGAAGCAACTGACAAAGGATTAATCTCCAAAATTTACAAGCAGCTCATGCAGCTCAATATCTAAAAAAGAAACAAACCAATCCAAAATGGTCAGAAGACCTAAATAGACATTTCTCCAAAGAAGATATTCAGATTGCCAACAAACACATGAAAGGATGCTCAACATCACTAATCATTAGAGAAGTGCAAACCAAAACTACAGTGAGGTATCACCTCACACCAGTCAGAATGGCCATCATCACAAAATCTACAAACAATAAATGCTGGTGAGGGTGTGGAGAAAAGGGAACCCTCTTGCACTGTTGGTGGGAATGTAAATTGATACAGCCACTATGCAGAACAGTGTGGAGGCTCCTTAAAAAACTAAAAAAGAACTACCATTCGACCCAGCAATCCCACTACTGGGCATATACCCTGAGAAAACCATAATTCAAAATGAGACATGTACCACAATGTTCATTGCAGGTCTTTTTACAATAACCAGGACATGGAAGCAACCCAAGTGTCCATTAACAGATGAGTGGATAAAGAAGATGTGGTACATATATACAATGGAGTGTTACTCAGCCATAAAAAGAAATGAAATTGAGTTATTTGTAGTGAGGTGGTTGGACCTAGAGTCTGTCATACAGAATGAAGTAATTCAGAAAGAGAAAAACAAATACCGTATGCTAACACATATATATGGAATATAAAAAAAAAAAAATTGTTATGAAGAGCCTAGCGTCAGGACAGGAATAAAGATGCAGACATACAGAATGGATTTGAGGACACGGGTAGGGGCAAGGGTAAGCTGGGACGAAGTGAGAGAGTGGCATGGACATATATACACTATCAAATGTAAAATAGATAGCTAGTGGAAAGCAGCCACATAGCACAGGGAGATCAGCTTGGTGCTTTGTGACCACCTAGAGGGGAGGGATATGGAGTGTGGGAGGGAGAGGCAAGAGGGAGGGGATGTGGGGATATATGTATATGTATAGCTGACTCACTTTGCTATAAAGCAGAAACTAACATACCAATGTAAAGCAATTATACTCCAATAAAGATGTTAAAAAAAAAAATATATATATATATATGGGAATTATGGTGGCTATATCTAGTCTCTACAGTGGGATACAAATATGTAAGCACATAAATGTAATGGTATAGTTTAGTAAAAGCCTGTGTTTGCAGCCAATTATATTTCAAGGATTGTGGCTATTGTAATGCTGAAATCAAAAACAGAATTAGAAAATGACTAGATAGAGAATAGGGTTTCTTGCTCACTTTCATCTCCAGGTACCTTCTAACCTTCTATTTACTGGTTGAAGATTTTAGCTTTTGTTTCACTGCATTTCCATCCCACATCTTCCTTCAGTCTCGCCTGGTTTTATTCTGAGTGACGTCATTATGTATGCGAATGATCCACCTAACGACTCTACTCTCAGTTCCTTGACTTCCTCATCTTTAACCATCATTTTCTTTTCCCCAACCTCAGCCACCCACTCATATTGTCACACTCTGGACTTTTCAACATCAATAACTACTCTACATTAGAAATCTCCATTTTAGCATTCCATTTGCTGACCACCATATGCTTTTCTTCCATTTCACTTACAATTTTACCCACACTGCAACATCTAATCTCTATATGATTAATAACCCCACCAATTTTTCTTGATTCTGGTATTTTATTCTTCCCCACTTCACATCTTACACCTTCTCAATCCAGTTTAGAATACATGTTTGGTCATTATAATCACTCCCTGAAAATAGCCTCAAATCTTTTGTCCTCTCTCTGTCATCCATGCCTTGCCAAACCTCAGACCAGGTTTAATCAAATTATTTGCTTTCTCTCCACTTTCTGTATAAGAAATTGAATATTGCTACAAAAATATTTCACAAATGGACAGCATATTAGCCTAAAAATATGTTCCAGTAGCACTCATATTTAAAAAGCAAACTTTCTTGGTGGTGTGCTGAATTGGGCGAATGAGATTGACATGTATACACTGATGTGTATAAAATTGATGACTAATAAGAAACTGCAGTATAAAAAAACAAACAAACAAAAAAACAACTAATACTAAACTTTCTTTGGGTTATTTGTATGGAAATACGCTAATATAAATGTTTCAGACATCACATGAAATTTCTAAAAATCTTATATTTTCTGGTATAACATTATAAGTCATAATTCTAGTTGTTACTTTAAAATGTATATCTCAGAAATAACTAAATTTCCTTGTCAATTGCATTATTATGAACTTTCATCAAATCTTTAACCGTGGTCATTTTTAAGTCTTTTGTCATTTACAGACATTTCTGGGTGTACTCTGATGCTTCTGCAAAAATGTTCCTATAAAAGGGTTTCACCTTCAAGGAATTCATGGAAAAGACTCTGACAAGTACAGGTTTCTGGTAACTGACTATAGTGCTGAACTGAATGAATAAACATTTTCAGAACTCTAATGGAAAACTGATGAATTCATAAAAGTGCTAACAAAAGATCAAGATAAAAAAAATTAATTACATGGGACTGAGTGAACTGATGAAGATGATTATAATTTTTGTGACTTTCTGTTTGAATAAAAAAAAAAATACCCCACAAGGACTCAGAGGCAAAAAATATACAAATCAATTTTCACTGCAAAGTAAAGGAGCTGTTACAGTGGAGGATTACTGGACTGAATGCCAATATTATGACATAGTATGAGCGTGTTTCATGTTTGGTAATTGCAATCATTGTTGCTTTTGTTGTGGTCATCCATTTACAATGCTTGATGTCAGTTTATTTATCTCTTGTAAAAATAAAAATTAAAAAAACAAAAAGCAAACTTTCTTGACCCCACATTCTCTTCCAGGTACCATCTATTTTTCAGCTCATTTAAATAAATAGTAAGTAAAATATTTTAAACTTATTTAATGAGTTGTTTACAGCTGCCATTTCCAGATCCTCGTATTCCAATTCCAATTCAACTTCCTTCACTGTGGTTTCTAGCTACCCAAAATGATGGGGATTTTGCCTTGCAAGGTCACCAAAGAGCTATACATACCCAAAATTCAATTGAATCTCTCCATTCTATTCTTACATGATGGCTCAGTGGCATTAAAGATCTCACCCTTCCTTCTTGAATACCTCTCTTCTCTTGGCTTCTATATCACTACACACTCCAAGGTTTCCTCCTGCCTCACCAGTCCTGCTTTTTCAGTCTTTTTGGCTGGCTCTTCTTCCTGTGACCACATGAAATTATTTGCTGGCATCAGGAAACTATCTGGAATCACCTTTTATCTTTGTCTTATACTTTCTGTCAAGATGATCTTACAGTATGAAATATCTTTATGCTGATTAGTTCTAAATCTGCATCTTCATCTAATACCTTTCCCCAGTTCCAAATTCCTATTCCCAACTGCCTAAATTCTAAATTCCTATAACAAACTACCCATTTTAGATCTCCAACTTAGATGGTTTAAGCTAAGTTCCTCCAATATATCTCATCTCAAAAAGAAATTTTGCTCCCTCTTCCCCCAATACTGTTCTCCTTCAATCTTTAGCATCTCAGACTGACATACCATCTTTTTATTTACTTATAAGCCTGGCTTTATTATTCCAGTGTCCTCACTCTTTTCATCCAATTTATCACCATATCATTTCAATTTTACTTCCTAATTATATCTCAATCTTCTCATTTCTACTTTTCTCCATCCTAGTTAAGCCATCAGCATCTCCTACCTGGACAACTGCAAGTCTCGCTCTGGTCTCCCTGATTCCATTTTTATCTCACTATTGGCCACTTTCCATAGCTACAAAAATGGTTCTCTTTAAACCGTAAGTTGAGTCATGTCATTTTTGTATGATATGGTTCCAGGAGTTCCTATTGTTCTTTGGGGGAAAAAATGGCTCCTGTCAAATTATTTTTATCTCATAATATATCATTCTATCCCTCTGTCACATCTCACCATGCAACAGCTGCACTGGCTTCCTTTACTCTCCTCATTTCTGCCAAGTTCTTTCCAGCTTCAGAGCTTTTCACTTGCTATTCCCATGTCTAGCATTTCTCTTTCCCTGGCTCTTAACATGGCTAGCTTAAAAAAAAAAAAAAAACTTTAAGTCTCAGTGAATGAAAGGAAGAAAAGAAGGAAGGAAAGAGAAAGAAAGAAAGAAAGAAAGAAGGAAAGAAAGAGAAAGAAAAAGAGAGAGAGGGAGGGAGGGAGGAAGGAAGAAAATTTCCTGACCACCCAATCAAAACTCGACCCTTTCTGCTTCCAGTTACTTTAATTGAATACACTATTTCCTTCTTATCATTTTTCACAGTCTGTAATTACTTGTTTTATGTATTTGCTTCCTGGTTTGTTGTCCATCCCAGGCTACTAGAATGCAATTTTCATAAGGGCACGGACTTTACCTTAGTCACCAAGGTAACCTGACACAAAATAACCACTCCGATAAATATTTCTGAGCAGAATGAAGTAATAAATGAATATGAACTATCACATAAAGGTTAATTTGGGAAAGTTATTATTTTCTATTTCTGCACAAATATCTGCAGTGTCAAAGCAAAGCTACAGTATGAGAAGAAACAGACTTCCATGAGCTGTTCAAAATGATGAATAACTCCCAGGATCTAGCCTATGACTAACCAAACACAAGAAATACCACTTAAGCCATATGCTGATGAGTAAACAGTAAAATGGCTCCCTGAGTGTCCATCTGGAAAGGGAGCTAAAAATAATGGAGAATTGACTGTGCATCAAACATTGTGCTGGTATTTTATCTAAATTATCTCCTTTAGTACAACACTCTGAAGTATGCATTGTCATCATCGCTTTACACATAAAACTTCTGACCTCAGGATGATAAGAACTTGCCTAAGATTTCATAAATAGTGAATGATGGATCTTACATTAGAGATCATATCCGCCCAGCTCCAAAGTATATATTCTTTCTACAAGATTACATATCCTCTCATCTTTTGTTTTCTATTTCAGTAAGTTTAAGTTAGTACCCTTTGAATCTGAGAATTAAAGTGTAGACCCAGGAGAGACCTATAGGAGCCCTAATTTGCATCTTCTAAGGGACCTCCCAAAAAGAAGGAAGAGAAGGAGGAAACAGACTAATTTTAGGTCTGCAAAAGTAAGCTGTCTTGCAATGTCACTGGGTTAGTTTAATAAGTGTGAGAGTAGAAAATGGCTTCTAAACTAAATTAGTTTAGTTCTAAATTTAGTTCTAAATTAGAACTAAACTGATCCACTCATCCAAATAACTCACTAAAGGAAACTAGAAACATATAGCTAATTAATAATGTAAAAATGAAAGTTTAGGTTTGCATGGGCACAAGTGAACTACTAGTGAGCCATTAGTGAACCAACAATTCTGTTCACTAACAGAATCCATTAGTTTTTTAAAAAATAAGATTGATATCAGGCCTCTAGGATATGAATTTTCAAAGACCAGAGCTGCTTTAACCACAAGGACAAAGTTGTTCAGAGAGTTGATGAGTCCATGATTTGCTTCTTCTGAATTTTCCATCTTCACATCTCCACAGTTGGGCCCAGTGCCCCTTCCTACCCAACTACAGGCTCAGTTTTGTTCAGAAGTATTTTGTCAATGAACAAAGAAGCTGCCAAGTGTTCCTGCACAGTCACAGAGGCAGAAACAGCAGCAGCAAAAACTTAGGGGGGAAAATACTTGGTGGAGAAAATCAGAACTGTTTTGGACTTCTGTATATGTATTGTACAGATTAATACATTTTTATTACACATCCAGAAGTATCATAATATTCTCAATGCTAAGGGTCTCTAGAAGTCTCAATAAAGCCACATCAGTTGGCAGCTTCTGCCCAGGCTGGTAGGGCTATCATGTCATCACCCTTCTGAATCTCTTGATCACAAAATTATGGGGACCAATTTACCCTTCAATTTCTCAGTACTGACACCCTGAGTACAGAGGATCATACCAAGGATCAGTTCCTCTCTCAAAGGCAGCCGTCTTCTGTATAAGAAGCTAGCTCTGAGATGGCTTAGCCCAAGAACCATTTTCAATAGAAAAGTTCTATGCTGAATAGTGACTGACTGAACAAGTTAGATCCTTTCTCATGAGGTGTTTGAATGAGAGGAATACAGAGAAAGTCCTCGTTTGGTAGAAAAATTAGGTAAAGAAGCAGGTGAGGAGAGAAATAAAGAGGAGGACCAGAGTAAAAGAACTGCCTGTGACCACTTTTCTCAGAATGGGTGAAGCCAGCATTCACAGCTGATCCTTGGCCAGTACAGGCTATCTTTTAAGCTTAATTTATTGAATAATAGTTACTTCTATCATTAGATCTGAACTGCTGTGAAGTATCATGTGTAATTATATCTCTTTTTACTTTTCTAACTCATTATTTGAGCCCCTGCATGCTTTATCAGAAGGAAGCCTGTTTCTTCCAACTACGACCCACTTTTTCCTCAATTGCTCCCAAAAGATGCTAAAGGCTTAACCCTAGGAATGAAAGTTAACCCTCTTCTGAAATCAGTCTTATAAGGATCTCATAGTTGGTCCTTCCATTACTCCCATTGTTTCTCACTTTTAAAATTGTGTTACTGCTGACGCTTACTTTTGCCCAATCTTGTAGGTGTTTATTTTATCTGCCAAGATAGCCTTAGTGGTTCTCCATGCTGGAGTCTGAAGATACACAGTACCTCTTTTAAAAACCACTCACATGTTGACTGTTCCCCATGTGACAGCCACAAAGCTATGTGTGTGAGGGTCTTCATGTCCCAGCCCCATGCCATATCATAACCACCAAGACCTCACCCACCCATAACAACAATAAAAAGTTGGTCCCTTTTGTACCACCTAAAGAACTACCCCATACTACTCCTTTCATATAGGAAATTTTATTTCATTGCCTCTGTCTGCCACTAGTTCTTCACCTGGGCCATTCAGAGTCATTCTACTTGGTCTCCTGTACTAGGAGTTCCAAGGAGATATATTTAGGCTATTTATTGACCTCTTCCCTTCGAGAAAGCCCCAGATTTTCATTTACAGATACATTTTCTCTCAAGGAACACATCTCCTGACCAGTGACATTTAAGAGTGATAAATGTAATAAACAAAGCTTCTGCCACACTCTCATCTCAGGACAATGGCTGGATCCTACCCTATCTTAGCACATGTGCAAGGCCATTGAGTTGTCTTTTCCTGGTTTTAGGGGCTTTTTGTCTCCACCTGAGACAAGCAAAATCCTGACATTTTAAGTAACTTCTTCCATGGGGAACTTATTTAATCTCTACTTTGACTGATACCCTGTTTTCACATCTATAAAGAAGATAGTTTAAGCTCAAACTTTCTACTATCTAAGCTCCTTGGCAGGAATAAATTAAACACTGGCAGGAAGTCATTAATTCTTTATAGCTCGACATGTGCAGGGAATAAAAATAAATCTATGAATCCTTTGCCTCTCAAAAACTTAAATAGTGAATCTATCCCATTCATTTTCTTTTCCTGGCAAAATGCTCTTATTTATTTTTCTTCTATTTCTTATAGTTATTATGTTATTTTCTTGCCTTAATTCTGACTATATTTTAGAAGTAGTAACCTACTCTACTCCCTTTTACATGGGCATTGCCAGTCAATAAAAATATAACTTGATAGCCTTATTTTTTAAGTAGTGCTATTTAGAAATAATAGTTTTCTAAAAGTTTTATGGATTTTAATAGTGCTATTTAAATAGTTTTCTAAATAGTGTTATTGTCTTTAATGAATTTAATAAGTGATATAAAAGTCAAATGTAATACTTAAGAAAGAGTTAACATTCAGTTTGAAGCCCTTGCTACCAGATTCCTTTTGTAAGCCACTAGTATTTATTCACATAATCTAATATTCTTTTTGGCTAATTCTTTTGTCTCTTACATTGCAAACATTTGTGTTTTTTTTAACATACTATTTTAGTTTCCTTCACCTACTCCCTGTGCTCAAAGTTTAGCCTAAAAAGAATGGTTTACTTTTCTAAGTTGAAAATTATTTTTGCTTTCCTTTTTAAATACATTTTCTAATCTTCCATTTTTTTGTATTAACTCTCTCAATAAATATTAACATCACCTATCATATTTATAACAATGAAGTACTTCATTAACAGTTTCAAAAGCATTTATGTTTTCATAATCCCTTTCACAAATGCAAAAATGTACTTATATATTTTGGGTTTTTTTTTAATGTTCTACAGGCTGAAATGAAATACTGCAAACACAATACAATGTTTAATATAGTAGCTATAATAAATGAATACCTAACATTAAATTGCATAATGAGACTCAAGACTGAAGACATTATTAGATATCTACATGAGATAACCCTGGCATGATTAAAAAAACTTTTAAATAAAACAAATGCAGAAAAATTTTTAAAATGATAGTCTGCACTTCTATCAGCAACAACAAACACAACTGAATCCTAAGGAAATTTTAATATGCACAAAAAAACTTTCAAATGTTATTTCTGTTGGCCTAACAATGCCAGGGACTGCCCTTACAAATGGAGGGACAATAATGAAGGTATTCTCAACTACTTCCCTCTTTCCCTATTTTCTTTGAACTAAGTGGGTTTGCACACTAGCTTTTGTATTTTTCAACTACTATTAATTTACAGGATTGGACTGGGGAAGAACTAGAGGGTGAATTAAGACTCGAGTAATTCAAACCCTACAAAAAGAAAAGTTTATCTGTCAATTTGAAGGCAGAACTTTAAAGATGTTGTGATATGAAGCAGAATTATCACTACTATTAATTGCACAGGCATATTAAAAGGACCGCAGAAAGTGACCTCCTCTAAAACAGAGAAAGTTTTAGAAGAGGTCAGGAATATTTTTAGGAATTCTTTTCTCTACTCTCTTTCCAATGGCAACCTCATTTGGTGTCATACTTTTAATAATTAATGTGCTGATGATCTCAATGCTGTAGCTTGACTTTTTTTTTTTTTTTTTTTTTGCAGAGCTCTTAGAGGAGCTCAGGAGGAGGTCAGGAAAAAATATATCTTAATCTTCTATTCTTAGATAAATGTCAAGTACATCTATCACCTCAATTAACCATAGGAAAAAAAAACTGTCAAAATCTAATTCTTTTTTGACAAGACGTTTATTCTGAAACAAGCAGAGGGAGAAGCAGGCAGTTGCATTAGAAAGAAATGAATGTCACAGGGGTCTGAGCACATGGGGAGCTTCCCATGTGCAAAATGCTGATTAGAACCATGGTGAATCTAGGCCAACATGTTCCAGGTTTGTTGACTTAGTTATTGTAAATCTGGGGCTTTTTAGTTTGGTTGACCTTGGAATTGAGATTGCTAACAAAATAGATGTTTTCATTTCTAGCAATGCCACGCAAATAAAGATGAACTGATGAAAGCACTTTACTTTAAAGAATCACATAGGCAATTGCAAAGATGAAGGTAAGTTTTTTATAATAAGCATTTATTTTACCTTTGTTATCTTGAAAAAATTAAATTATAGAGCAGCTTTTTATATCACTAATACTGACACAATTAAACAAAGTTAACAGATAGTCATCCATTTAGTCACATAATAAATATTTACTGTGTACTTTTGCACACAAAGAAATGTGCTAGGTGCATTAAAATACACACAAAAATTATAAAATGCAAATCCTTCCTTTCAGGACACTATAAACAATAAGACAATATAGTTGTATGCTGCTATAATATAAATTTTTAAAATATATTGGTCAATCAGCAATATTAATGTAATGAATTGAGTTTAGAGCTGTATTGTCCAGTACAGGAGCCATTAGCCACATGCAGCTATTTAAATTTAAATTAAATAAAACTAAATATCTAATTCCTCAGTCTCACTACCCAGATCTCAAGTGCTCACTACTGGTTAATGCTTACTGTGTTGGACAGTGGTGCATTTCCATCACTGTGAAGAGGCTTATTGGAAAGCACTGGCTTAGAACATAGAAATATCCTATCAAGTTGCAGGAATTTATTAAACCCACTTAGTTGAGTCTTCATGAATGGAAAAAATGGATAAAATTTTGACATATTCAAAAGTTCATTTAATAGAGTATTAAATATAAGGAAACAGCATGAACAAAAGTCAAGAAACCAAAAGGAAACCAGCATACAGGGTATATACAAGGAGGAGTGGCCACACTTATTAATTTATTTATTTTTACTGATGGAAGAATAAAGGATAGATGTGGGAAATAAAGTTACATATTTAAGATGGACTTGCATCATTAATAAATCTGAATGGCAAAAAAAAATTTGCATTACACCATAACGACTTTAAGTTTGTTTTGCAGACATGTCCTGAAGTACGGTGTGCAGTAGGATTTTAAGTGGTACTTTGATGGCATTTTTAATTTTAACAGCTTTATATGTATTTTATGGATGCGTAAAAAAATATATTAGTACGCAAAATCTTTTATATCACTGATATCATTGTTAGAGACAAGACTAAATTTTTTTCCATTAAAATAGTCAATTGAATCAAATTCACAGATGATCACTGTGTAGATAAGTCCCAAGGTTTTATAGCTAAGGCAGTACACAGTGTGTTGGCTAAAATCATCAAATACCAGCTTTAACACTTTCCAACTACGTGATCACAGGCATATTACCTTTTTCTGTGCTTCAGTTTCCTCTTCTGGAGAAAGATCTTAAGAGTAGAGATATTAAGAGTACCTATGTTACAGTGTTTGTGTAAGGGCTAATGGTAAAGCGCTGAAAGGAGTGCCTAGAGTGTAATAAGCCCTTAAGTTTTGCTATTATTACTATTAATATTGAAATCTGCAACATTATTAGAGATGTGCTTTAGAAAAGTTAATTCAGCAGCAGAATGTGACATGGATGAGAGAAGGAGATGATGCAATCTGGAAAAAGCAGGTGGAATACACATTCAGTCATTCAAAGTCAAAGGTAGTACCTGCGTCTGAAAAGAGTAATAGCAATAGGAATGTTGAGAAGGGGACAAACATATAGATATAATACAGGTAGAATAAACAGGACTTGATAAATAATATAATAGAAAGATGAAAGAAAGAGAGAAGTCAAAGGAAATACCAAGGCTCCCAAGTCTAGGTAGAGGGGCACCAAGTAAAAGGAAATACCAAAGTTTCCAAGTCTACTTAGAGAAGCAGATGTTTGGGAGGAATGATGATGGGTTTCATGTTAGAAATATTGACTTTGAGGTTTTGGTAAGAACTTCAGGTTGAGGTATCCAAAAAAACAGTGGATATAAGGATCTGGAGTTCTGCACAAAAAAAAAAAAAGTCAAAGTACAGGATTGAGATCATCAGCACATTGTTAATTATTAAAAGTATGACACCAAATGAGGTTGCCATTGGAAAGAGAGTAGAAAAAAGAATTCCTAAAGAATATCTTCTCTTTTAGGTAACCTGAGACAACAACTGAGATTGAGATAGAGAATTCAGAGATGTGGATGAAAACCAAAGTAAAAAAGAGTTACAAAAAAGGAAAAGATAAGCAGTGGTATTAAGTGCTACAGAGTGGTTGAGGAGGACGGGAATTGAGAGAAGTCATTGGTTTAATAACTAGGAATTATTGGTAACTTTAGAATAAAAAGCTTGGGATAGGCCAAAACCAGTTCAAGCTTGACTTGAAGGTCAGATGTTGGTAGTCTTTCTATAAGTTTAGCCACAAAAGGAAAGAGGGAAAGTATGTTTGTTTGAGGAAATGACAGGAGTAAGGGAAAGTTTTTGCTTTTTTTGCTTTGAGTATATCTGTAGGCTGAAAATGTAGTGAACATAAAGGGTGACTGAAAACTGAAACAGAGATTATAATTCAAAGAGCTAGATCCTGAAGCTAGTGAAATAAGAGTGAATCTAGAAAACACCAAGAGAGTTCAATCTTGGACAGGGAGGAAAAATTTCTCTTTGGGAAGAAAAGATGAAGGAGATAGGTGAAGATCTATAGAAAGTTAGAATGAAATTTGTCATTTTCAGTAACTGAGATCAAAAGTCCTCAATATTCATTCACTTATTCAAAAAATATTTGCTGAGCATCCACAATGTGCAAGAGAGATTCTGTTCTATAAACTGGTGATACAGAAATGAACAAGAAAGGGAGAAACCCGAACTTACCAAGTTAATATATTCTAGAGTGAGGAGAAATACAGCTGCAAATAAACAAAAGCTGCAGTAGATGGTGGAGAACACCAATATTTAGAAATAGGGTAAAAGAGAAAAGAAAGAGGAAATGGCAAATAATAATCAAAATAATTATAAATCATGACATGGTTTTGGAGAAAATTAAATCAGACAATGAGATAGAGACTGAGTGGATAGCTCTTGGTCAGCAAAGGAAATCAGGGAGGCCTCTCTGAGTTTGGCTAATATGAGCTGAAATCTGAATGTGGTCAGGTCTACTATGGGGAGACCAGTAAGAGGAATGTTCCAGAAAAAGAAGATAGCAAGTTTAAAAATCCAAAATGGGAATGATTTTAGCCTGGAGGGATAGAAAAAGGAAAGAGTGGCCATTGTATAGTCAAAATGAAGAAGAAGGTCTGGTGTCTTGAGTAAATATTGGTGTCAGAAGTGAGTTTTGAGTGCTTGTGAAACAGAATTTTGGAAGAGACATAGAGAAATGAAAAGTATTGAATAGATACAGAGTCACATAATTTTCTGTCTTCTCTTGCTCACATATGCTTCTAAAAGGCTAGTGGACCTCAGCAATCTGTCCATAACATCTTTACTCCATCATCTACACTCACAGCCTAACATGATTTTATCCAGTTCCTTAGTAACATTTTTCTATATGCCAGTAACTCCCAAATCCATGTCTTCATCCAGGACCTCTCTGCTGAACACAGTACCATTCCATCAGTTGCCCACTTGGCAACTCTACTTGGATATCTCAGAAGCATCTCTAACTCAGCATATACGAACTAGAATTCTTCACTACTCCCTCACCCTCAAATACATTGCTCTTGTCACCTATCTTGTAGCTAATAGCTCTCATCCGCTTAATTGCTTAGGGCAAAGACTAAGCAGGCATATTAATTGTTCTTCTTTCATGTCCCACATCTGTCAAAACTCAATAAGTCCTGTCATCTTTACCTACAAAATACATCTCCAAATAAACCACTCTCACCAAGTCTACTGTTACAACTCTATTTTTTCAATTTAATTTGCACTATTCTAATGAACTCCTAACCAGTCCCCCTGTTTCAACTCTTGTTCTTCTACAATCCATTCTCCATAAAGCAGCCTAAGTAATCCTTTCCTAAAAGAATCCACATAGAATTGGTATTAATTATTTCTTAAATATTTGATAGAATTTGCCAGAGAAGCCATATGGGCCTAGACTTCCTTGGTGGAAAAATTTTAAGTTACAGATTTCAATCAACTATTTTTATTGATATAGGGCTATTCAGGTTTTCTATTTTATCTTGAATCATTTTCGTAATTTTTGTCTTCAAAAAATTTATTCATTCATTAAATTCGTGAAATTTATTGGCACAAAGTTGTTTATAATTGTATCCTTTTAAAATACAGTATCTGTACTGAAGTCTCATCTTTCATTCTTGAGATGGGTAATCTGTGTTTTCTAATTTTTGCTTCATTAGTTGAGCTAGATATTTATCTTTTTTTTCTTTTCAAAGAATTAACTTTTGGTTTCCTTGAGTTTCTCTGCTTTGCTCATTTTTTTCTATTTTTATTTCAATAATTTCCACTCATATTCATTATTTTACTTACATTAGATTTAATATGCTCTTCTTTTATGAGCCTCTTAAAGTGGAAACTTAGGTAATTGACATCCTTTCCTTTCTGTGAGAATTTATTGTAACATTTTCCTCTAATACCACGTTAGCTGTATCCCACAAATTTATTTGTGCTTTAAATTTAAATTTGTTGTGTTGTGTTTTAAATTTATTCAGTTCAAAATATTTGTTGTGTGGGTTGTGTTTTAAATTTATTCATTTCAAAATATTTTCTCATTTCCTTTTATTTCTTCTTTAACTCGAGTTATTTAAAAGAGCATTATTTAATTTTCAAATATATGGGGATTTTCCCAATATCTTTGATGTTGATTTCTAAGTTAGTGCATTATGGTCAGAGGACATACTTTCTATGACTTTTAAATGTTCTTTTATACATCTTTTTGAACGATACTGTGTCTTATTGCCCAGAATATAGTCTACATTGCTAAAAGTTTCATATACTATTGAAAATAAATGTATTCTTCTGTGGTTGGGTAGAGTATTTTATAAATAACAATTAGGTCAAATCAGCTAAGAGTATTGTTTCATTCTTCTATACCTTTACTGAATTTCTGCCAACTTGTTCTACCAATTATTGAGTGGTAATAACTATAATTGTTAAAGTGTCTATTATTCCTTTCAGTTCTATAAAGTTTTTCTTGAAGTATTTTGGAGTTCTGTTATTAGATGCATTCACATTATAATTGTTATATCTTCATGTTATATTGATACTTTTATCATTATGAAATCTCTTCCTTGGTGTCTAGTAATAGTCCTTGTCTCAAGTCTATTTAATCTTATATTAATATAGCCACTTCAGTTTTCGTATGCTTACTGTTTGTATCTTATACTTTTTCTATTATTCTACTTTCAAGATATTTATACTTAAAATCCATCTCTTATGGTCAAAATATGTGAGAGTCTTGCTTTTTTTCTAGTGTGGCAATATCTATTGATTGAAGTCTGTTTAAATTTAATATAATTATCAATATGGTTGGACATATTTCTGACATTTTGCTGTTCATCTTTTGTTTGCCTCACCTGCATTTTATTCCTCTGTTCCTCCTTCCCACCTTCTTTGTTGTTAAACAAATAATTTTTATTACACAATTTATTTTCTCCTTTATCTCTTAAACAATTCAGTTTCTGATGAGAATTCTTTTTCTGGCTTGCAAACCACTGTCTTCTCACTATGTCCTCACATGATCTTTCTTCAGTATGTGTGCAGAGACAGGAAGAATGCTCCGGTGTTTCATTTTATAAGGACACGAATTCTATTGGACCATGGCCCCACCCTTATGTCTTCATTTAAACTTAATTACTTCCTCAAAGGCCCCATTTCCAAATACAGCTACATTGGGAATAGGACTTCAGCTTACGAATTTGGGGGGAAAAAATTCAGTCCATAAGAAGATAATATGTTATAGTTACTCTGAAACCTCTTTTCTTCTTCTTAAGATTATTGGTTTTTGGTGCCATGAACTTGCCTGAACTCAAACTAAAATTTGTTTGCCCCATGGTGTGGAAAAGATGATACCCCTGCCAAGTTCTCTTGGCTTCTAGTTGCTGCTTTTTTGGCCTAGCTCCCATGTTGGTCTCTTCTGTACCTGTTTAGTTTAGATGTCTGCCAAAGAATTTAGCTGAGCTGATGGTCAGATTTTTAGGCTCATCTTTTTGGTGGTTTCTTGCCTCCAGGGCCCCTGTAGTAAATTTCCAGTTGCTTTTCTATCCCAGAATTCTTTCTTTTGACAAATCAATCTAATAAGGCTACTGTTTTCTGCCACTCAAGCTCTTTGTGTACTAGGGAATGCACTCAGTCAAAGGAATAACAAACTCCAGTATTTCGACAGAATTAATTCCGTCTTTCAAGAGACCCATCTCTACTTTCTCCCTGCTTTTGAACCAGAATGCCTGGGGTCATCCATATGCATGCATACTCTACTGGTCATCCAAGCATTTGGACAAAGTTTATACTCAGATTTTTGGATTTCAAGTCTTTTGTGGTACTCCTGCTTCTAAAGTTTTTTCCTAAATATCCAGTGATTTTTCCTGCTTTGAAATTGAGTCATTTAGGCTGAGTTTTTTTTTTTAAAGCCACATAATTGTACTTTCTACATGACATAGTAGCAATCATTCAGTAGTAAACTCTTCTCAAGTCTCTGCCTGTCTTTGGTCATTTTCCAGTCTCTTCAAATGATTTTTTTTGCTTTTCTTCCAGTTTCTGTAATTGTCTTTTTCAGGAAGAATTGCCTGAACTTGTCACACCACCTATTATCAGTGATCAATTTTACACACAAATCAGATCATGTCACATACAAACACACACATACACAGTGGCTTAAAAATCCAAAAATCACTTTTCCCTTCAAGTAGAGTAAGGTGCAAACTCAACATCCTACAGGACTCTCCATAATCTATCCACTGTTTAAATATTTGGCCTCATTTCTTTCCATTTTCCTCCTTATTCACTATACTATAGCCATAATAGCTATATCAGGTAATCAATAGTTTGCTTAATCAACAGTTTGCCCCCACCCTATTCCTCTAAAAAGAATGATAATTTTTTTCATGTTCTTGTTTTTTTATACAAGCTACGTATCTCAGGAATGTGGGAAGTATAGGTTTCCTGCTTCCACAGACATATTTAGAGGTGGACCTGATATACTTAAGAATAATTGTATTCCCTTCACCACTGATTAGTTCAGCATTGGTTGTTTGAAAGATTTGGGTAGCAGGTGAGAAGAGGTTGACAGAGATTCTAAGAAAGTTCCTTCTCATTCTTCTAAGAGACATTTGGGAATTAATTTCCTTGTCCCCTGAACCTGAATGAGTAAAGTCTGATAGATACCAGCCTCCATCCTATAGCCACAAAGTGAACTGACCTTCAGTACAAATCAAAGGTTAATGTGAATATACTGGGGAAGAAAATGAAAAGAAGGGAAAAAATATGGGTTCTTGATGATGGGATCTGTTGGGAAAGGCAGTCTTCTGCTTGCAGTCTTTCCACCCCATCTTAGCTGCTTAAGAATAGGCCTTGGGCCTGGAACACATCCTTATCAAGACATCAAGACTCCTCATGGCCATAAGCGTGCTGGGCTTATCTCTTTGCATGGGAATATCTTTCCCTGTTTCGGATTCAGTGTGTTCTCCACTGTTCTGCTTAAGCACGTGCAATATATGGCACCTGGCCAACCCTGCTGCAATAGCTGCTCCTGCACGGAGAGACTCCTTCTGCTACAGCACAAGAGACATGCATGTAAGCCAGTTGCCCTACATCGGCTGTCAGAAGGGAACTGCTGGCCCTGGGGAACCAACGCCCACTCCAGAACTGATCTTGCTCTGTCCCTTCCCTATATCCAATCCAGCGCTTGCCTGCATCATGCTTTCTTTGATGACTCCAACCAAGATGCAGTGGGCAAAAGTGTCTTTGAACTTCTACTTCTGATAAAATAGGCAACAGACGCCACTGGCTCCACAGGATCAAACAACCCTGAAAACTACTTGACCTTTGCACTTCTGGTTATGTGAGCCGAAATGTGTCCTAATCGTTTTAAACTATTGGAAATTTTTTTCTCTTTCTTATGAAAGAAAGCATACTGCCCTTCTTTCTATTTCACAAAAATACCAAGCTTGTTCTTGCCTTCAGGCCTTTTCAATTATTATCACTTATTTTTAAGACCTCTTTCCCCAGATCCTAATTTGCCTGCCTCCTTTTCATCATTCAAATTCCAATTCAAGTACAGTCTCTTCAGAGTCTTTCCCCAACAAGCCTGGCTGAAGTAATTTATTGTCCCTAATTTATTTTCTTTTTCTACTTACTACTATTTGATATATTGTTCTTATTTTTCTTTTAATTATCTATCTATCTTTCCCAGTAAGAATTTCAACTCTTTGAAGGCAAACACTGTGTTATTCACTATTGTATTCTCAATGCCTAGAAGATGATTTGTAGCTAATAGACCCTCAACAATCAGTTATCAACTTAAAAAATAACATAAATGTGTCAATTTGGCTAGAAAAAGTTTTAATGGTGAAACTTATTCTTCATTAGAATAAAAATCTTCCAAATTTATATTATAAAACTAGTTTACTTATAGGAGAAAAATGTCCGTAATATCATCTGAAGTCCATATTGTTTAGTTCACAGCTGTTTGTTCCCCATTAATTCCTTGGAGATTTTTACTCTCCAAAATATTTGTATATGAATTTTCACAACAAACAGTCTCTTCAACTTGAAAAATAGGTTTAAAGGTCATTTTTCCATCACTCAAATTCCTGGAAACAAATCTGTTTACTTGGGAGAAAAACCAAATACTATCATCTTACCATTAGCCAAAAGACTTGCATTTTTATTAACTGTTATCCAAATGAGGTCTTTTCAACCAGACTTTGTAAATTAGCTAGCTCATATGCCCAGAGAACAAAACAAATAATTTAGATAACACAGAAATTCTTCATTACTTTAATATTCAACAGCATCAGAAGAACTATTCCTGGGTGATGAAAGGAAAATATGCATTTTTGTTGGTGTGAAGGGCTTGCATTGACCTTTTCAGACTGAGGGATCTGTTTTCCAAAGCACTGTCTGCAACAAAGTGAAAGACCAGTTTCAAAAACACAGATTTCTAAATGTTAAGGAAATGTAAGTATAAAATGTGGAGTCCCCTTAAAACTTCTTGCTTTTGTTTTTTATCTCTAAGAGCTTTGGAACTCTTTTTTTTTTATCTTAGTTACAAATACTACAGGGTAATAATGCATGAAAAATAAAACTCAGCATGTACTAAGAGACTGTGTTCAAGCACTATCTTCAATACAGCCTTTCTCCATTCCCTGCCACTGTCCCTATATGACACTTTCCCCATCTCAGCCTTAAACGTCTAATGACCCATCCTTAGTTAAGACTCACTCTGAGCACGACTTTCACAAATGAAGCCTCAAAGTACCCAGCAACTATCTGACTCTTCTTTTTCACCTTAATTTCTTCTTCTATTCCCTCCTGTGAATTAGAAAGTTTCCCTTGAGAGTAATAAAGGGGCAGACTGAGGCACAAACTAACTTTCTAAAAAAAAAAACAAAAAACATTTTAACTTACAGTGTTAATTATGTTCCTATTTATAATATGTTCCCTTGTTTCTTGCAGTGGCTCCAATTACATATTTCACCCTTAATTTGCCCCTCATTCTCCTCCTTCAATATAAACACTACCTTTTTTTTTAAATCCTAGAAAATAGTGATCACTCTAACACACCACTTAAACTTACCCCGTATGTACCCATTCTCTATTAAAATATAAACGTGGTGGGGGACACAGAATTACGGCTTGAGGAAATAAAAGTATTTTGTTTTCAACTTCAAGACTCATTTACAAACCAAATTTTAAGACTTGCTGACATGAAAACTTCAAATCTCTTTTAGAAAAACAAATTTCTCTTTCCTAATTTGCCGTATAGGTTGATTTTATGCCTTCCCTGCCTCATTTGGTTTTTGGTCGACTCACTCTAGAACATGATGACAACATGATACCCACATACAACTGTGGCTTAACCATTACACAAACTGACTGCCCTGGAATGTCAACTCTGCCTTGTCACAGACGTGATCTGAAGCTTTTTAATCATAGAACTGGCCACAGATGGAAACCCAGGGCCTGGCATAGGTCTGTGAGTCTGTGGGACTTCAAAAGTGCTAGAGTTTAAAATCTTCTGCTGAGAATCAAATGCTACAGGGCAGGAAACCCACACTAAACAAAATCAGAGGAAAGAGAATATTGCCAAAATACAGTTACTTTGGGACTGATTTTCAGTTTATAATCCCATCGGGTACAGTATAGAATCCATGATAATTTCCTTTCATAGGGTGAAATTGGCACCACCTTTTTCTGTAATCCCCATCAAAGAATTTATATAAATAACAAGCCTTTTAAAGGAATTTGTTATTAAAATAACAATGATATGTTACATTAATATAATGTAATACTGTGAGTTAAGATGACATTAGAGAGCTGATACTCTGTGAGATTACCTGAGAAATATTAAACCAACAACCAAGAAACTCAAGGGTTCCACAAGTTTGGTCTTTCAATATATATTTATCCTGGTGAATTCCCTTATTACAACAGGAAACTTCAGATGACCCCTCTCCTAGGTGTTGCAGTTCCTCTCTGGCACTGATGAAATACCTGACTGAAGGGGCCAAAAGGACTCTGCATAGATAGTAAATCTCAAACAATGACATCATGACCTCTCCTTGGGGAAGGGATACATGACTGAGACCCAGATTACTTCAGGAGTGATAAGTAGTGGACACCAGAAGAACAAGTATATCCATATACTGGATTGTCTGCTGGCAGGTTGGGGACCTGGGAACATTTCCTGACTGATTAAATAAGGTATCCAATGTTAGGGTTCCTCAACTTCTTGAGTTTTTCTAAAGGCTTAGAGAAAACCATCCAATAGGACAAATAGAAAAATAAAACTTCATTAGTCTTACTCTCCATCTCAAATTCAGCCATAATCATGGGTGATTTTAATATCCATGAACACAAATTAGGCAAAACCCTGCCTAAAGTTTCTTAAATTGCCTTAACTTAATTATATTAACTTCAGCTCTATTTCAGCCACCCACCTGAGATCCAACGTCACCCAAAGCAGCTCTGTCTCTGACATCTTTAACATTAATATCTTGCTTTCTGACCACAACCCTCAATTCTTCCAGCTCCCTTGTGTATTTTAATCCATTTCCATTTTAACCTCATTGGCAACAGAGTCAGTGGTTAAGTGTGTGGGCTGTTAAATCAGTCTGCTTGGATCCACATCCTGGATCAGTTGCTTCCTAGCTGTGTCAACTTAAGCAAAGCCTTAATTTCCTCCTATAAAGAAAATGGAATTATGTCTATTCTAGCAGATACTCATGTCCATCTAATACAGTTGTTATGATGATAAAATGAGGCAACATGGAACATTTAGCATAGTGTAGGATATGGAACATAGTAGGTGCTAAATAAATGTTAGTTATTTTGTACCCATTTATTTATTCTTAAATTTGTTCATTTTCTCCTAATTTCTTCCATATCCAGCCTAAAATCTGTGCTCCATTATTTTCTTTTCTCCACATAAGACATAGACAAACTTAACAAACTAGCTGCTCTGCTTCGCACCAACACTGCTAAAAAACAACGGGAAAATACATAACTGGGTATTAACTGTCAAAAGTATAAGACCTTCCAAAACAATTGTGCTATTGCTATGGTTCAGTAAACCTTTTACATGTCAACAAACAATACCTCTAAATATTGACAGCATGTATTACAAGCCATATTCCTCAAATATCTTTTATTATCTCCTTTCTCTAAAAATTTTAAGAATAATGATTCCTTCCCTTTGAGACTGTGTTATTACATCAATTATCTCTCTTTTTTTTTTTTCATATATTTTCCTACTACTGACTTTTTCCTAGATCCGCCACAACATTTGCTGAGTCCAGGGGAAAAGTACAAATGGAGGCCTGTGTACAACTTTTTAAATATTTAAAAATTATAAAGCAAACTAACAGAACCGTCTGGTTCTACCCAGGATGGAGTAACAGCAACCTGATTTACTATCCCACTTGAAACAAACCCATGTTTCAAAAACACAGACCAAACATATAAAACAATGTTTTTTAAGAGTTTGGACAACAATTAACAGATGACAGTGATCCCTGAGACATGGGGAACAAATGAAGTGAGCCCTACAATTTCTTTAATTTACTGTCTTGAGAGAGTTCTCAGGCCACAACAGAGGAGGAAGAATCTGGGAGGACCCCAGTGGACTCCCTGAATAGAGGAGACAGAGCTGAGAGTACAGGGAGAATAAGGCTGCTAGAGTTCAAAGGACAGAGTACCCGAGAGGAGAGACTTGCACAGAAACAGAACCCTGGATGTCTGCAGAGGATCAGCTCAAGTATTTGGCAGAAAAATTATAGTGCGTGCATGTGAGAAAACTACCCCAAGCCAGGGCAAAATCGACAGGAACAATGCCTGGCACTACCAAGGGGTTAGGAAGAGTGCCTTTTCCCATCACCCAGACTAAGAAAACTTATCATTCACAGGTATTTAGGTGGACTACTCACAAAGGTCTTGCCTCAGGGTGAGGAAAAAATTAACCCAGGATGAGCACAAAACTAGGCCCAGTGAACAAGTCATAATGAGAAAACCAAAAAGGATCAAACTGTTTCTAAATAACTTAACTATATCCTGGAATAAAGTTCAAGAATATTTATAGGAATACAAAAGATCCAGCGCTCAAAAAGGTAAAATTCACAATGTACAGCATCTAGTCAAAGATTACCAAACTTGCAAAAAGAACAGGAAAATGACCCATAATGAGGAGAATAATCAATAAAATGAAACTGACCCAGAACAACACAAGTGTTAGTAAAGAAGGACAACAAAATGGTTATAATAACAGTATTCAGTGTTACAAAATTAAGTAGAGACATGAAAAATATATAAAAGACCCAGATCTAACTTCTAGAGATAAAAACTTCAGTGACTAAGATAAAAAATACACTGAATAGAATTAGAGGTAGATTAGGCATTGCAAAAGATTGGTAAACTTGAAAGCATAATAGAAATTATTAAAAATGAAACAGAGACAAAGAAATAATACTTGAAAAATTAAGGAGCATCAGTCAGCTGTGGAATAACTTCAAGAAACTTAATACACAAACTTAAAGAATATTTATGAAACACTCCACCCAACATCAGAATACACATTCTTTTCAAGAGTAAACAGACTATTTGCCAAGACAGACCACAGTTTAGGCCATAAAACAAGTCTCAATAAGTTCAAAAGTATTCAAGTCATAAAAGTGTTCTCTGACCACAATGGAATTAAATTAGAAATCAATAACAGAACAATATCTGAAAATCATCAAATATTTTAGAAATAATAATACACTTCCAAATAACCCAGGGATCAAGGAAGAAATAAGAATGGAAATTAGAAAATAGTTTAAGCTGAATAAAAATTAAATGTCAGAAAGCAGTATTAATGGGGAAATTATAGCACTAAATGCCTATATTGGGTCAAATTAATTACCTCAGTTTCCACCTTAAGAACCTAGAAAAAGAAAAGCAAATAAATCCCCCAAAATCAAAACATGAATAGAGTTGCAAAAATTATAAACACATTTTTAGTAAATAGAATTCAACTGTCTCAATCTCTCTCATTCTTAATCTCTCTCTCTATAGACAGATAGATAGATGGTAGATAGATGATAGACAGATAGATAGATAGATAAATAGATAATAGATATAAATAGATAGATATCTCTATAAATATATATAAAATAATATATCATGACCAAATAGTAATTAATTCTAAAAAAGCAAGGTTGGTTTAATATTTGAAAATCAATGTAATTCACATATTCGCAAAATAAAAGGAAAAAATGTATTATCTCAATAGTGGTAGTAAAAACTTTTGGCAAAATCTAATATCCATTCCTTATTTTTTAAAAAAAACCATTCTTACTATGTCTGTTCAACTTTATACTGGGGGTTCAGACTACTGTAGTTATCCATGTGAAAAAGGTATTCATATAACAAAGAAAGAAACATGTCTACTTGTAGTTTATATTATTGCCTATAGAGAGTCTGATGAAATCTACCAAAAAAGCTGCTAATCATAATAAATTAGCTTATCAAAATTACCAGAAAGATCAATATATAAAAATCAATTGTATTTCTAAATACTAGCAATGAACAATAGAAAACTAAAAAAAAAAAAAAATGTTTTTAAACCATCTGCAATAGCATCAGATGAAATTCTTAGAAATAAACCTGATGAATGATGTGAAATGTACAATAACACAACAAAATGATGTTGAGCAAATTATTAAAAGATCTGAAGAAATGGAGAGATATAATTTGTTCTTGGTTCAACAGAATCAATATTGTTATGATATCAATTCTCCCAAATTGATCTATAGATCCAATGCAATCACAATCAAATTTTCAGCAGATATTTTAGTAGAAATTGATAAGCCCATTCTAAAATTTATATGGAAATACAACTCAACTAGAATGGCCAAAACAACTTTGAAAAGGAAAATAAATTTGGAGGGCTAACACTTCCTGACTTCAAGATGTGTAAAGCTGTAGTACTCAGGATAGTGTGATACTGGCTTCAAGATAGTCACACAGATCATTGAAAGGGAACAGATTCCTACAAATATAAAAAACTGATTTTTTTGACAAAGATGCAACAGTAATTCAATGGAAAAAGATTGTCTTTTCAACAAATGGTAATGAAAATTTGATCAATTTCTTGCATCATAAAAGAAAACCTCAAAGTGGATCATAAATCTAAATGTCAAACCTAAAATTATAAAAGTTTTAAGAGAAAACCTATTTGTGACCTTAAGTTAGGCCAACATTTCTTAGATATGACATCAAAAGCATCATTTCTCAAAGGAAAAAATAAGTTGGACTTCATCAAAACAAAAAACTTCTGCTCTTCAAATAATACTTCTAAGGAAGTGGAAAGACAAGCCACAGACTGGGAGAGGATATTTGTCTAACTTATACCTAATGAAAGACTTCTATCCACAATATATAAAGAACTCTCAAAATTCAATAAGAAAATATACAACCCAATTAAAATATGGGCTAAAGATTTGAATAGACAATTTACCAAAGAAGATCAGTTCATTAAAAATTCCCACATCATTAGTCATTAGGAAAATGCAAATTAAAATTATAGTGAGATACCACTACACACCTATTATAATGCCTAAAATTAATGACACCGATCATACCAAATGTCGTTAAGCATGTGGAGAAACTGGAGTTCTCACACACTGCTGGCCAGAAAGTCGAATGATACAACCACTTTAGAAAACACTTTGGCAGTTTCTTAAAAAGTTAAACACACATTTACTAGCCCTTTCCTTGCTAGTATTTACCTAAGAGAATATATATATTCTATCTTACACATCCATATAAAAACTTGTACAAGAATGTTCATAACAGTTTTATCTCTTACAGGCAAAAACTGGAAACAAATATCCACCGACAGGTTAATGGCTAAACAAGTTGTAGTATATCCATATAATGGAATAAGCAGAAATTAAAAGGAATGAACTATTGGAAATGCAACAACATTAATAAATTTTAAAATAATTGTTGTGAGTGAAAGTAGCCAGACCAAAAGTAAACAAACAAAAAAAGAATACATGGTATATGATTCCATTTATATAAAGCTCTAGAAAATGTAAACTAATCCAGAGTGATGGGAAGCAGGTAAGTGGTTACCTGAGAGCATGGCAAGCAGGAGAGCATGGAGGATGTCATTACAAGGGGCACAGGGAAACTTTTGCAGATGATGGATAGATATGTTCACTATCTGGATTGTGGTAATGTATTATAACTCTATACAGATGTCAAAACATCAAAGTGTACAATTTGAATATGTGCAGATTATCATATGTTAACTATAACTTGAAGCTTTTAAAAGATAAATCAATCCACCTAACAGACCACAAGAATATATTTTATCATCTTGCCTTGACAACTACTGCCCTATGATGACCTAGAAAGCCAGATTTGAATTTAGAATTCCTAGACTCCTTGGATTTCCCACCCACCCACCTCTCCAGCTTCATGACAACTATTCCATGGCCACCCCCTAAGTCTAGAGGTGAACATCCTAGCAGCCCATAACCTCAGGAGGGCAGATTCAGGGAAGAAGTCTATGTAGGTTCTGGAAGTGTGATCAGAGACATTTGGGCCCAGAAGTCTCTTCAGTGGTGTGTGTCCTTTTGGGCTTGAGATTCCTTGCCTTGGGGACAGATGTGGTCAACAGGACAGAGGGATCCTTTTAAAGTATAGACCCAGGGTAAGAGAAACATTTGCTTGCATCTAAGAGGGACATTCCAAAGCATACATATGTTAAAGTCACTTCCATTTCAAAGAAAAGAACTTTCCTTACTCTGTGTCCCCACTTTTCCCCTATTATTTACAGCCAAACTTCTTGAAAGTACTCTCACCCACTCTACTTCCACACTCCACCACCCTTCCTCATGCATTATTTGCAATCTGTCTTTAACCTCTGGCAATCTACCAAAATTCTTCCACACAAATCCACCATGACCTCCTAATTCTCACATGACATAAAAGAGTCTTAAGACAGTATCTTACTTTGCATTTCAGCCATATTTCACAGCGTTGATTATCCCCTGCTCACATTCTCCCCTACTTTGGCATCCATGATAGCCAAGATTCCTGGCTCCTATCTGTCTTCTCCTCCCTGTCCTTCTTCTCCCCAAGAACACTTTGCTTCATGCAACCCTTGGAATGTTAGCAATACCAATTCCAAGCACTGACGTCAAGAGATCCCTCTTTATGAAGTCATGTTCATCCATGGTTTCAAATATTATCAGTATACTTACTCTCTTCTCCCTGGAAGACTTCAGTAACATCTTTACAGATCTGTTTCCAATCTCATGTTTTCTTCCAATCCCTCTTCCATTCCACTGCTTCAATGATCTTTCTAAAATGTTGATTTCATCTTAAAATTTTGATGCTTTTCACTTCCATTAGTGTCACCATTTCTTCCTAGTCATGGTAGGTAGGTCTTTCTCCTTCGGTTCTCGGCTACCTTCCAGCTTAACTTCTCACCACTCACCTGTGTTCTATGCATAACATCTCCTCACCCAAAATATTTGCCCAAGCCTCTACCAGATATGGCTCTTTCACAGTTCAACTCCCCAACTCCTCAACTGTTCAGCATTACTTATATGAAACTTTGCCAATCTAACATTACCCATTTATACCAAATACAGATTTAGAAAATAACAATATTAAAAATAATAGTAGTAACTACCTTTCATTGAATGCTTATTATGTAGCTCACCTAATTATTACAAACACCCTATGAGATAAATAGTACTATTGCCAATATTCTATAACATGGAAAGTGAGATTTAGAAAGTTTAATAACTTAAGTAAAACTAAAAGATAGAGTTAGGATTTCAACTCAGGGCTATCTGACTCCTAAGTCTGATTTCTTTCCTTGGTCTTCCATTATATAGAAGTATGTTTTAATAATAAATCTGATTAGAGTGTAGTTGAAATACCTCATTATCACCTCTACTCCACTAAGTTAAGAGGATCTTGAAAGCAAAGGCTTTCTATCCACCAGGATAGGCTAAGTTAAGCTGTGGTAACAAGCCCTAAACTCTCAGTAGTTTAATACCTTCATCTTATTTGTCCAACATTGGCCAGGAGAACAGCTCTGTTTGTGGTGGTCACTCAGGGACCCAGACTGACAGAGGTTCCCTCTTAACATATACTTCCATGGTGGGGAAATGAGATCAAGCAGAGTCAAGCATAGATAACTAAATAAAGTAATAAAGTTATATCTAACAGCAAGGAGATGAAGAAATGCAATTTAATCATACCATATACCTAGAAATAGAAAAATTGGAATGTTGAGAATAGCCCTAGTGACTATCACAAATTTTATCTTTTTCATTTGTTTCAGTGCAAAATAACAGATGACTCAATATGTATAAGTTTGTTGAACAAATAAATAAATGAATGCCAGAGATAATGTGGGGCTGAAAGACTAGGAAAAAGGTTTAAGCTTAGTTCACCTAAGTAATATTCCCTAAATAAGGAACTATAAGAGAGGAAGCAGCATCCATACAGATAATAAAGGGCAGTATTTCTCAGGAGAAAAAGTAGAGAAGTTTATCTTCATTTTCTTAAACAACAAGTAATGCAGGATTTCTTAAGAGATAATTAAGGGGAAATTATCCTGAAATAGAGTGTACTAGGCAGGGAAGTTGGTCAAGATGGTGGAGTAGAAAGACCCTGAATGCACCTCCTCTCACAGTTACACCAAAATTACAACTATTTACAGAACGCCTATTGATGAAAAAGGTCGGAACCTACCAGGATAAATCTTCTAAAACTAAAGATATAAAGAAGGAACCATAGTGTAGGAGGAACAGAGCTGAAATATAGTCAGGACCCATATCCTCAGTGGGTGACCCACAAATGGGAGAATAATTACAATTGCAGAGGTTATCCTCAAGGAGTGAGAGGTCCAAGCCCCACATCAGGCTCCCCAGCCTGGGAAGACAAACCCCTAGAACATTTGACTTTGAAGGTCATGGGACTTACTTTGGGGAGAGACAGAGGGCTGTGGGAAATAGGGACTCCAACACAAAATCTCACAGGCTTCAGGAGCCAGGGCAGAAGTAATAACTTGAAAGGAGTCAGGGTCAGACCTATCTGCTTGATCTTGGAGAGTCTCCCAAAGAGGCAGGAAGCAATTGGAATTCACTCTCGGGGACATAGACACTGGCAGCAGGTATTTTTGGGTGCTCGTTCTACCTCTAGCTTATTTCCCTCAGGACCCAGCCCTGCCCACGTCCGCCAGACTAAAGGCACCAGTACTGGGATGCCTCAGATCAAAAAACTAACTGGTCATGGACACAGACCCACCCACTAGCAGACAGACACACCTTAGGACTCCCCTATGTCCACAGCCACTCTTGTACATGACCCTGCCCACCAGAGGGCCCAGGACCAGGCTCCAAACACCAGTGTGCAGGCACTAGACCAGGGACCCCCAAGGCCCTGCAGCCAGAGACCCCAGGACTCAGCTCTACCCAACAGTGGGCAGGCACCAGCCCTAGAATCCCTGTCCCCACCCATCAGCAAGCTTGCTCTAGCCTCAGGACTACCCTTACCCACCACTGAGATAACACCAATCCCAGGACAACCACAGCCCCACAGCCTGCGGGCCCAGCCCATCCACCAGCAAGACAGCACTAGCCATGGGACCCGCTGGGGCCTGGCCCCGCCCACCAGCAGGCCAACACAAGCTTTGAGACACCTTGGACCTCCCAGCCCCAGCCGCTGTGTCAGTAACTGGTCCCACCCACCAAAGGTCCAACACTAGCTCTGGGACCCGTGGGCCCTGCAGTCAGACCCCAGGACCTGAATCTGCCTGCCAGTGGGCCAGCACTAGCCCCAGGACCTGGCTTCACCCACCAGTGGGCGGGCACCAGCCCCAGGATCTCCTGGACCCCAACTTTGACCACAAGTAGGCCAGCACTAGCCCCCGGCTACCCCCCAAGATTCTGCAACCAGCCGCCTTGATTCACGGAGGACCCACCATGCAGCATACGGCAGCCTCGGCACAAGGCAGAGCCTGGCAACCAACCGGACCAGGGGCTGGCCAAACCTACCAGACACCCACAATAGTCAGCCCACCACAGCAGGAGGACACAAGCAGCCCACATAGGGGACACCCCTAGAGCATATAGCCCTACTGACCAGAGAGGAGTGCACTGCTGGGACTGATAAGACGTCTCCTGCAAAAGGCCACTTCTCCAAGGTCAGGAAACATAACCAACCTAACCTGATACAAAGAAATAAAAACAACAAAATGAAGGGACAGAGGAACACATTCCAAACGAAAGAACAAATAAAACCCCAGGAGAACAACTAAGTGAAGTGGAGATAGGCAATCTACTGAAGAAATCTAAAAAATCACTTTCAGATTCAATCACTTTCAATCACTTTCAGGTTCTTTAAAAAAAGTTCTGACATAGTATGAGTGTGTTTCATGTTTGGTAATTGCAATCATTGTTGCTTTTGTTGCGGTCATCCATGTACAATGCTTGGTGTCAGTCGATTTATCTCTTGTAAAAATAAAATACAGTGTGTGTGTGAAAAAAAAAAAAAAAAGTTCTGATTGTCTAATTGTGGAGTATAAAAAGATTTTATTAAGTGTTAAACAAAAAAACTCAAATACATATTTCACATAATCCTATCAGCCCTTTTCCTATAATCTACATACTCAAATATAAGGTAAATTTCTTTTTCACAAAATGATCCCTCATAAAAGCTTAAATCAATCTTTTCAAAGGGTACTTTCCCAATTCCTTTGTCTTGAATAGCATTATGAGGATTGGGAGAAGACGTTAGCCCCAAATTTCCTTCATCAATGTTAGTTTTATGTGTGTGTATATTTAGATAGAAGATAGCTAGATAAATGATAAATAGATAGATAATATGACTGAAACTGTAAAAACTGGAATTGGAGAAAATTAACACATATTTAATAGTTTTTCCTGGAGTCTGGTCACATAATTCCAAGTGATGCTTTTGTGGTAAACAAGATTGCTTTTAAAAGCAAGATGATAAAAGGTCATATTGTGGCAATTAACAATAATACTAAAAGTCTTAAAGTTATATAAATGAATATTTATATCTTGGGATAAGGTTTCCAGTAACAACATCATAAACAGATACACAAGGATAGATGATAAACTCTAAAAAAATCAGTGACTCAAAAGAATATCTCCAATGATGAAAAATTAATGACATCCCATGGAATGTGAGATTTTTTAAATTAGCATTTTAAAATAAATTTAGTATTTGCAAAAATATGATTTTAAATAAGTTTTTGTAACTAAATAAATTGGCCTACTAATAAGGCAAATAGGAGCTATCCTACACTTAGTGTTGTTTATATTAGGCATAAAAGTTTTAGCATATATTATTTGATGTGGGAAATGACTATATATTGTTAAGTGAAAAGTTTTTAATAAATAGCATATAATGTGATATATGTGTGATTTTGTAATAGGAAAATGTTTGTGCAAAACTACCTCTTGGTAAGATGTTGACCAACATATTGACTGTGGTTATCACTAGATGGTAGAATGAGATTAAGGATAATTTTTTGCTTCATATTTTTCTCTCCGTCCAAATTTTCTACAATAAACATAATAATTTTGATAATAGAAAAATAAAAGACAAGAAATCAACAACTTCTCTGAAGCCATGTCCACTTTGCACCTCATTATTTGATCTACAATAACAGATCTATTTATCTAATAAGGTATCATTCATTTGTAGCATCGTACTCTGATTATATTACTTTTAATTTCCATCCCTATATTTTTTAATGTAGATGAGATTTATGTTACTTTAAATTGGTTATTAAAGAATAAGAAAAATCCTATATCGTTGTATATGTACAAATCATAAAAATACACTTCGTGAACCAAGCTAACCAAATGATCAACATTTCTTCATTTTTTAATATTAGATAAGTAACTCAATTATAGTTCTTATTTTTGATTCATCAGAGTTAAAGGTATTCTGAGTCGTTAGATGAGAATTCAGAGTTCTGTGTTGAGGATTAGCAGGAGAAAGTATCTAACTACATCGTTATCCTGCTGCCCTGATGGAACCAGAAAATCGAGCTTTGTTCCCTTCCTTGGATACTGAAATTGTGATTGTGTTTGTCTGTTGGGGGAAAAGAGAGGAAAGCAAAATACAGAGAGCAGCAGAATCTTGTCAAAGCAGAAGGACCCGGAGCAGCAGCCCTGGATAGCGAAGGGACACACTGATAATGGATCCCTGGATGTGTCTTCTGTTTTGAAATCTATAGCTCTGCATTGGCACTTAACGTCCTCTATGATTTCTTAATGTTTATTTTGATTCATTGTTGTAATTCATCTCCTAGAGATGAAAGCTGAAGAAGGCTAGTCTGGTAAGATTCTATTTCAACATCTGGTGTTTACTAAAGCTCTGTGAAGTTTACTTTTTTTTTTTTTCTCATCTTTGAACTTAGTGTATTTGTTCCCTTAAGACCAACAATTTTATGGACATTGAAATAAAATAAAATATTTGTTCTGCAAATTTTCTCTTTTACCCACCTCATGTTTCTGCCCCTTGCCCATCCCAATAACCATGAAGACAGCCTCAGCAATTAATCCCTCAAGAAGGCATGTCAATTGATCAACCAATCTATACTTTTGCTTTAGTCACTCTGAGTAATTCCTTATTTAGTCACTCTGAATAAGACCTGAGGAGATGAAGATCTTTATGAGGATTCAAAACCAGTTCAGAAAACGATTAGGGTATGAATCAAAACTGAATTGATATCTCAGAGACAGGGAAAAGGGAAAAAGGGAAAAAAGCATCACAGAGAATCTGGCCTTTAAAGAAAAGGGATGTGTTTAATTAGAAAGCTACCAGGGCATCCTAGGTTGGAGAAAAAGCATGGAGGTGAAGCTAAAGGCATGTATGTTGGGACGCAGTGAACAATCCTTCCTGGAGGAAGCTGTTTTTCTTACTGAAAGTAAAGGTACTTTATGAAAGAAGATCTTATCACTAGCTTTATTAAGGAGTAGTGAGAAGGTGCTTACGGATTATGGATGATCCTGAAGGTCAGACTGAAAAGTATGGCTTATTTGGGGAATCTAAAAAAAAAAATGATAAAAATGAACTTATTTGCGAAACAGAAACAGACTCACAGACTTAACGAACTTATGGTTACCGGGGGGAAGGGTCGGGGGAAGGGATAATTAGGGAGTTTGGGATTGACATGTACACACTGCTATATTTAAAATGCATAACCAACAAGAACCTACTGTATAGCACAGGGAACTCTGCTCAATATTCTGTAACAACATAATTGGGGGAAAAATATGAAAAAGAATAGATACTTGTAAAAAAAAAAACCTATGGCTTCATATAATGGACAACTAATATAAGCACACCTTGTTTTCCTGTGCTTTGCTTTATCGTGCTTCACAGATACTGAATTTTTTACAAATTGAAAGTTTGTGGCAACCCTGCATCAAGCCACTCTATCAGCACCATTTTTCCAACAGCCTTTGCTCACCTCATGTCTCTATGTCATATTTTGATAATTCTCACAATATTGCAAACTTTTTCATTATTATTATATTTGTTATGGTGATCAGTGATCTTTAACGTTACTAGTGCAAAAAGACTGTGAGTCACTGAAGGCTCAGATGATGGTTAGCACTTCTTAACAAAGTATTTTTTAATTAAGGTTATGTACATTGTTTTTTTAAACATAGTATTGCACGCTTAGTAGTCTACAGTATAGTACAAACATAACTTTTTTTTTTGAATTTTATTTAATTTATTTTTTTATACAGCAGGTTATTAGTTATCTATGTTATACATATTAGTCTATATATGTCAGTCCCAATCTCCCAATTCATCCCACCACCACCACCATCCCCCCCACCACTTTCTCCCCTTGGTGTCCATACCTTTGTTCTTTACATCTGTGTCTCTATTTCTGCCCTGCAAACAGTGCAAACGTAACTTTTATATGCACTGAGAGACCAAAAAATCTGTGTGACTTCTTTTATTGTGATAGTCACTTTATTGTGGTGGTCTGAAACTGAACCCACAATACCTTTGAGTTTTGCCTGCATCTATCACAGTATTTTAAGAAATAATGTGTCATAGTAAAATTATTATTTTTACATTGGATTGGTGATGAATTAGAGAATGGGAAAGTTCAAGAAAGCTCATTAGAAAGCTGTTGCAATAACCTGGCTATGGGGTAATGGAGCCTGGATTAGGGTGGTGATGATAATGGAGCAGAGAGTATGTCAAGAAAATAATTCAGGAAATAAAAATAATAATGGATAACAGATAGAGTTATGGGAAGGCAAAATATATGAGGAGTTGAAGACATTTCAAAGCATGAAAGAATTTTGGTACAAATGACAGAAATGGAAACAGTGGGATGGGACTTACGTCACAGGATTTGTGCCAATTCATTTTATTCTTGCTAATTTTTGGTTCTCTAGGTAGCTACTAGCTATTCCTAAAAAGGATTTTGTTGTACTGACTTAGAAGGGATGAAAAAAAAAGACTTCCCTGGCCACTCATTTAAAAGAAGGTGTTTACACAAAGAAATACAAAAGGGTTTTCAGGAAATCCTAAAATGGTATTTCCCAATGCAGACAGTTGTATATTCCCACTACTCATTAGATAGATCTGTCAAGACAAATATTACATTTTTTGTCTTATTTAGATGACATTAAGATTCATCATATATTTCTAACGATTGTTTTCACTTAACTTGGAATAAAAAACCAAATATGTATATGTATTTTCCATAGTTTCTTCTGGCTCTACATACACAGCCTCTGAGTTTTAACAGTCCTTTTGAAGTCTAATTGGAATAAGCAATACACTGTGTTCACCGATATCATTTTGAAAGTGTCTGACCCATTATTACATAAAGATGAGCGTTTCACTTAATAAAGACTGAGAGTAACACAATTTGTTACACCATAATTAAAGATGGACACATCTGTTCCATTTTAATTCAAATCCCTTTGAACATAATTACATAAAGCTGCAAGAACAGAAATTCTCAGTCTTAGAAATTTATTATCAAAAAAAAATCATTCTGTCTATAGAAACTACATGGTCAAAGACAATTTGTAAAATGAAGTCAAATAGATGTCTCTCATTCTATATCACAGCATGAAATAAAGCTAAGATCCCAGATTAAAGTACTGTCCCCATATGAAAGCTGTAATTAGTTAAGGAAACCCAGGTGAAGGACAATTTTTATGGAAAGTACTAGCATTCCATCCCTGTGGAGAGGTACTATCTTTATATATTCTCTCAACCCACAGATACATTAAAAAAAGGAGGGAACAAATACTAAGGATAGTTGAAAGAAAAACAAATACAGAAGACATTCAACATTTATGTGTTACCTTTAAACTTCCTACTAATTCTAAATTTTCAGTCATAATAATTTCATAGACCTTGCTTAAAAATAGTATATCCTCTTGGTAAGGGTCAAGCTATTCTACCCAAAATAGTTTTTAGGTTAACAGTAATCAGATGTGTAAATAAAGAAAGAGAGGTAAGGGAAACCTATGACTTCAGAATGAATTCTGAGAATTTAATAACATAAGTTAAACAGCAAACCATGCACACAAATATTCCTGAAATGTAGGCTGTTAGTCTGTTTTATTTATGTTTCCATATCCTGAACATGGCTTAATGAGGACATGCAATCAGGATTAGCTAAGCAGTGAGAACTTGGAGAGAACAGGGTGGCAGTAAGATTTATATAAATATTTGCAGAGACTGGGAAGAGCAGATGCTCCTATAATCCAGACAATGTGTGTGCGCTTCATTTTAAAATAAAATAAAACAGTTGAAAGCCAAAATATAATTAATCAGAGGAAATGCTTTAATCAACGTCTTCCAAATCCTTAAGCACTGCTGAAAAGATTAAAGAAACATAAAAGAAATTAAAATATGATATTCAAAAGGAAACAAGAATTGGTCTATTCCTGACGTTCTCCTTTTATTTCAGATGTGTGATTGAGCATGTAATTAATATGCATTGCCAATTGCTGCCAACTAGTGAAATTTCCTAGGAGTTTAAGGTACTAAATAAATCACCTAAGACTTACTGTATAATTACAATGTAGTAATGATAGCTCTCTCTCTTCGTTAATAATTTAATATGAGAAATGTGTATGCTTACCCTTACTTCCTGTAGTTATAAACAGAGATCTTTCCAATGGAATGGAAATAGCAAGTTTAAACGAGTGTCAATTTTATATTCATAGGTTACCCACAAAGTTGAAAAAGAAGTTGCACATCAAGAAAAAAGTAAGTATATAAAATCCATGTAGATATCCAGTACGGATCATATAGACCCAAAATAAGTGTGATTAACTTTAAACTCAGTTTTGGGCTCTGTTTTTCTAAATTCAGGATCTCTCTTATATTATTTCTGTTGTTTTCTGCCCAAAATTTGATGAACTACTCAATATGAACCTATAATTATTACTAAAGCTCAGAGAAGAACAATTTAAACAGAGGATTTTAAAACAATATCTCAAGAAAATAAAAAGCACATGCATTCATGGCAAGTTCAAAATATATCAATATTTAAAACTCAGAGCATTTGCCTTTTCCACAAACAAAATTTTGTTGGTGACAGGAATTATTTCATATATTCATATACAACACCAGAATATTATAAACAGTTTCTAAACATAAGATTAGCTCCTATAAATAGCTAACAGCTTAGTACTATTAATTGCAAGAACACATTTTAAATAGAACTTGAGCCTGATTGTAATTTCTAGCAGAAATATTATTAATGTCTACTAAAATTCTACCACAAAGTCTATAGCACTCGGAATTAGAAGTTGTGAAATCTTAAAAATTTAATCGTGCAAAAACATTGCCAAAATTTTCATTACTGAAGTGCCATGGATCAGAATTTTTTATTATGTGCCCTCCTATAAATAAATCCTAATTATAGAAAGACTGGTTGACCTGAGAGATCCACTGTGAAATCTAGACTGGGAAAATGAAAGAAGCTATGTGGCAATTTCTTCTGTATTCTATCATTGTTATGGTAACTTTGAAGGGCACATGCATTGTACTTATTTGCTTCTTACATACTACCTGTTTGATATTCTGTTCTAACAAAAGAACAAAATATCAAACAGCTAGTATATAACTGAAAAGAAGATATAAAGATTCTTGTCTCAGTCTCTAGATGGCTTGTGGCATTCGTTTAGTAATTTATGTGCAATGGTCCTTTGATTCCCAAATCGCCTACCCTGTGTAGTTCAGTGTAAGGTGAGTTTACTATTATTAAAATAGTCCACATTTTATTATCAGAAAATAATTCTGAGAAGTTACCCTATTGGATTTACATATCAATGTTATTCTTTATCAAATAGGGTTGTGTTACTCAGATTAATGATTTCACAGAGCAAACTCAGATAATGATTTGTAACCAAGCCCAATGATAATGCTTATTAAGAATATGTCCACTTCTGTCAACAGACTCACTGGAGAGATAAGAAGGAGAGAGTAGTCACAAAAATGTTCCTCTTATTCTGTCTCCTTTTTCTCCTTTCTTAGCACACCACAGAAAGGGACATAGAGTTTAATTATTGTGGTTGTTGTATATCATTATCACCATATACCAAGTTTATCACTTGTCATAAGAAAATCAGAAATTAAGTTCTGGTGGGGATGCTGAGACTGAAACCCAATATCTGGAGAGCTGAGTCACATCTCTGCCATTATGTTGCATGGTAATCACCTGCGTGGGCTGTGTCTATAAGATGAGATTGGTATAAGGACATGCCACCCCAGGGCACTTGTACCCTGGGCATTGTCTGCATCAAGCCAAGACATAAATGTAACTATATATGAAAATCACACATAAATCTGGAACTGCGCTGTCTGATAAGGCATCCCCTAGCCACATACGGGTATTAAAATATAAAGAAACCAATAGTAAATAAAATTTAAGAAGATGGCAGAGTGGGAAGACGTGGAGTTCACGTCTCCCCACAACTTGGGTGCCTGCCGGATGCTGGTGGGGGACCTTGATGCCCAAGGAGATGGGAGGAACCCCCCCAAGCAAACCAGTAGGAAATGGGGGAACTGAGGGAGGAGGAGAAGTGGAGGCTGGACAGGGCTGGTGCCCCTGAAGGGTGGCTGAGGCGGGGAGGGGTTCCCATGCCTGGAGGGACCCTCAGGGGCTCAGATCGGGGTGGGAGTGAGCCTAACGTTTCCCCTGCCCAATCGGCCCAGGAAGTCTGCCCAGCTCTCGGGGCAGCTCCCACACCCTCAGAGGCCCCCTCTGGGACACGTTCATCCTGGGGGCATAGCAGGGAGGCTGGAGGAGAACAGGAGAGGCAGGCAGGAGGGGCTCTCCAGGACCGGAGGAGCAGGAGAGGAGCAGAGGGTGTTTGCCCCTCCCACTTGGGCCCAGGAAACCTGCTGAGCTCCCAGTCCGGATTCCCTGCCCTCCAAGGCCCCCTCCAGGACACACTGGTCCGGGGACGTACAAGGAAGGCCAGGGGAGAACAGGAGAGGCAGGTGGGAGGGGCCCTCCAGGACTGGAGGAGCGGGAGAGGAGCAGAGAGCATTTGCCCCGCCCACCTGGGCCCAGGAAACCTGCCGGGCTCCCAGGCTGGGATACCCCCTGCTGAGACCAGAGGCATGCCTGGGCCCCTTCTGTTCTGTTGAATCTAAGCCCCACCCCCCACAACCCCCAGGGCCTTTTCCAGCCCTGTGGGTCCTAAGCATAGACCCCACCCACTGCCCAAACCCCACCCCTGCCTAGGCCCTCCCTCCACAGCCAAGACCTTTTCCACCTTTTTTTTTTTTTTCTTCTCCTCTTTTTTACTATTGTGGTTCTGTTTTATCTTCTGGTTGTTGTTTCATCTATATTTTTATTTTTATATTCTTGCTAACATATCTGTTAGTTTCCTGATCTAATTTTATTTTTTACTCTTTGTTATTGTTCTTTTTTTCTTTTTTCTTTTTTTTTTTTTTGCCACCCCATTCAGCTTGTGGGATCTTGGTTCACGAGCCAGGGGTCAGGCCAAAGCTCCTGTGGTAGAAGCTCTGAGTCCAAACTGCTGGACTAACAGAGAACCTCAGAACCCAGGGAACATTCATCAGAGTGAAGTCTCCAGGAGGTCCTCATCTCAGCACCAAGACCCAGCTCTACCCAGGAGCCTACCAACTCCATTGTTGGAAGCCTCAGACCAAACAACCAGTAAGACAGGAACACAATCCTACCAAAAAAAAAGAAAAATGAGACAGCAAAAAATTATGTCACAGATGAAGGAGTAAGGTAAAAACATACAAGACCAAATAAATGAAGAGGAAATAAGCATTCTACCTGAAAAAAAACTCAGAGTAATGATAGTAAACATGATCCAGAATCTCGGAAATAGAATGGAGGCATGGACAGAGAAAATACAAGAAATATTTAACAAAGATTTAGAAGAACTAAAGAAAAAAGAAACAGATGAACAACACAATAACTGAAATGAAAAATACACTAGAAGGAAACAATAACAGAATAACTGAGGCAGAAGAATGAATAAGTGAGCTGGAAGACAAAATGGTGGAAATAACTGTCAAGGAGCAGAATAAAGAAAAAAGAATGAAAAGAATTGAAGACAATCTCAGAGACCTCTGGGACAACACTAAACACACCAACATTCGAATTATAGGGGTCCCAGAAAAAGAAGAGAAAAAGGCAGGGTCTGAGAAGATATTTGAAGAGATTATAGTGGAAAACTTCCCTAACATGGGAAAGGAAATAGTCACCCAAGTCCAGGAAACGCAGAGAGTCCCATACAGGAAAAACTCTAGGAGAAACACACCAAGACACATATTTATCAAACTAACAAAAATTAAATTCAAAGAAAAAATATTAAAAACAGGAAGGGAAAAACAAAAAATACCATACAAAGGAATCCCCATAAGGTTATCAGCTGATTTTTGAGCAGAAACTCTGCAGGCCAGAAGGGAGTAGCAGGATATACTTAAAGTGTTGAAAGAGAAAAACTTACAACCAAGATTATTGTACACAGCAAGGATCTCATTCAGATTCAACAGAGAAATCAAAAGCTTTCCAGACAAGCAAAAGCTAAGAGAATTCGGCACCACCAAACCAGCTTTACAACAAATGCTATAGAAACTTCTCTAGGCGGGAAACACAAGAGGAGAAAAAGATACACAATAACAAACCCAAAACAATTAAGAAAATGGTAGTAGGAACATACATATTGACAATAACCTTGAATGTAAATGGATTAAATGCCCCAACCAAAAGACATAGACTGGCTGAATGGATACAAAAACAAGACCCATATATATGCTGTATACAAGAGACCCACTTCAGACCTAGGGACACATACAGAGGGAAAGTGAAGGGATGGAAAAAGTTATTCCATACAAATGGAAGTCAAAAGAAAGCTGGAGTAGCAATGCTTATATCAGATAAAACAGACTTTAATTTAAAGACTGTTACAAGAGATAAGGAAGGACACTACATAATGATCAATGGATCAATCCAAGAAGAAGATATAACAATTGTTGGGGCTTCCCTGGTGGCGCAGTGGTTGAGAATCTGCCTGCCAATGCAAGGGACACGGGTTCAAGCCCTGGTCTGGGAAGATCCCACATGCCGCGGAGCAACTAAACCCGTGCGCCACAACTACTGAGCCTGCACGTCTGGAGCCTGTGCTCCACAACAAGAGAGGCCACAATAGTGAGAGGCCCGCACACTGCGATGAAGAGTGGCCCCCTCTTGCCGCAACTAGAGAAAGCCCTCGCACAGAAAAGAAGACCCAACACAGCCAAAAATAAATAAATAAATAAATAAAAATTAAAAAGAAAGAAGATATAACAATTGTAAATATTTATGCACCCAAAATATGAGCACCTCAATACAGAAGGCAAATGCTAACAACCATAAAAGAGGAAATTGACAGTAACTCAATAATAGTAGGGGACTTTAACACCCCGCTTACACCAGTGGACAGATCATCCAAACAGGAAATAAATAAGGAAACACAAGCTTTAAATGACACAATAGACCAGATAGATTTAATTGATATTTATAGAACATTCCACCCACAAGTGGCAGAATACACTTTCTTCTCAAGTGCACATGGAACATTCTCCAGGAAAGATCACATCTTGGGTCACAAGTCAAGCCTTGGAAATTTAAGAAAATTGAAGTCATATCAAGTGTCTTTTCTAACCACAACACTATGAGATTGGAAATCAATTAAAGGGAAAAAAACTGTAAAAAACACGAATACGTGGAGGCTAAACAGTGCACTACTAAATAACCAAGAGATCACTGAAGAAATCAAAGAAGAAATAAAAAAATACATAGAAAAAAATGACAATGAAAACATGACTACCGAAAACCTATGGGGTGCAGCAAAAGCAATTCTAAGAGGGAAGTTTAGAGCAATTCAATCTCACTTCAAGAAACAAGAAAAATCTCAAATAAACAATCTAACCTTACACCTAAAGCAACTAGAGAAAGAAGAACAAAGAAAACCAAAAGTCAGTAGAAGGAAAGAAACCATAAAGATCAGACCAGTAATAAATGAAATAGAAATGAAGAAAACAATAGCAAAGATCAAAAAAACTAAAAGCTGGTTCTTTGAGAAGATAAACAAAATTGATAAACCCTTAGCCAGACTCATCAAGGAAAAAAAGGGAGAGGACGCAAATCAATAAAATGAAAAAGGAGAAATCACAACTAACACCGCAGAAATACAAAGGATTACAAGAGACTACTACAAACAACTATATGCCAATAAAATGGACAACCATGAAGAAATAGACAAATTCTCACAAAGGTACAATTTTCCAAGACTGAATCAGGAAGAATTAGAAAATATAAACAGATCTAACACAAGTAATGAAATTTAAACTGTAATTTAAAATCTTCCAACAAACGAAAGTCCAGGACCTGATGGCTTCACAGGCAAATTCTACCAAACATTTAGAGAAGAGCTAACACCTATCCTTCTCAAACTTTTCCAAAAAATTGCAGAGGGAGGAATACTCCCAAATTCATTCTATGAAGCCACCATCACCCTGACACCAAAACTAGAAAAAGATATTACAAAAAAAAGAAAATTATAGACCAATATCACTGATGAACATATATGCAAAAATCCTTAACAAAATACTAGCAAACAGAATCCAACAACATATTAAAAGGATCATACACCATGATCAAGTGGGATTTATCCCAGGAATGCAAGGATTCTTCAGTATATGCAAATCAAGCAATGTGATAAACCATATGAACACATTACGGAATAAAAACCATATGATCACCTCAATAGACACAGGAAAAGATTTTGACAAAATTCAACACTGATTTATGATAAAAACTCTCCAGAAAATGGGCATAGAGGGAACCTACCTCAACATAATAAAGGCCATATATGGCAAACCCACAGCAAACATCATACTCAATGGTGAAAAACTGAAAGCATTTCCACTAAGATCAGGAATGAGACAAGGATGTCCACTCTCGAGACTCTTATTCAACATAGTTTTGGAAGTCCTAGCCATGGCAATCATAGAAGAAAAAGAAATTTAAAAATCAAAATTGGAAAAGAAGGATTAAAACTACCACTGTTTGCAGATGACATAATACTGTACATAGAAAAGCCTAAAGATGCCATCAGAAAACTACTAGAATTAATCAATGAATTTGGTAAAGTTGCAGGATACAAAATTAATGCACAGAAATCTCTGGCATTCCTATGCACTAACAATGAAAAATCAGACAGAGAAATTAGGGAGACAATCCCATTTACCATTGCAACAGAAAGAATAAAATACCTAGGTATAAACCTACCTAAGGAGGTGAAAGACTTGTATTCAGAAAACTATAAAACACTGATGAAAGAAATCAAAGATGACATAAACAGATGGAGAGTTATACCATGTTCTTGGATTGGAAGAATCAATATTGTGAAAATGACTATACTACCCAAAGCAATCTGCAGATTCAATGCAATCCCTATCAAACTACCAGTGGCATTCTTCACAGAATAAGAACAAAAAATTTTACAATTCATATGGAAACACAAAAGACCCCGAATAGCCAAAGCAACCTTGAGAAAGAAAAACAGAGCTGGAGGAATCAGGCTCCCCGATTTTAAACTATACTACAAAGCTACAGTAATCAAGACAGTATGGTACTGACACAGAAACAGAAACATAGATCAATGCAACAAGATAGAGAGCCCAGAGATAAACCCAAGCACATATCATCACCTAATTTATGACAAAGGAGGCAAGAACATACAATGGAGGAAAGGCAGCCTCTTCAATAAATGGTGCTGGGAAAACTGGACAGTTACATGTAAAAGAATGAAATTAGAACACTACCTAACACCATACACAAAAATAAACTCCAAATGGATTAAAGAGCAAAATGTAAGTCCAGACACTATAAAACTCTTAGAGGAAAACATAGGAAAAACACTCTTTGACATAAACCACAGCAAGACCTTTTTTGACCCACCTCCTAGAGTAATGAAAATAAAAACAAAAATAAACAAATGGGACCTAATTAAACTTAAAAGCTTTTGCACAGCAAAGGAAACCATAAACAAGACAAAAAGACAACCCTCAGAATGGGAGAAAATATTTGCAAATGAAACAACAGACAAAGGATTAATCTCCAAAATACACAAACAGCTCATGGAGCTCAGTATCCAAAAAACAAAAAACCCAATTAAAAAATGGGCAGAAGACCTAAATAGACATTTCACCAAAGAAAACATACACATGGCCAAGAGGCACATGAAAAGATTCTCAACATCACTAATTATTAGAGAAATGCAAATCAAAACTACAATGAGATATCACCTCACACCGGTCAGAAAGGCCATTATCAAAAAATCAAGAAACAATAAATGCTGGAAAGTGTGTGGTGAAAAGGAAACCCTCCTGCATTGTTGGTGGGAATGAAAATTGATACAACCAGTATGGAGAACAGTATGGAGGTTCCTTAAAAAACTAGAAATAGAACTACCATATGACCCAGCAATCCCACTACTGGGCATATACCCTGAGAAAACCATAATTCAAAAAGAGACATGTACCACAATGTTCATTGCAGCACTATTTACAACAGCCAGGACATGGAAGCAACCTAAATGTCCATCGACAGATGAATGGATAAAGAAGATGTGGCACATATATACAATGGAACATTAGTCAGCCACAAAAAGGAACGAAATTGAATTATTTGTAGTGAGATGGATGGACCTAGAGTCTGTCATACAGAGTGAGGTAAGTCAGAAAGAGAAAAACAAATACCCTATGCTAATGCATATATATTTTTCTTTATCAAAAAAGGAAAATGGTACTGATGAACCTAGTGGCAGGGCAGGAATAAAGACATAGACATAGAGAATGGACTTGAGGACACCGGGCGGAGGGGGAAGCTGGAGCAAAGTGAGAGTAGCATCAACATATATACACTACCAAGTTTAAAATAGATAGCTAGTGGGAAGCAGCAGCATAGCACAGGGAGATCAGCTCGGTGCTTTGCGATGACCTAGAGGGGTGGGATAGGGAGGGTGAAAGGGAGGCTCAAGAGGGAGGGATATGGGGATACATGTATCATATGGCTGATTCACTTTGTTGTACAACAAAAACTAACACAGCATTGTAAAGCAATTATACTCCAATAAAGATGTATTTAAAAATTTTTTAATTCCATTTCTCAGTCATAGAAGCCAAATTTCAAGTGTTCATAGCCCCATGTGGCTAGTGGCTACCCTTAAGAAAGAAAATTCTTCATAAATGATTATGCTGTATCCATTAGTTTTTGGAACTTGGCACGATACACACCAAAATGACCAATATGCAAAATTATCGACCTGTTTCCAATAACAAATGGAGGTAGCAGAGTCATTTATATAATTTTCATTCTTTTTAACCATGGTTCTAACCCTTTTGTTTTCCCTGACTATGGAGCAAGACATATGCAAATGACTTTCCTTCCTTTTTAATAAAAAAAGTTCTCAGTATATACATGCTCCTCAATACTAAGGCATGTCTTACTGGTCATGCAGAACCTACAAATCATATACCCATACAATATTATAGCAAAGATTTATTTCAAAGATTGTTTACTATGGCATATTAGTTGCTGATACTCAAAAGAAAAAAAAGAAAAGACACACACATACACAAACACACCACAAACCTCTTTTCAAATAAAAACTATGAAACAAAAACTAACACCAAAAGTAACATATTCATACTAGTATATAGGCAAGCAATCTGAGAATGATCTAAAGCCTAGTGGCTTAGATTTAATAACACCTACTTAATGACATATGATTTTATATAATCCTCTATTTATTAAGAAAGAGAATACAATGAATTCAAATGTTAATATATGAGTAATTATAGAACATCAGCATTTTTTTCAAACATTCTAAAATGTATACATTCACAAATGTTACTCAACCAGTTACTTTTCAGAAAAATGAATTGCCTTTAAAGTTTCTGAAATATTCTTATGGATAACATTAGTGGTGTCTGATCTTAATTGAGTACATTTTTGTTTTCAAAAATAATTTAATGTCATCTAAAGCCAAACCTGGGTCATAATTTCTGACTATAATCAAAATGAAACTAAAAAATAATATTGTGGGAATAATAGTAATGAGGTAGCATTTATTGGATGGCCATGAAATATCAAGAGGTGTTGAGTATTTAACATAATTATTCTAGTCTTGATAATTATTGCACCATCTTACAGATGAGAAAACAGCTGTTCATAGAAGTTTCATATCTTGCTTAATGTAACATGGCAGGCACATTGCAGAGCAAGGATTCAGACTCAGATATATCTAGCTAGTGCAAATCTGGGATGCTAAGGTTAATTCTCAATGAGAAATTCCAAAAATTGTTTTTTTAATTTATAATTGTTATTACTCCCACAACTTCAGTTATAACAACTTATATCATGATCCAGATCAATATCTAATATACATTTTATGATGTGATTTTTTAAAGGAAAGTAAGCTATGAACAAAATTATTCCTCCAAATACATATTGATCATTTTTAATGTAGAAAATCAATAAAACCCTTCAGTAAAAGCCTTCAAATATTTATTTATTTATTTTAATTATTTGTTGTAATTAAATATTAAATCATTTGGTATAGTTTTCATAAATTAACATGGATACTTTCATTTTAATTGAAAAGTAAATACGTGTCCATATAAATGTGCAATGTGAAAAAAATAGGAAAAATCATGTGACTATAAATTTTAGTATGTTTACAAAAGACTAACAAAATTTGATATAAAGTGTTAAATTTACAAACATTGATTCCAATATTTTAGTTTATGAAGTTAGTATATAGCTTTCAAATATAACTTAGAATGATTATCCTATATACATTTCAATAAGACAAAGGCTCATATAAATATCATGTACCATTGAACACTATCAATTAAGTACATAAACCTAAGATAAAGCTGTTCAGGTGGCATACTAGACAAAGTGGAATTATTACAGAGAGTTTGTATAAATTAAGAAAGTTCAAGCAGTTATTTAAATACTTGAGGCTATCCATTAGCTTTCAAAGCTGAAAGAAATCACCAAAATGTAATTATTTCCAGCTTGGTGATTGACACTTAGGTTTATAAGAGGTTAAGAAAGCCCCACAGGTCATGACTGAACAAATAGCTCCTGATCACAGAACCACTGATATCTTAGGAGAACAAGATTATAGAGAAGAGATCTTGGTATTTAAGAATGTCTCTGCAGTTTTTAAAAAGTAAGAAGATTTGGAATAGCAACTATTAATTGAGAAACAATGCCAATGAATCAGCATAAAATATATTATTTGTGAACAAGTCAGTTAGTTTACAACAATGTGTGCATTAAACCACATGCAACTTTTTAAAAAAATGGTGGATACTATAAACCTTAAATTCAGTCTCAGAAGCAATGTTAACAAGTACATTCCCTCTTACTTAGAGGTTTTCTTTCTATAGATGTCTTAACCCATTTAATCATGCTCCTAAATACTACTGCATGGCAGGCAATTAAGACTGTAAGTATTCAGAATGTACATCTGTGTATCCATTTCTTTTGAGACAAGAAAAGAAAATTACTTAGCTGTAGTTCTTACTCTTGATGAATTGTAATTACAATGATTCTAAGCCTTTTGAACTCAAGTGCTTCCCTAGTGCATCTAAGTTAAAAAAATCCCATCCAGTGAATTTTAAATCATTCAGTGTCCTCACAAATAGGTGAATGCACCTCCAATTCTTAAAGTCCAACACGTATCTAAAATTACGAGCTTTACATTTCAGAATAGGAAGGATGGAGACAGTTATAATGATGACCCAGAAGATCAAGAGGAAAAGTTTTTTAAAAATTTACCTCAGTAGATCTAAATAAAGTGTCTCTCCACTCAAAGAAACAACCATAAGTTCTCAACCCCCTAATGGGAGCTGTTCTGGTTAACATCCTTTTATCTCAAAATTATACGGTTCATCAATGTTCAAAGATTTACAAAGAGTACTGAGTTTATTCTGAAAATAATTTAACTATGGATGATTCAGAATTTCCTTCAGCATTTTTTCCCTGCCCTGTGCATCATCATTAAACACATACATCATTATTATTGTTCAGTCTTGTAGGTGCAGAGTATATAGGAAATGGGGTTTTCCTATATATACTTTAAAATATATGTGGGAAAAAAATCTGCTTTTAGTTTACTTAATGGACATTTATCTGTTGATCATGAAACAAAAAATCTGATGCAAAATACATTCACTGACATTTTTTAGATGTTGGGTTTGCAGATCAACAAGGCTTCAGTATATACAGAAATAATAGCCCACATGTGCACACATGGGCGTGCGTGCACACAGACACACACAATCTTGTACAGCACAAAAAGATTTTAACATGCCCTTAAAGATATAAGCAGCCATGTAGCCAAGAACTCACCAACACACTCTAGCTGCTGAAACTTCCTTCTCATCACTATAGTTGTAGTGAATCCTGGGTCTTCATTTAATTTTCACTGGTGAGGAAATAAATGTCCAGGATCTCCATTACCCCATTGCTTGAATCCTTGGTGTCATGGAAACCTTGATGTCCTACCCTAACTACTGGAAGATGAGGGTGGGGAGTGTGACTAGTGGGCTGTGTTTCCACTCCCACCTTCAGGCCCACTTCATAACGGGAGATGTGTTCCAGAATCTTGGGTTGGAAATTAGAATTGTTTTCCCATAGAAATAAAAGTCTGAATAATTAAAGCTTCTCAGATAATTAGTATTATAATTCAGCTACTTTATATGATTTTGTGGTCTGGCCAGGATAAACTACTCATATAATGTCAATATTATTAGAAAAATACACTTGGAGTTTTAAAATAACTGAAAATCAATTTTTGAAATATATGCTGTCCATAATTTGGGAAATGTCGATAAATTAAGAAAACAAAGGAAGAAATCAAAGTTAGCACTCTGTAAAATCATAGATTTTACAAAATTTTTAGTGGACATACTTTTCAAATACTTTGCATTGACAAATGATCAAATTATAAATAGTAAAGTCTAGGGAGTAGAGAGAGTTGACCAATATAAGGGAGATATGAGAATTCAAGTCTTATATTCATGTGTTGATTTTTTATTCTAATTCAACTGGCTGGATTTTTTTGTTTTCATTTTCTACAGACCTGATAACACTGGACAAATATCTTTCTCTTTATCTAAAATATCACATTTGTTTTACTTTTTACTAGATTATGCTAAGTAGCATATTTGCACAACAAAACAAACTTTCTTTGACCCCACTCTTCACATTAACTACCATTCAATTTCTTTCCTTCCTATACAGCAAAACTCTGTGAAAGAGTTGCCTTTACTTATAACTTCCAATTTCTTTCGTCTCATCTCTCTTAAACCTACTCCAATCAAACCTGAAGCTCACCTTTCTACCAAACCTTTCCTGTCAAGACTATTACTGATGTCCTTGTTCAAGCCAATGGTTAGTTTTCTGCCCTTGCTTGACAGGATAGCAGCATTTGACACAGATGAGCATTCCCTCTTTATTGATACATTTTCCAGGATACCTCCCACTCAGTTTTTGTTTTATCTCTCTTAACACTTCACCTAATTTCTTGCTTCCTCTTCTCAATCTGCTTCCTTAGGAATCTTATGTAGTTCTAGGACTTTATGTTAGTACTTTGAAGACTTTGTTACATCATCTTGTGATGTCTATAATTTCTGATTAGAAGTTTGTGATTTTATGAATTATCATTCTCCTATAGGTAAGAACTCATTTTTCTCTTGCTACTTTCAAGATATTCTCTTTACCTTTGGTTTTTCAGAAGTTTGACAATGATGTGACCAGACATAGTTTGAGTTATATTTACCTTCATCTGGGTTTGCTTAGCTTCTTGAATCTGTAGTATTCTATCTTTCATCAAATTGGAGAAATTTTCAGTCATTTTTTTTCTTCAAATACTTTTTCTGTATTATTCTCTTTCTTCTCTTCTGGACTCCAATTACAGTTGTGTTAGACATTTTGGTATTGCCCACAGATTCTAAATACCTGTTCAAAGTTCTGAATCTTTATTTTTTGCTTTCTCAGATTGGATAATTTCTACAGATCTTTCTTCAAGTTCACTGACTCTTTCCCTTGTCATCTCCATTCTGCTTTTAACACCATCCAGGGAATTCTTTAATACAGATACTGTGTTTTTTGGTTCTAGAATTTTCACTGGATTCTTTTATGTTTTTATGATGAGAAATATATTTTTATTTATTATAACCATCTTTACCTTATTGGGCACAGTTAAAATAGCAACTTTAAAATCCTTGTCTGCTAATTTCAACATCTGCATTATCTCAGAGTTGGCCTCCATTGTTATTTCTCTTTAGAATGATCACATTTTCCTGATTCTTCATATGTTGAGCAATTTCAGATTATAGTCAGAGCACTGTAAATAAAGAAGAGTCTCTATTTTATATATATAAAATATTCTATCTTATTCTTTCAGAGAGTGGAATATTTGTTTAATCAGATAGATAGTTAATTTAATTGGACTCAAACTACAAACTGTCTCACCAGAGGTAGCTTAAATATCAGTTCACTTCTCTTGGCCTTAACTGAAATCTTTCTCAGTCATGTATGGTTCAAGTGTCAGCAAGAGTTTGATACAGTTTATACACAGAGAGTAGGGCTCCCTCTCTCTGGCTCTTTGTTTCCCCATTACTTTGTACTCTCTGTGGTTGCCCCAAATTCTAACTACTGATTCTTCAGGACAGAGAAACTTAAGCTTTTCTGTTGAAGTTTAAAACATTCCATGCAGAAACTACTGAAGATGCACTCAAGCTAAAATTTGTAGAAAATGGGGATCTCACTCAATGCCAATTACTTCTTACAAGTTTCAATTTTCCTTCATAATCTGCCTGTTTGGTTAGCCTCTCAGTACCTTTGAGTAGTTCTTTTAGATATTTTATTTAGAATTTATTGTTGTTATTTGCAAGATGAAGGTCTGTTAGATTACTCAAACATACAAATGGAGAACCAGCCCTCAATTCAGTCTCTTGATCTTAAATACTATCTGTATGCCTAAATCTCCTTAACTTATATCTCTAATCAAGATCTTCCAGATTTATGTATCAAATTGCATGCTCAACATTCCAACTGGCTGTGAGATAGACATCTCAAACTTAATATATCTAAGATCAATCTCTTGATATTTCCTCCAACTCCAAATGTGTTTATCAAGCAGCCTTCTCCATCTCAACTGCATCCTTCCAGTAACTCAACACAGAAAACTTTGTAGTTCTCTTGACTCCTCCCTTTCTCTCATATCCTTCATCCAATATGGTAGGAAATCCTATTAGCTCCACCTTTAAAATATGTTCATAATTGAATCACTTGTGCTCACCTTCACAGTGGCCACTGTCATCCCTTGCCTGGATTGCAGCAATAACCTTCTAACTGCTCTTGTTGTAACTACCCTTGTCCCTCAGGTCTGTATTTACCACAGTAGGCAGAACAAGCCTTTAAAAATGCAAATCAGATCACTTTACTCGTCAACACTGAAGTGGAGTCCTGTTTTACTCAAAGTAAAAGCCAAATTCTGTAAAATGAGCTGTAAGTCCCAACAATCTGCTCTCCACTACCTCTCTAACCTCTTCTCTTACTTTTGCAATTACTTTTGCCAAAAGCCTTATACTTTTGCCATTTCTAGGACTTTTGCTCAAGTTTTTGCCTCTCCCTGAACCCTATTCCCCAGAATATCAGGTTAGCTAACCTCCTCACCTCTATCAAACGTCTGTGTAAATCTTATCTTCAAAATGAGACCTACTTTGACCATTCTATTTAAAACTGCAACTACCTCACCCATCCCACTCTTCCAATCATTTTTGTCTGTGTCAACCTGCAAGAATGAAGCTCACTGTGGGCATATATCTCTGCCCCCAGGGTATCTCAAGTATCTAGAACACTGGCTGGCACATAGTAATTGTTCAATAAACATATGTTGAATAATAAATGTTAAGCCCAATCTTGCCTGATGTCAGAAAACAGAATCTTAGTCATTTCCTGCTATCCTTTGTCATTTCAGGTTTAAGTGTAATTCATTCAAAATTTCCCTTCCTCTTCTTTCTCCTCAACCTGGTACATAATTTTCCGGGGGCTTATATGGAGGAGAGGGAGTCCAGGAGGGCATGTCTGGCCTGTGGCTGCCTTCTATACTACACAGTGATCTGTTGAGATGGCCTCTGCCTTTCCTGGCCTCTGCTCCTGCGTCCATCCACACTGCTATTCTCTGAGAATCAGTCATTACTCCATGGTCTGCAGTAACATCAAACAACCAAAACTGAGAAGTCACTTTTATGGTTAGTTCTTTCTTTCAGCCAATTTTGCACCCTCTTTGAAGGCAGTTGGGAAAATTTAACTATTTTCACATGCTTCTCTGGAATCGCACAAAATCTTTATCAAGACTTTGTCTTAGATACCACAAAAATCCATAAGAACTCACACCCTTATCAATATGGGAAATATCTTCAAGAGTAGAGCCTGCTGACATCCTAGAACTAGCACCCTCTGTCTTTTGGATATCCAAACTTATCTTGGGGGGTTTTATCAGTATTCTTCCTCTTGCTTTGAAATAACCATGGGTAGGGAATAGAAGCAGAGCATGGGCCCAGCCCTAAGCAGGTTTAACTATTTTGCTTCCTCTCCTTTTCTATTCCCCTCTACAGTTCAGAGGAGCTCATGGCAGGAGTGGGGGGTGGGGGAGTTTGGAACTGGATAACAAATATTCTTCCTAAATACTTCCTTCTTGCATAGGAAATAAAGCTTTTGAGTTTAAAAGCCAAGGATTTGCTGCCTTTTTTTTTCCCCCCAGTCCTCCAATGATAACATCTGATGACTAATTTCTGGATGTCTGCAATGGAATAAAAGGTCTCAAAGCCCAAGAAAAGCAAATCAAAGAAGTTTAAATGTGGGGAATGAGGTCAGGCAGAAAAAGGAGGAAGTGATGGTGAGGATATTTCAGTCAACACTTCAATATGGTCACAAATATTAGCTCTAATCTTTATCACTTGAAGAACTTATTATACCTGAGTTAGCCTTTTGTTGAAAAATAACCATGTAGCAAAAAGAATGAAAGATGAGAAAATGCAATTAATCTTTTCTCACAAGACAGATTTCCATAGTAATGTTGAACTTACCCAGTATTTTCATGAAACTAAAAAAAAATACACTAGTTCTGAGGTTTGATGAACTAAGAAAAAATCATATGGGATAAACTTGTGAATGTCTCCCTCTCTGAGCCTAAGTATGGTTTAGAGATTCAGGCACACAAAGTGAAGAAAGAAAAAGAATTATCCTCCTTTGACATAAAGTATTGAGAAACAACCTGACTTAACATATTAGCATCAAATACAGCCAGAATCTAAATGAAGAAATTCTTTGCCTTAATGAAGGTCAAATGTAAACATTCAGAGAATTCCACACTAGCTTTAAAAGGAAACTCGGGAAATTAACTTCCACACATGATTAACTTCGAGGTTTTTAGAGGAAAGTAACTGCCTATATCCCGAGTAATATTATTTAAAATTTAGTTTCTTGTATGATTAATGAACAATTGAAAGTGATTACCTTTTTATTGCAAGTGAGTAAATTTTTTTGAAAAGTTAAATCCTCAGGATAATTATATAGGTTTTTCCCTTCACCAGGCACAATCTCCCCAGCCCGGGTTCTGTCTCAGCTGAAATAGCAGAGAGACCTTCTTGGATGCCCTGCTCATGAAGGTCAATTCAAGCTCATTTCTATTATTCACTAACTCTAAAGTCGTTTATGTAACTTTATAAATTATATATTTGTTTATGTATTTGCTCCTTTATCATCTGCTTTCTACATCAGATTATAAACTCCACAAAACAAGCTGTCTTTACTTAATTCTTCCAAGTGTATCCATCATTTAGCATGATGCTTAGTACAGAGCAAGTAATTAAATGTTTGCTAAATGAGTAAAGGACAAAAGAAAGAAAATATGCAGTTAATTGCTCTGAGAATTTTTTAATTGATTCGTAGTTTTCTGAATGACAAATATACTAATACTCATTAAATGTAATACTTTTTTCTTACCTTCTTTCAAGACTCCATTGTTTCTAAAACTGTGCTGGGCTGGTAAATGATGGACAACCTGCTCTCTGAATGAAAAGTAAGGCATGTATATACGTCCATGAGTTTATTTTAAATTTTACTGACATACAATTTACAACTAATAATAAAATACACCATATTCTTTATTGAAAATCCCATATAGCCAATTAATTCTCACAGAATGCTTTTGATGATTTTGGCCAAATTCTTGTATCCATAGTCAATCTGTATTTGAAATTCACAAATCAATGTAATTCCAATGTGGATATTGGTTGACATTTTTGTCTATGATTTTAGTACAATACAAATGACAAAACAGACATATGTCAGAATTTTGCACATTTGTCAACAATGTGAGCAAATTTTTTGCTGAGTCAAATAATAGTTTTCAAACACTAGAGAAATATTTTCTCGAATTCTTGTGGTCCTCACAATGTAACATCTGTATGCACAACACATTTTTAAGTTTAATTTGCATCATTCATATGTTCTCCATCCTTTCTTATGAGTAGACCAGGAGTAGAAAAACTTTCTCTGTAAACGGTCAAATAGTAAATATTTTAGACTATAAGGGCCATACAGTCTCTGTTATAATTATTCTTCTTTACCATTATAATGCAAACGGAGCCATAGATATTTTATTTAAAAAACGGGTGTGTCTGTGTTCCAGTAAAACTTGAACTATGTACAAATAATATGACTATGCAAAAAAGCAAGCAATGGGCTAAATTTGGCCCAAAAGATGTTTGCCAATCCTTTGCCTAACAGAACTATGAACCTGAATTTTAGCACTTGCCATTTTTATGGTGTAAATACTTCCACACTGCTGACTTCAAGCTACCAATGTGACATCAGTGCATGCTGAGTTAGTTAGGAAAAGATGAACAGTAGAATAGGAACCACTATATAGTATTTCCAGTCTATTAGAGATATAATATATACAAATAAACTAAAGAATATGGATAATAGCAAAAAGTATTAAAATAATTAGAAAGTGATCAGTTGTGTTTATTAACTTTGTTTTTGACATATTTTATTTACTTAGAGTTTATATAATTTAATATTTTAAAGGCTGTGTAGAAAACCTGACTCATAAAATTCCTGAAAATCTAACAATCAGCTCGCGGGAACTGATAGAAATAGGCTTCTGCACACCACAGCTATACCTCCTTCCCTGAAACTCTCTCTACCTTCTGCATCTCCTATTTTAATCGGATTCTCTTATTTCTTCTTTGACTTTCCCTTATTTATTCTCAGGTAGTTCCTTCTCCTATTCTCATTTTCAATTTATAGGATTCAATGTGAGTCTGTTCTTCTGTCCCTACATAATCCCACAGCACACTCTCTTAGCTTAACTTCAGCTACTCCTTCATTGTTGATTATGCTAAAAAATATATATATATAAATATATATATGGATGTTTTTGACTCCCTACTGTCATTTCAAATTTAATGAGCCTAAAATCAGTCATCACATTTTCCAGTCTCCCTCCCTCCTGCCTTAATTGTTCAAAGTATTTTCGTTAGTAAGACAAGCTTGAAACTTTTAATTCAACTTCTCTTTGGCCTGTATCCCTTCTTATCAATATTTCCTGTCAAATATCTTCCATTACATCCCTCTCCAGTCACATTTCCACCATATAGCACACACCTGAATCACAGCCATAGTCTCTCAGCTGATCTCCCTGTCTTCAACCTTCTCATTCTTTCAAGGTTTCTTTTTTTTTTTTTTTAAATTGGGATCACGGTTGGATGAGCACAATTGCCCAAGGCCACACCGGGATCTCATTCTTTTTTTTTTTTTTTTTTAATTAAGTAATTTATTTATTTATTTTTGGCAGTGTTGGGTCTTCGCTTCTGTGCGAGGGCTTCCTCCAGTTGCGGCAAGCGGGGGCCACTCTTCATTGCAGTGCGCGGGCCTCTCACTATCGCGGCCTCTCTTGTTGCGGAGCACAGGCTCCAGACGCGCAGGCTCAGTAGTTGTGGCTCACGGGCCCAGCTGCTCCGCGGCGTGTGGGATCGTCCCAGACCAGGGCTCGAACCCGTGTCCCCTGCATTGGCAGGCAGATTCTCAACCACTGCGCCACCAGGGAAGCCCTCAAGGTTTCTTATACTGTAATTAGGCTCAGTTGTTCTAAATCCTGAGTTAATCATACTTAAACCCTTGATTAAGACCTAAAATGGATTTTATTGCCTACCTCACTAAGCCTAAGTTTCATGCCTCAGTTTCAAGGGCTTCATAATTTAGCCCAATGCATCTTTACTAGCCCAATGCATCTTTACTAAGGTATCTTTACTAATTCAGTATCTCCCCTAGGAAACAAAATTCTTAGATACTATAACTTGTATTTCATTTTCACATGGGTACTCAAGAAATAATTTGTCATAATTGAAGCTACATCAAGAAACTCAAAAGATATGCTTCCACTGAAAAATAAAAATACAATATATTAAAGAAACTATAGATATGCTAAGAAAAACTTATTTATCCACTCATTCAATAGACTAAATAAATAGGCCAAGTCCTAAGAATTTTGCTATGTGCTAAGGACACTAGGATGAATCAGACAAATTTTCTGACTTCAGAAAGCTGCAGTCTACTAGAATACCATTATAATCAACATATTTTTTAAATAACATTGCCTAAGAAACTTGGCACATTTTGGTGAGAAAGGTATTCAGAACTAGAATTTCACATGTTGTGCCAAGGGCCATATAAAGGGCTTATTGAAGAATATTCCCTTCGTTAGATAAATTAGATAAACCATTTAACAGAATATTTTTAAAATTAACTTTTAAAATATATATTGAATTCCAGGCAATACTAAGTAGTATAAGAATATTTGAAAATATTTTCTCTCATTTCAAATTTTAGTAGGGATTTTGATGGTCTAAACATTTGACTTAATCTGTATTTTTATGAGAGAAGTATATTTACATTTTTGTCAATTTTTCACTGTTTTGAAGAACACAAGCAGTTTTGCGTTACAACATGTTCTACCCAGCAAATTGACACTGCTAGTCCCACAACAGCAGACATTTTTAGATGTGGCAAAAAAAAAAAAGCCCTTTTTAAGCACCTTTTTAAAAATGTTAATCTTAGACCATATGTAATCTCTTGAGCAACTACTAATATTACATGGAAAACTACAGCTATAAAAAATATTGTAACAATCATTTAAAAGTGATTACTTAGTTGGCTTCTCTAAATAAAATTACACACTATTGCTTTCCCATTAATAAAATACTGCTGTATAGTTTTGAAATTTTTTTTTCTAATGTAAATTCAGTAAAAAGTCCTCAGTTGTAAGAAAATTGAAATTTCACTATGAATAACTCAGAATTTTAGAAGCGACTGTCCATTGTAAAGCTATTAAACAGTACAAGTAGATATTTAACTCAGCTTTAGGGAAACATAATACATGCAATATTTCTGTATCATAAAAATAATAGTAATGAATAATGATTAAAATCCAGAGTATTCGAAAGTGAAATTAAAGCACATTTAAGAAAAGGTATGAATTTTTAAGGACATAATATGGACATTGTTTATCCACCTGGATTTCATGAAATTCTTAATCTTCATTGTTATATGAAGCCTTAAAAATTAGCTTTCTTTGGTTCAGGGGGATTAAGTAGAAATCTGTCTTCACTGTTCCATTAGCTCTAGTGGTAGACATTAAATCTCCTTCTTGGAATTAAATGTCTTATGAATGTGTAAAGATGGAAAATGAGTCTTTCTGGTGAACATTTTCTTGCATAACTTTGTGTTTCTAATGTGATAATCTGTATGTTATCTTTAAACTACAATTAAACCACTTAAAAGTAACTTAGAGCTGAGTAAGAAAGTTGAGCAAAGATCTATTTCAGTTCTAAAATGCTATGATCTCACATTATAAGCCTTTTTTAAAAATTGTCTCAAGAGCTCATAACACTTTTTTTTCCCAAAAGTCAACGTAGATGTCATATCTTTTATCCAATAAGATTTTTTTAAGTTATCCACTAGTTGTCCAGTACCAAGTCTCATGATAATTGTCAGTGACCAAGCCAGGGTCAATTTTAGACATGTATGATGTGACGAGACATGAAATACATCTCTTTTTGCATGGTTCATAAATTGATTTTGAAGGCAAATGCAGAAAAGCTTCCTAAATTTGTTTCACAAAAAATAATACTATTAGAATATTTGTACAAATTTTCTAGTTTTGACATGAAAGATATTAGCTTGAATCTATAAATTATGTATATTTATCAAAAAGAAATATCACAACTATGGAAAGAAAATAGAAACACTAGTGGAAAGAAGGGCAGAAGAAAAGGACAGAGAAGGGGGGGGAGAAAAATCTGCATTCAAAAACCAACTCTGCAGCCTACTAGTTACTTAACCTCAGAAACTTAACTTTTGAGCATCATTTTTCTCATATGATTGCTGTGAGAATGACGTGAAAGGTATATAAAACATATAGTATACACTGGATTCTTTTACCTTACAACTGAAATAAAAGGTAATTTAATACTGATCCCTTTCTTATTGATGGTTACTATATACCTGCATTCCGGTTTTTATATTCTTTATTAAGAAGCTTTATGACTCAACTGTCCAGAAGCAGGAACCCAGAAATTTGGTCATGTACTTAGAGTGTGGGTTACTTTCTCTGCTAGTGAATCATAAATCTATATTAAAGTGAGTCCAAAGTGAAAACTTCAGTATGAATATGTTGGTTAAAGTTTGGGGGAAAGCGGCACCTATAATGTTTTGATTCTTTACTTCTTTATGTCTCTCCGTGGGGCTTGCCCTTCTTGTCCTTCAAAATTCACCAAACTGAGAGTAGATGTCCCTTCCGGAACAGTAAGATCATGTCACACTGAATTCTTCTAGTGACTTTGAAACAGATCAGTACCAAGGCATCTGAGGCAGTGTGAGTGTCACAGATTTCTGCTTAGCTACCCATTGCTCCTGCTGCATGGCCCAGCCAGCCCTCAAGGCTCTGCTGCTTTTGAGCTAGGCTCAGGGGCCACAGGACACTTTGTTGAAGCTGCCTATGATCCCTCCTGCTAAGACACCAACAAGCCATTCTACCCTCAGATCTTGCAATATCACCAGCAGTGCTGCAGGATACAGCGAGGGGTTATTGCTAATTTCAGGACTCAGATTTCCTCCTCCAACATCTTCCTTGAACTTCTAAGCATGGAGAAATCTTTCCAAACTGGAGGGGAAACACCAGTCGCCAGTCTCTTTGTCTATATCCATGAATATCCTTCCTTTTGACTCCTTCACCATCCCTCCAAATTATTTTAAAGACTTAGGCTTTCAGAAAACAAAATCCACACAAACTTGTTGTCTCCTTTCCAATCTACTCATGCCTGGTTTGATGTCCATGATAGATAAATAACTCCTTAAATGGACAAAAGGAACAGGAAAACAGAATACAACAGGAAAACTATACATGCACATCCTGAAATGTTCAGTCCAAAAGAGTATCACCTTACTTTTTTTTTTTTTTTTTTTTCACTAAAATCATTTGAAATACATGAAGGCTCTTCAGAAAACCCTATTGCCCTAATCCAGATACATTGCTTTTGATTTTTTAAGTAATTATTTTAGGTCCAGTCATGATCAACTTTATAGGGGACACAAAGGGTGGTAGAGTCTATGACAAAAAATGGCTTTTTTCAGTGACTTTTACCACCCCACCTTTCACATTATAAAAATCTGGCTAAAGAAGCAAGGAGAGTGGTAGGGAAAGCTTACCATCTGACTCAATCAGTCTTACTTGAAAATAAAATCCCAAAAGACTCTCAATCTATTCTCTACTTCAGAAATTATATATAATCCCTACCCTTATCAGCCCAAGGGTTTTATTGTTTATTCACACACATAAGTATGTCATTGTATATTGTGACTTTCTCTCCAGTACCTTCAACTCTCCCTCTCCTCTGGTTCCCTCTGGTTAGCATCTGAACAAGCTTAACTCTCTTCAATCTGGAAACAGTCATCCCTCTACTCGTAAACCCTCAGGTAACTATCACCTCTCCCTCTTCAACCTTCAGAACCAAACTTGATGAAAATGTCTACAGTCGGTCTCCAATATCTCTCCACCCATCTTTCTTCAAACCACACAATGATTAACTCTCTATAGAAGCAGCTCTGACCAAGGCTACCTCCTCATTGATATATCCAGTGGAAACTTCTCAGTTCTTTTCTCATTTCTAGTTTACTATTTTCTGGTCTGTGTCCTTCATTCAACTGTTAGCTCTATAAGGGCACCTATGTATAGTGACCAGTGCATCGAACTCACCCAAAACCATTGTCTAATGAATGAAAAACAGAAAGGCACAGAAAGTAGTAGATCCACCTAACTCATAATTTCCATCAAGGAAAATATATTTTCTCGAAACATAAAGATTTAGTCTCCAGCCTGAAACTAATTCAGGTATGCCTAGGATTTTATTTTCGTTTATTTTTGTTTTTCTTTGTTGCTTTGCTATTGCTACTTGATTTTGCAATATATTTCTTCACTGGATCTTAGGGAGGATTTTTTGAATATTCTCTTCAAACTGATTTTCCACCCACACTATTCTTGGGAATCAATTCCAAACTAAGAAGAACAGAAATCCTATCAAATAATTCAAAATATTTAAATTTAATTTAATTTAATTAATTTTTTTAATTTTAATTTTTAATTAATTTAATTTAATTTTTAGTAACTAATCTCTCTCAGGCTCATCCAGAAACAAATCCTTATATTATAAAATTTCAAGCTATTTTTTACCTTGGTGATTATATCACTTTTGTAGTAGAGAATTTTCATGGTAGGGGAACTGTTATATCCAATGTTCCATTTTATAATACAAATATCTTATTTTTGCAATAATTCAATAAATAGTATGCAATTAATGGAACCAAACTAGCTTGTCTAAAGATACACTTAAGTAATCTAAGGAGACAAAACAATTTTTTTCCAGTATCTATGAAATACTATTCTTATATTCCTCTTGTGGTTATCCTTAACATATATAAAACTTTCACCATGTTCCATTAATTTGATAACATTTCAAAAATAATTGAAAATAAATATAATAATGTATAAAATATTTAGGAGAGAGAAAAGAAGAATAATAGAAGAAAAGAGGGAGAATTTTAACTTGAAGAAAAAAAAGAAAAAATGCATTTTTTACTTCCTTCAGTTTTGGAAATATAGGAACCCTAATGATCAGTTTTGTCTCCCAGATAAAAAGTTCTCCAAAAATGAATTTTTGAAAGAAATCACAGTGGTCTTAATTTTTTACAAATAAATCAACAATTTTATTTAACCTTTTTACCTCTAATTCAACCATTATCCTCTATATCTCCCCAGATGGGTGGAAGGGTGTAGAGGGAGTGAGGTGGAGTGGGAATTATCTACATCTGAGTAATCACAGCTGACCTTAAAAAATGTGGAGATAAAGACAGAGAAAGGGGAGGGAGAAAGTTCACATAATTCATAGAATTACTACCACTTATAACTATGGTTGAACAATTCTTCTTATGGTAGTCAACTACAAAAAATAGAAATTTGATCATCTCACTTCTATCACTAGTGCTTCCATCATCTGCAAGGATATACAGCCAGTCACACAGGGCCCAGCTGGGTCTGGCTTCTATCTGCCTCTTGTGACATATCTCAAGCTCTTCTCCCATCCATATCCAGGGCTAGAGTGGTATTAAAATATATGCCTGCTTTCTTCATGTTCTCTCACAGTCCCCTGCTTCTCCATGAGCTAGAACCTATTCAAGACTGTTTAACATGTTACAGTAACCAGATCAGAACCAAGATGGAGTCACTCCTACTAAACCATACAACAGGCTCCGTCAGCAAGAAAAACTTTAACTAAGTTTCTGAACTCAGCAATCCCAGAAAAATAAGTCCTAAGTCAAGCAATCAGCATATGCCTGCTCAGTACCGGTTACCTAACTAGGCTCTAGCACTTCCCTGTGCTTCATATAAGAAAAGTAACCCTGCTTTAACCAATCAGCAAATGCCCAGTGTAACTTCCTTGTCCCTGCTCACTTTGCTCTGTAAAAATCTCGTGCCATAGACAGCTCTTCAGACTCCATTCTATGCGCTAGATTGGATGCTGTCCGATTCATGAATTGCTGAAAAAAAAACTAATATATTTAAAACTTACTCAGTTGAATTTTTTTCTTTAACAAACATTTATCTTTCCCAAGAAGGTTTCTCTCACCCCACAATCACTCCTTCTCTGCCCTTTCCATACATCTGTATCCTACTGATCATGTTGCAAGGCAAATGTTTATTTCTTTCCATTTTATTTCAGACTGTGGAAGGAAAAATAGTTTACTTTTAATCATCTGCATGTCCTTGTGATCACCTGCAATGTCCTATATAGACCTAATAAAATAAATGGATGAAGATAGCAAATTTATGACCCACCTCACTTCACAATTATACTGATATGGTCTAAATCAAATATTTATTAATAATCAAAATGTCAGTATTTGGTGATATAAATAACACCCAAGTGTGAAGTACAAATGATAAAAATAGTCAGGTCATTAGTAGGGAGGGCAAAATGCTTCCCTTGCCGGTTAGTCCGATACTCACTATGATCCTCCACTTAGCTTTCTCCTTCTCTGTCACCCTTCAGAATAGTGTAACACTCTGCAAATGTCCCCGAGCCCCACTCTGTCAATGAGCCCTCTGTTCCAAGGCTCTTCCTACACTCGGTCACCACATAGTTCTGAGTTCACCACTGAGACAATGCTCAGCTCAAAAAGCCCAGAAAAGTAAGTCATGATACAACCTTTCAATTGTATTAAGTCCTCTTTATACTTTATTTGGATGTTGAAGAAACCAAAAACTGAGAATCGAAGAAAGTGGTACCAGGAGTTAGAAACTTTCATCGCTAGACTTAGAGAGGTATGTACCATCCCTGAGCTTGCCTAGTGTGCTATCTGATTAGACAGATTCATCACCTGGTTCTCCAGGCAGGAGAAGGATGGGTCACAGTGTCTCTGACAGCCTGATACTCTGCTGGTTACCTTTGTCCTCTAAATCTTACCTGAAGGTAAAGGCAAAGACCTCTACTCTACTCAGAAATATATATATCCACATGTGCTCGGACTGAATATATTCTCTCGCTCCAGCCCCAAATCCTCACCACCCACTCTGTGTTTTTACTGGCTATACGATAGAATAGATTCAACTTTATGTGAAGTGTCATGACAGCCTAACCCTGAAAACCCCACTCACATAAGCCACTCTGAGAGTGTGGTCCAGGGGAATTCAAAAAGTTTGAATAACCTTTGAGCTTCCACACCCCAACTGCATCAGTGATCAAGACTAAGCCACGTTTCCCAGACAACATAATCCGTAGCTCCCTATTAACTTGTTCCATCTGATCCCACAATGTCCACACTGGCTGGGAAGGCTCTGTTATCTGTGCTTTCTGTGTATTTACTGTCTTGTTCTATTAAATGTGATTTCATCATTTTCTTGTACATTCAAGCAACTCTCACCCTTCTTGACGATGGAAAAGCATGGCCAATGTCTACCATCACCACCAAGAGTATTCACATTATGCCTTGACAAGCCTTGTAACACACCCACTTTGACATTGACTCAAACAGTTATCCTCGGTTGTCTGAGCTTAGGGTAAATGTGGGCGTGAGGGGAGGGTTTTCCTTTGCATTAGTTCTTTCTTTTCCTATTTCTTTTTATTTGTTCATTTGTTTGTTCTTGCTTTTTTTTAAATATTTATTTATTTGGTTGCATGGGGCCTTAGTTGCGGCAGGCAGGCTCCTTAGTTGTGGCTCAAGGACTCCTTAGTTGAGGCTCACAGCTCCTTAGTTGTGGCATGCAAACTCTTAGTTGCAGCATGCATATGGGATCTAGTTCCCTGACCAGGAATCGAAACTGGGCCCCCTGCATTGGGAGCACAGAGTCTTATCCACTGTGCCACCATGGAAGTCCCCATTCTTGCTTTTTTTTTTACAGGGTTAAAAACATACATAACATAAAATTACCATTTTAATTATTTTTAAGTGTACATTTCAGTGACATTAAGTACATTAATATTGTTGTGCAATCACCACTGTCATCCATTTCCAGAATTATTTTCATCGTCTCAAATTGAAACTCTATACCTATTAAACAGTTACTCCCCATTCACCCCTCTCCCTAGCCCCTGCTAGTCATTATTCTACTTTCTGTCTCTGTAAATTTGACTACATTAGAAATCTCATTTAAGTAGAGTTATACAGTGTTTGTATGATTATTTCACTTAACACTGTCTTCAAGTTTCATCTATAGTGCAGCATATGTCAGAATTTTCTTCCTTTTTAAGGCTGAATAATAGTCCATTGTATGTATATACCACATTTTGTTTATCCGTTCATCTGTCAACGGGCATTTGGGTTGTTTCTACCTTCTGGCTATCGTGTATAATGCCGCTACAAAGATAGGTATACAAATATTTGTTTGAGTCCCTGTTTTCAATTCTTTGGGGTATATATTCAAAAGGAAATTATTGGGTCATATGAAAATTCTATGTTTAGTTTTTTGAGGAACCACCATGCTGTTCACATTAGTTGTTATACCTACCATGCCTTAAAATATTTTCTCCTTATGTCAGACATATACATTTGAGTATAAACAGTGAGATCAGGTGTATTAGTTATCTACTGCTGTTTCTAATTGCCCCCAAAACTTGGCAGTTCGAGACAACATTTTATTATCTCACAGTTTCTGTGGGTTAGGAATCTGGGAGCTGATTAGCCCTTGACTCAAGGTATCTTACAGGCTGCTATAGTCAACTCAAGGCACAACCGGGGAAAGACCCACTTTCAAGTTCAGTCTAATTGGGGAGCGTCAGAAGGTGCACTTCCACGTTCACACAGATGGCTGTTGGCATGCCCCAGGTCCTCACTGCCAGTTGGTCAGAGATGTCAGCTCCTTGCCACGTGAGCCTCTCCATAGTACAACTCACAACATGGCAGACTGTTTTTCCCAGAGTAAGAGTTCCTGGAGAGAGTCCTAGCAAGACAGAAATCATAGTCTTTTTATTACCTAATCTCAGAATGGCATCCCGTTACTTTTGCTGCCTTATATTCATTAGAAGTCAATCATTATGTCCAGCAAACACTCAGGGAAGGGGACAAGACTGTGAATATCAGGAGGCTGAGATCATTGGGAGCCATTTTAGAGACTGACTACCACAGAAAAAATTGGCTTTGTTTTGGTTTTTATTGCTGTAACCTAGAACAACTATCATCTAGAAGGCACTCAAATTATTTGTCCAATGAATGAATGAATATTAGTGCAAATGCATAATCTGTCTTTTCACATGTTTATAGGGTGTTTGAAATCAGAGAAAATTTAACACAGAGTATTCTAACATGATAATTTTAACAATGAAAATATATTTTTTCCTCTCCCATTTTATTAGGTTACATTAAAGCATCAGAATCAAATTTAGCATCTCTCCCAGAAGGCATTAGGGAAATAATACCACTTACTGACTCCTTTTGTGTATTTCTTGGTATTCTGGTGGAAACTTCATCATTTTATGACATATGGGAATAGATAATATGGTTGAAGATAATGTAATCTATTTTAAGAATTTAACATTGGTTACTGAAAGAGTTTTATGCTTCATGTTAAGGAAAGCAAAGAATATTGCAACGAAGATATGCATACTGTTTATTCTTGGATTTTTTTTTTAGCTGCGTATTGATCTTTTAGAGAAACTTTTAAATTACATCAGTAAAAATGTGGGAAAAAAATATCTTTATTAAGCATGGATAGGTTGCTACACTGGGTACCAAAGATATACCTAAATATGCCCTAGTCTTTTAATATTTTTAAATAATGTTATTCAGTGTTGTTTCCTAAACTAGTTTACTTATATTCAGAATTTTAGGGTTGGTGATAATTTATTAGGATTCATGAAATATTATTAGACATGTTATATCATCTATTTCTTACAAATGTGAAAGGTATATTCTTGGATTTGTTCAAAGGACATAGGCCAGTTTAAGGAGAAACCTGGGATATTCAATAGCAGTATATCGAACAATCCTGGAGAAAAAGTTATGTGATAGACTGTCAAACCTTTCCAAAAACAACAACAAAAAAGACATAATTCTTACCCAGACAAGATCATAAGCTATCTGAAGGCTGTTGTACTATGAGGAGAGAATGGTAAATAAGTTTCATCTATTAGCCAACTCATAAATAGGAAGCAACTATTTTAGGGAATATGTTGAAAAGAATTTTGAGGCCACTCCCAGGTCTTGGCAGGTATATGCAGTTTTCAGCTAGTACTGTCTGCTAGTGGTGGGAGAGAAGACAGTAATAGCAAAATATTTATTTATCATGCTGCTTGTTGTGAGATAAGGATAACAATAAAATGGTGTCATGTGTTTCTTTTACACTTCAGAGCACCTAGCACATTTAATGATGAAAAGTATTTTTGGATTTGTTTATCCCAATATTGAGTATTCCTAAAAAATTTATTATTGCACCTTATTATAATGAAATAAACTCTGAAGTCCCTTCTATCACCAAAAGTTTATGATTCTATGGTAGCCATTTATACTAATGTTATTTTGAGTAAGTAAAAACATTTCTTTCATTTTTAACAATAAGATGATATTATTGTATTTTGTTTAAAATTTTATAAACTCACAGATTCTGACTTTGCTGTTCATGTTTCAAAATGGTTTTACAAACACACATTTTTTAGCTTCTTAAAAATACCTAACTCACTAGGACTTTTTAAAAAGCTATTCGTTTCTTAGCCATAAACTCTTCTAAAAATTAGAATTCTAAGTATGTTAGTTATAGCCCAAAATGCTAATTATTACTAAAATTTCTTTAGAACTTCTCAACCTTGCTCTAAGAACACACAAGTATACCTAGAGAGTCTAAATTTTCATTTGTTCTGTTCATAGCAAGTAAATTTTACCCCTGCCATCTCAGAGGGTTAATAGTCAGCCAATATTTCAATTGAAATGTTTCAATTATTGCTTTAAGTTTGGGAACATTAATTTAAAAGTTGAATTTCTCACTCATAAATGATTAAAGACTTAAGGCTTAAAATAAAAACATAATTTTGTTAGAAATAAGAATATTATGAAAAGAACAGAAAAAAGATATAACCAATAAAAAACCATCCCCTTTATTATTGTTTAAAACTTAAAACGACAAGTAAAATTTTAGGGAAATAGATAGACTTTGTCATAATTTTAAGGTCAAGAACTTCCTAGAATTTCAGGTAAGGATTTTTCACACTCAACAAAGTTTGTATGATAACATTGTAATTTCTAATTGTAGAATCAAATTTACTTGATTGTTATTGATTAACTTACAAAAGAATAAGGTTCCCAGTGAGTTTTCAAAAGAAATCCAACTCTCTTGCTTGCACGCATGGTAGGTGGCAGTCTTTTTCATGTTGAAATTTCTAATTAACGTTTAAAGTCATTTGAGCCACATAAACCCTGTCTTTGGTCATACTGTGAATATCTAAGTTCTCTAGAATCTAGTCAGGCAGACCTGAGGTCCTTTATTTGATCCTTAAGCCTCTTTGTGACAGATTTCCCACATAAGACTTTCTTACCAATACTTGAAGTGAAAATGGGAAGTCCCAATTAAGATATTATTTTCTATTGATTAAAAGAACCAATTATTAAAGTATCATTTATTTCTTTGGAAAATGAATCATATTTCATTTTGTATCACTTTACAATAAAAACTTTCATTTGAAAGCATAATGTGACTATAAACTGGGAAGGGGCACTGGATAGGTGTTCTTAATCTAAATTCTTTAAATTTCTAGGCTTTGGGGCAGCGTGAACCTTCTAAAACTATAAGATATTTTATGTTGATGAACGTGTTTCTAATTAGAGGATTCAGAGACAAGAGAGAAGGGAGAAAGACAAGAGTGAAGGATGACTTGAAATTTTGTGGTCCAAGAAACAGAGGAATGGAACATGCCATTGACTAGGAGGGGATGATTTCACATGGATCTGGGAATTTCAAGTAAAGCGGAGAGAGAGTGGATCAGGTGTTCAGTTTTGTACGGGTTAACTGTGAAATGTCTATTAGATAAGTTGAGCCAACCTGAACTAACTGAACAGAGGAAGGTAAGAAAATCCAACAAACAAACAAAGAAGCAAATGCAGTGTTCAGGTAAATAATGATGCTTTAGCAAATGCTACAGAAATCCTAGGACTCATTTCTCCTGAGGGACCATTTCCAGTTTTGTGCACATGTTAATCTAGTCTTTCTCCCAAGTGAATTTAAAGGCAAAGATATCAATTTTACCTTTGAGAAAGAAACCATTTTCTTTCCATATGTATTTTTTGTTGTTGTTCCAGTGATATATAGCTATTAAAGATGGTTATAAATATTTAAACTATTAATGGTTGTGTTACACATTATAAATAGCTTTATGAGCTCACCAAGCACTGTAAGTGATATACTCTTGTTCCCCAAGGAAACGTGGATAAAGTCACTGCCACGGTGGAGGACATAAGGTGCATTCACCAGTGATAAATGAGTGCTGTGTCAGTAACAGATACTACATTGAGTTTATTTTAGTCAGCAAAATTGGTGGCAAAGATAGGATATTATGTAGACTGACCTCATCTAACAGTACACTAGGACTAAGAAAAAAGTTTAAATTCTTATGAAATTAACTTTACGACAGAGTGACAAAATAGTGGGGGTTTTTTAATCCTGTAATTAAAGTAAAACAATGTATCAATGGCATCAGTTATTCAAGAACCTTACATACCACATTTTGAATTTTTCTACTCTTACCTCTTTTTTCTGCCCTCACTTTTTCATACTCTCTCTCTTAGGGGAATTCCTCCTGCTTATATTTAGAATCGATGCTACAGGGTAAAATTAATGAGTTATCTAGGTAAGCAGCTATAGTATAAGATTCAGAAGGGAAGATGGGCCGACTTGACGAAGGTCCAGCTCCCTGGGCACAAGCTGTGTGGCCTTCCTTGGGTGGGTTACTTAATTTCCATGAGTCTTGATTGTGTTATACATATCCATTACTCTCTCCATGTCTCAACTTCCTCATTTGTAAAATAGAAATAAAACACAACCTGATAGCTGTTTAGAAATTAAGTGAATGAATGCAGAGAGTTGGGTATAAGATACTATATTATGTAAGATACTATTTTAATATAATGATTGTAATCATTGAGAGTTTCTAAAGGAGATAATATGTGTAAAGGGATTATAGACTAGTTGTATTATCTGGCCCTCAATTACTGAGTTCCTGACTACACATCAGGCTCCTCACTGGGTACTTATGGTGCATTATCTGTAATCTTTACAGCAGCCATGAAAAGCAACATCACTTCTGTATTTTATAAGGTACTGAAACTGATATTCAGAGAAATGATGTTCTCAAAGTCAGACACAGAAAGTGGTAAAGCCAGATGTTTACTCCAGGCCTAGTCTGTCTAATTCTAAAACCTGTGCCTAGTCCCTCACCCACAAAGACAGTGTCAAGGGGGCCAGGGTGAGGGCCCTTGACTGAGCAGTCCTGTGCCCCAGGCAAATCCAGGGAATATGTTTAAGCTGAGTGTTCTCACCCATAAGATTACACTAGATGATCTTTAGGACCTCAGAATAATTTCCCAGAATGAGTGAAGATTTGGGGATCTGTATGTTTTTTAAAGTGTGGTTTGTTTTTGCAAAGTCAGTTATCTAATTAAATCCTTTATTATACTTAGATTAGTCTCACACAAGTACTGACGTCGACACAGAGAAGGAATTTCCTTAGGTCCACAAAAGCAAGGGAAAGCTGACTAGAGTACATAACCTCTGCATTTGCTCTTTCATTTTGTTTGTTATACACATTAAACCTTCCCCCAAAAGAGGGAAATGATATGCTGCAACAGAGAGTGCAATATATTTTCATGTACTTACATAGTCTGTTTCAGGTATTTTTTTAAGAATGGTTTATTAACTATTTTTAATAATAAGGAATTATTTTCATGTTATTTGCTCATTATTGTATTAAATATGGATAGATAGACTTGATTTAACTCTTCATTCCTACACAAAAAAACACGAATGTCCTCTGGAATTTAAAGAAATGAAAGAGAATTTATGTTTCTTACTTTTATTATTCTGTACATCTGGTCTTAAGAGTCAATATATCTGGACTATGTCAAGCCTTTTTCAGTCACTCTTAGACAAACCCCATTAGATAGAAAAGTTGTCTTGTATTACCTAAAACCCATACTACAAAATCCTTGCCATTTATTATGCAAAGCCATTTGTTAGATTTTATGAAGATACAAGGATACATATTCAGAATTGAAGATGGCTAAGGAGACTCCAGCATAGATTATTTTATAAGTATTTTAATACAAAAATTTTTAATGGAAATTTGAGATGAGAGATTTTACTTCTTTTTGATTAAAAATGAAAGTTAATGATGGATATAAATTAAAACACTAAATAAATAAATCAGTATAATTCTCTGATCCCTACTGCAACTTTATAATTCATAAAATTTCTGCCAATTTTGTCATATAGTCCTAATTTCATAAGAACTCTCACATTAACTAAATTAGTGTATAGCATTTGAAGTAACACATGAGATTCTGTTCAATAAAACATTATGTTGATTGATTGTGATACTTAACAGTGCTTAACACTTATTTCACACTTTACATCCTCAAAGCACTTTACAAACATTAACCAATTAATCATCATGTCACTGTGATGTCAGGAAGGTGGTAGAATTCCCATTTCTGAGATGAAGGAATTAAATAAAGTGGCTGATGTCAGTGAAAGACTTTAGAAAGTCTAAATATTAATACCTCAGGAAAGTTTCAACTCAATGACTAGAGCATGGAATTGACTGTGTGTATATGAAATAAAGAGAAAGCAGCGCAAGTTAATATCATATTACAATCTCAGCCACTGTTCAATTATGGCACTTAGAAGAATAAATGGCCATTGCCAACAACCCATGTTTCCTTTCTAACCTTTGCTATTCCCAAAGAGCTATTACATAATTAATTTTGCCTAGTATTTTCCATTTTTAAAGTATAATTTTTTCATAATTAAAACCTCCCTGTGAATTTAAAAAGAAAATTGTTCAGGAATTTTCCGTTTTTCATCATTAATCATGTTTGAGGAAAAACAACTACTGGAAATGTTCAAAAAATTATTTAAAAAGGAACAATATTAACTTAGATGTTTATTTCTGGTCAGAATAATTGTTTTTTAAATATTAATCTTCAAAAATACTATCAATAAAAGTTCTACAGGTTCTTAAAGAAATGCTATTCAGAAAGTGTCACTATTTAAATTTTACTGAAGATTTTTATTCGACCCATGATACAGTACTATTGATTTGACTTCCATTGACATTCATACTATACAGACTCCAAAAGTATAAAAATATTTGGTTGAAGTATAACATAGATACAGAAAGGACTACAAATCATACAGTTTAACAAGTTTTACAAAGCACAACTGGGTAACCACCAGATAGAGCAAGGAATAAAACTCCAGACATCCCTCATGTCCCCCTTCCTGGTCACTGCTTTCCAGAGGTAATCTCTCCTAGGACTCCTATCTCCACCAATACTTTGCCTGTTTTTGAACTTTACAAAAATGTAATTATGCACTATGTACTATTTTTTGTATTTCGTGACTGTTTTCTCTCAGTATTTTTTACAAAAATCATCCATGGCATCTGAGGCAGCAGTATTTACTCATTTTCATTGTCATACAGTATTACATTAATAATGTAACTATTAATTATGTAAATTAATAATGTATCAATTAATAGTGTGTGTGTATGTGTGACTGTATGTCTATACACATAACACAGTTTACTTACTTGATTGAGTCTACTGTTGATGGACTTTTGTTCCAGTTTAGGACTATTACATATAGTGCTACTATGAGCATTTTTGTATGTTTTGGTGCACATATGTGTACATTTCTATTTAAATCTAGGAGAAGAATTTTTGGTTTATAGAGAGTGGCAAACAATTTTTCAAAATTTTTCTTCCAATCCATACTCCCACCAGTAGCGTATGAGAGTTCCCTTACTCCACAGTCTCTCCAAACTTTCGTAAATAAAATTTTACTGGAACATAAGCATTTACATTAATTTAATATTATCTATGGCTGATTTCATGCTACAACCACAGAGATGAATAGTTATGACAGAGATCATATGGCTCATGTATTAGTTTCCTTGGGCTGCCATGACAAACTATCACAAACTGGTTGGCTTAGAACAAGAAAATTTATTCTCTCACAGTTCTGGAAAGCAGAAGTCTGAAATCAAAGTGTTGACAGAGCAGCAATTCCTCTGGAGGCTCTAAGTGGGGGATTTTTCCTTACCCCTTCCAGGTTTTGGTAGCTGTGAGCATTCCTTGGCTTCCTTGGTTTGTGCCTACAACACTCCAATCTCTGTCTTGACTTCACATGGACTTCTCCTCTGTGTGTCTGTTCTTTTCTGTGTGTCTCATAAGGATACTTACTGTATTTAGGCCCACTTGAATAATCCAGAGTGATCTCATCTTAAGATCCTTACTTTAATTACATCTGAAAAGACCCTTTTTCCATATAAGGTAATATTCACAGGTTCCAGAAATTTTACATGTATATCATCTGGGGGTGGGAGGGCATTTTTCAGTTTACCATAGCCCACAATATTTACTGTCTGGCCCTTTACAGCAGAAATACATCAATCCTTAAATTAAAATATCTTTTATTATGTTTACTGCCCATTTGGATTGTCTCCTTTCTGAAGCACATTTTTCTACACACACATACACACACACAAACATAGCAAAACTTTTCTCTCATTTTGCTGCCCAAGGCTTGTCTTTTTAATCTCTAATTTGGGTATTTTGATAACAGTGGTGCTTAATTTTAATGTAGTCCAATTTATCCCCATTTATTTCATGTTTAGTATTTTTTATGTCTTGTTTGACTACCTCAAGGTCAAGAAGATGTTATTTTTTTCCTAAAAGCTTTATTGGTTTAACTTTCATATTTAATTATAAAATCAAGAATTAATTTTGTGTGTGTGACATGATTGAAGAATCACGACTCAGTAGGAGGGGGACAAGATGGTGAGTAGGAAGACCCTGGACTTGTCTCCTTCCACAGACACATCAAAACTACAACTACATATAAAGAAACATCTCTGAGAAGGACCTGAAAACTAGCAGAAAAGATTTTCCTCAACTAAGGATAAAAAGAAAAAGCCTCATGGAGATGGGCAGGAGGACCAGAGATGAGATCTGGACAGTGCCTACACCCCTAGCATGGCAACCCACAGGCAGGAAGAATATCACAGTCATGGAGGTCCTCCCTGAAAAATGAGGGGTCCAAACCATGCCTTGGGCTCCCAGCCCAGGGGACTTGCACCAGGAAGACAATCTTCTAGAATGTCTGACCTTGGAAAACAGTAGGGCTTAAATCTCGGAGACCTGGAGGGCTATAGGAAACTGAGCCTGTTAAAGAGCATGCACTAACTCACTTGCTCTAAGTCCCAGCACAGAGGCAGCAGTTTGAAAAGTACCCGGGTCATACATGAAAGAGATTCATTGACTAATTTTAGTGTATGTACCCAAGGGGCAGGAATCTCTTGGAACTCTGAGTATAGTGGGAGCTGGCAGGTGCCAGGATTTTTTTTGCTCACATTCTACTGAGCTGGCCTGGCATTGGAAGGTTCCATTCTGACTCTCCCCATCTACCTTAATGGCACAGCTTACGCCACCCAAGGTTCAAAAACAGACCCACCCCAGACAATGCTCCTCCATAGTGATGTACCAACACTCCACACTTGGCAGGTGTCCTTAGCCGGGATTGTCATCCCCCTAAAGAAGCTTCTGTCTCAAGGTCAATGTCACACACCAGAGCACCTGCAACAGTCACAGCCAGGCCTTACAGCCAACCACAGCAGAGGCCAGCCACACACACTAGCATGCCCACAGCAGTCACAGCGCAGCAACAACAGGAGGGCACACACAGCCCGCACAAGGGACTCCTGGAGCACCTGGCTCTGGCAACCAGAGGGATCATGGTCTGGGTCCCACAGGTCACCTTCTACATAAAGCCACTCCTTCAGGAGAAGGAGGTATAGCTAATCAGCCTAATACATAGAAACAAACACAGAGAGTTAGACAAAATAAGGAGACAAAGGAATATGTTCCAAATGAAGGAAGACAAAACATTTAAAAAAAAAGACCAAAAAAAATGGAGATAAGCAACTACCAGACAAAGAGCTCAATGTGATGGTCATAAATAGGTTCACCAAACTCAGAAGAAGAATGGAGGTGAGAACTTCAACAAAGAGATATAAAATATTAAAAAGAACCAGAGCTGAAGAATACAGTAGCAAAAATGGAAAATACACTAGAGGGTACTAACAGCAGATTAGAAAATTCAGAAGAACTAATCACCGATCTGGAAGACAGGGTAGTGGAAATCACCCAATCAGAACGGAAAAAAAAAAAAAAAAAAAATGAAGGTATTTTAAGGGACCTCTGAGACAATATCAAGCATATTAACATTCACATTATAGGAGTCCCAGAAAAAGAAAAGAGAGAGAAAGGGACAGAAAACTTGTTTGAAGAAATAATAGATGAAAACTTCCATAACCTTGGAAAGAAAACAGACATCCAAATTCAGGAAGCACAGAAAGTCCCAAACAAGATGAGCCCAAAGAAACCCATACCATGATACATTATAATTAAAATGTCAAAAATTAAAGATAAAAAGAGAATCTTAAAAGCAGCAAGAGGAAAACAACTAGTTACATATAGCGGAGCCCCCATAAGACTATCAGCTGACTTTTCAGTAGAAACTTTATAGGATGGAAGAGAGTGGCATGACATTCAAAGGGCAGAAAGGAGGAAACTTGCAATCATGAATATTCTATCTGGCAAGGTTAGCATTCAGAATTGAAGGAAAGATAAAGAATTTCCCAAACAATCAAAAACTGACCTTACAAGAAATGTTAAAGGGACTTCTTTAAACGGAAAAGAAAAGGCCATAACTAGAAATACAAAAATTGTGACAGAAAACACCTCACTGGTAAAAGCAAACATATGGTAAAGGTAGGGGATCAAAGAACTATATAGATAGTATGAATGTTAAAAGACAAAAGTAGTCAAATCATCTATATTTACAATAATTATTTATGTGATACACAAAATAAAAAGACGTAAAATACAACAAAAACAGAAAGCAGTGTGTGGATATTTTTAAATATTTTAAAAATTAAGAAACAACTTTAAAGATAAGCACTAAAATGTTTACTGTAGTTATCTCCGGGTATTGGGATTTTAAGAACAAGACTGGGCAAAGGAGGCTATTCTCTTACTACTTTAATTAGTTTTAAGTCAGGATTGTGGGTAATTTTTGTTCATTTTTTTATTAAATAGAAAAAAGGAAAACACTTTAGGACAATCAGATATTCATGTAGTCCACATCATTATCTTTATAAGTGTGTTATTTGGTCAATATTTTTCTAAATAATCACACTGATTAATACTGACTTTCATAAATGGTAGAGAAAAAAATGTGATGGTTAATCAAGAAAGTATAATTTGCAAATCTACAGTCTAGCTGATATTTAGAAGCACCTAAAACTAAAATTTGTAATAAGATTAGAAAAACAAACCACTACGAATACTTCCCACATTAACCACATTTTGAAGACCCATTCTGGTTTTATTTTAATTTCTCACTTCTTGCAGTAATAATTTTTTAATTGAATTTTAGGGGTATGTCGATATGATGATACAGTGCCAGGTTGCCATGGAGCAAATATACCCCAAATGTGTAACTCTAAAAGGCAGAGAATGTTGACATATTCTGGCTTCTGTGAATTTCATGTCTATGTCAGCCTGAATTGTACAAAACTGAGCTCCAAAGCTAAAAGTTTTGTAAAAACATTTTTTAAATGGTTTATTTATTTAATAGTCATATTGAAATCTATGTATCTTTGACTTTTCAAGTATCAGATACCTTTTTAAAAATCAGGCCCATTTAATTGACTTTTTAAATTCCAATATCTATTTTAAATGTAAGTATTTTAAACATGTATGCTTGTGCATACTACATATCTCGGGGAGAGAGAGAGAGAGGGAGGGAGAGAAACAGAGAGAAGAATAAATTCTTAAAGCATAAATCATCCAAAAATTTTCAGCTTCTTCTTACTTTGCATTCCTACATCTTAAAACATCAAATTAAGTTTGAGATTTGAAATTTTTTAATAAAGAAAAATAATGTATACCCTAAGTTCTGCTCAATCAGTATTTTTTATTATTAGGTTCTAAGAGAAATTCTGAAAAAATTTCTATAAATGTGTTAGGATGCACAGGTTCCATAACCATAGAAAAATAAATCAATAGATATTTTGAAAAAGAAAAATGGAAAGGGGAAGATTTTTTTTTTCTCATGAAATGTCAGGAGGTTGTGTTTGTGTTAATGAGAAACATTATCTTACCAAAAAATCCTGGTATCCTCATTTCCATTTATATAGGAAATTGATTAATACTTAACTAATTGGCACATGCAAATGGGGATTAACTGAATTCACTTTTCTTCACAACTCAATGACTGTAATTTAGATCCTTACTTAGATTTAAATCTTTTATTATTTTTGAAGGTAATCATCTTCCTGTTGTTAGAAATAAAATATCAAAGCACCATGCTAATTATAGCTTATTTGTGTCTCACAAATTAGCTAATTAACATTACTGAAAAGTAAATGTACAGTGAGCAAAGTTTAAACTCCTGGATTGGAGTCAAGCCTTTTACACAATATAGTGATGAGATATACATGCTATTGAATGCCATTGGGTCTTTGAAGCTAATAACTATAGTTAGATATTCAGTTTTACTTCAAAAGAATAGCTTATCCTGTTGTTTCAATGCAATTACATCTGTGAACTTTTTGCAATTAGCTCTCCTAGATAGATAAGAGACATAAGGAGGTGGGAAAACAGAAAGATGTGCATGGTTAGGAAAGCAATCTTTTAAATAAAATCTCAAAAGGTTTATGGCATGCATGATTTGCTTGGGGAAATTATTAAAATCAGCGTATTCATGGCTTTGGATTAGCTGACTAGTATATTTCAAAACCTAAGATTCTGGCAATGATAATTCCTTAGGTTCAGAGCAAAAATCTTGTTTAGCAGTTTATTTACAGGGAAATAGCTTAGAAGTGTAATACCTTCTGAGATGTCTAAACCCAATTCATTCAGAGGCAAATTTAACATATGGCAGGATAGTCATGTAGATTGTAGGCACGTTTTTAGGAGTAGCTCTGAGTAAGCAGTGATGTAGTCTTTTCCAGAAATATTGGGAACAGGACTTGCCCTTGGCCATTTACATATCAAGTATTTATTGAGTAGCTACTGTATGTGTCAGGAACTGTACTACAATCTCAATACGTAAGAGTGAAAATGACTGGTAAGACTATCGTTACTGAGCAAAGGGCTTGCTGCCTGATGCACACAGAAGCCAGTACAATGGCTCCAGCTTATGAGAAAAGAGAAAGCTTTATTTTTAGGTCAACTGGCAAGGAGACAGGAGGAACAGCTCAAATCTGTCTTTCTGATCTGGGGTGCAGTCAGACTTTTATGAGTTGGAGGAGGATGGGGTGGTATTTGGAAGTGCTGGCAAATACAAGGTAAAGGACATAGGAAACCAGAAGTTTAGGAGCAACACACGGCTTTACCATACTCCATCAGGAAGAACAAGGTGACAAAGTCCTGATATTTACTATCAGGACTATAAGCCAGGCTGTATCTGAAAGGGTCACTCTTCAAAGAAGATCCAGCCCTTCTAAAATTCTGAAGGGTATTCCAGATTTCTGTTTATGGAAATATTATGGTCTTGAATCATTTAGGTTACTCCAGCTTTGCATGATGTAGCCCTAATGCTATATCTGAACTCTCATAATCCCTGAAGTTGCTTTCGCATAGTCCAAATGTCTTGATAGTCAGACATGGCCTCACTCTAGCTACAGAAACCCCAGACAGGATCTCACTCTAATCAGAGAAAACCTGAGACAAATTTGTTAAATGGGCAGTTTGTTTTGGGGGGGGTCCTCATCTCTTACCATCCTTTTTTTCTCACTTTCAGTCTTTGCCCCTTCATAAGGTATCTTTTCAGCTGTCTCCAATAAATAGTGTCTCACTATTTTCCATCATTCACCTGTATAATGCACCAAACTCCTGATTTGCCCTTTCTCTCTCCCCTATAAAAATGTGTTAAGCCACTGTTAATCCCCTCACAGCCTTTCTAAAGAGTCTAATAAACTAATCTGTGTTCAAGCTGATAATGGCTTAAATGAGAGAGGGTATCAGTATAGGCATTCTGGAGAAAACTGACCTAACCAAAATGTTGAGGGCAAATGCTGGGAACAGCAGTTCCTTGAGTGGAAAGCAAATCCTCTACACTCTTAAAATTAGACCAAATGGAGGATTGCTTCACCGTGTTCACCGTGCTTTATATTGAACTTCAGGCCTCGAAAGCTGGCTTCCTAAATGATGCAATGCTTGTCCTAAGAAAGAAGGTTTGCCTCAAATAAAGAGAAGGGCTTTAAATCATCATGTGAATACAGAGAAAAAAAAATTTACTGGAAAGGGAGCAAAACCTTTCAGCTTTGACCCAGTGTCCCACAGAGTGGAAAACATTTACTTTGAGATTCCATACACAGGTCAATGTACCACAGAAGCCAAGAGCGGTTTTTAAAAACAATAACATTAACCATAAGCCACCCAAGAATCAGAGACACTTTTTTACAGACCAGTTTCTTCCTTCACATGCTCATTTTCAAAGCCACATGGGTTGGGGGAAAACTGTGCATCCTGCTAAAGTGGTTTTCAGTGTGTATGTGAATGTGTTTTAGTCCTGACATATTTTCCTATTGGTAAGGGTAAAAAAAAAAGAAAGAAAAAAGTCAAGGGAAAGAAAAGTTTAACTACTGCAAACTTCAATGTATAAAGAAAATTTTCCAGTAGTTTCAAAACTTTGGATAGAATGTTTAAAGAACAAGCTTTGTTTTGGCTATTTGCATTTTAAATGCCATTACCTAACAAAATAGTGTTTTGTTCAAAAAGGACATAAAATAGCCTTACTACAAAATATCCCTAAAAGATTGATTATGTGTCCTCCCTTTAATACCTGACTACTTCTTAGCCAATGCATAGTGTTCATTTCTTTCAAACTTTAACCCCAAGAAGACGTCCCTGGCCACCACAAGTCATTCACTCTTGTTACACTGCACCAATATCACAGCCTTATTCTCTAGGTGTTCAGTTCATTACATCTCCCCAAATCAACTTCTCTTCAATCTTTTCCTTCTCTTGTAGATTTTAGTGCAGTAACATCAAAAAATATGATGATTGAATGAGCAATGTATGAGTAAAAGAATGAATAAATGAACCAAATTCATTTACTTCCATAAATTCAGATAAATAGTTGTTTAGATAAATGTTATCCTTTGATTAAGAACCACCTGATATGAAAATAGAAATAAAACGTAAGCAGAGTGAATGACAGAGTCAGTTTATAATCAAATAACTTTTTCCTCTAGGTACATATTAGGTCATTTGGAAGGTTTTCTCAGACCAGTAAAGTATCATTTGGTATATTTAAGTAGTCATTTGCTACATAATACTCTATTTTTGTGAAAAATTCGTGTAACTCTTGACTCTTTTATAACCACAGAGCAGTTAAATCTCTGGAGAGTTAAAACTGCATTTTAGAACCATGGCAGCAATCAGCAGGAGCTGCTTTTCCAATTTTGTAGATTAGGATTATCTTTTGTAAAAATATTAATAATGCCAAATGAACTTGTGTAGTTGGTACACTCAGTGAAGCTTCCCTAGCCATTCTCATTTTAATAAAATGCTATTTTTGAAAGAGATGATATCAATAATACCCTAATATTTTAAGAACGTAAACTGCACTTAATAATTTTGAGAGTATTTTTAGTATTATCCTCTTCAAAAACATTATCTCATTTAATTCCCACAATAAATCTAATATGAAGGTATCATAATTATCCCTAGCTTACACTTGGGGAAGCTAGAGGAAAAGTAACTGACCCAGGCTAATTGAAGTTAGAGCTGAAATTTGAGCCCAATTATGTCCAACTTCTGAGCTCAAGTAACCCTTATAGTATAGTCTCTTTCATCACTTACAACCACAAAAATGTTAGCTCCACAGGGCAGATTTACTTATCTGTTTGGTGCACTGATATATCACAAGGGTTTAGTTCAATGCCTATCTCACATAGTGGGTACTCTAAAGATTTGTTGAATTGAAGAACAATAAATAATAAGGATTATCTTATATCAACACTATGCCACGCCTCTCAAATCAGTTCTTGACTCCATAAAGTTAATAGGAAGATATTAATCTGAAACAAAAGAATAGTTAAGATGTATAAAGTTAGCAGAATTCCTCACATCAGTCACATGTTTTGGTAGATGCCTCATCATCTGCATAAAGTGAAACTTTCTGGAACCTTGATGGTAGGTTGTATACCTTATGACCTCTCTTCAGTATTTATGATAAAAGAAAGACTAAGGTTCTTTGTGCTCCTGTTAAACACATAACTCTTAGGGTAGGCTTAAAATACGTATGTATACAATTAAGTAATCTATTAAGCACAAAACAGTAAAATATGTAAAAAATTGCTAAATACAGAAGAAATTTAATACACTGAACCAGAAGATTCATGTACACATTCAGACTCCTTGAGCCAAAATAATCTGCTTGGTCACATTTCTCAAAATAGTTTTGGTGTTATGTATTATGCTATGCATATTATCTCTGCTGTATTTTGATTATTTCATAAAACCAAAACATATAAACAAAGAGTGCACACATGGAATAAAAGGGCTATAAGGGACCAACAGGCTAAATGGCTTTCAATTTTGTAGATTATATTCAATCTGCTATTGTTTGTGCAAACACACCTCGTTCTTTCTTGTCTCAGAATTTTTCTCATGCTATTCCTTTACTTAGATTACTCTCTCTTTTCTTCAGGTAGGTATCCAACTGAAATTGTGCTCAGCTAGCTCAAACCTCATTTCTGTGAGGAATTCCCCAAGAAAAATACTGAATTTAAAGTTTGGAGGCAATCTAAGAAATGAAATAACCCATGTCCTCAGCTTGAATTTGTGTATAAATTTACTACTAATTGGTATTGCAACCTAGTCTTGTACATCACAAGAGACAAAAGTTTAAGATTCTAATCCTGACAGATAGACTCCAAAACTTAAGCATTTATCTCCAAGCTAGATATATATATAGATAGATAGATAGATAAATGATTGGTAGATGATCGATAGACACATACATAGATATAGATAGATAGATAGATAGATAGATAGATAGATAGATATGTAAATGCATAATCACATATGCATGATTAAAGGTATTTAAAGTAACAGAGGTGCACAAAAAGTCTTCCTGGCCAGAGTTTATCTATGAAAGATTCATCCAAAATGTTTCTTTCAGCAAGGCCTTGAAGAATATGTGAGATTTGAATGGGTAGAAAGCAGAAGAAAAGGCTTGTTAGACAGCTGGAAAATCATGTGAAAAGATTCAGAAGGGGAAAGCAGATAAAATTGGATAAGTATTGGTAGGACATAGATTACTCCTAGACGAAAAATAAAATTAGGGTCATAAAGTGCTATTGATGAAAGAACTCCAATGCCAAATAAGTGACTTAGTACTTTTTGAGATAAGCTTTGAGAGACATTAGATTCTTAATTATGGGAACAGTATGGTGAAAGAGATATTCATTTGTCAGCAGTATTCACTTCTCATCTTTCCTCTCCATCTAAATCATACTTTTTTTCAATGTAAAAACAAGACGACTTGGAGGTTATTTGCTGGAATTATTTTGAAGGCAAAAATTTCCAAGAAACCAACTCCAACCAATAAAAATCTGAATTTAATTAAATGAGGAAAAATCAAAACTTGTGTAAAACAAAAATAAATGTTACAACTGGCACACAGTAATATAGAAAAGCTCATTAATGAAAAAACACATTTTTTTTCAGGCAATAAAACTTAGCCAATACTTATGTGGTGGGAAATCTCAACTGACTTCCACTTTGTCAGTATTGTGGGATAGTTTTAATTATCAAGACTCCAGAGACTTCTCTCATGTAAGGAAAATATTACTTAGAGATATAGGATATCAACTTTCACCTTATATATTATAATACATAGAAGTTATTTTCATGGTTTTTCACCATGGCAGAAAATCCTTTCGAACAAATTACTTTCCAGTTTAGAATATTTTTCTGTGTATCAGTGGCCAACTCAATAATTCTGGATGCTTTGAGAAGTAAAGCACAGGACATTTTTTCATCTTTAAGTTGGCATGTTTCCTCTTCTACACCGTAATATTGTACTTAATATCAGTTGGGTAAGCCGGAGCTGGCTGTCCTTCTGCCCTCTGCAAACCACAACCATGAGACTATTTATCTTATTTGGGAGGCCAAGTTCAAGTAAATGGTTCTCAGATCAGGGTCAAAGGCATTAGCAGGTTGGCAAAATTGATTGTGGTAAAACAGAAATGCCCTTTGTAAAATAACATAAAAGCAAAAAATGTCCAATTACTATAAGTTCAGGCCAAATTAGAAATAAAAATATTACAAGTAAGTAAACAATTTTGGCCTATAATCATCTGAACATTTGGGGTTTTTTCCTGACCCTTGTGGAAATTTATAGTTACAAATCAAAGATTATTGTAGAACATATTCTAAAAATAGACTTCCCAACTCAATAATCTAGAAATAGTCAGAAGTCTTCTTCACTTTCTTCTGACAAAAGTGATGACACACATATTCTTATTTCACTTTCAATTTAGCTACACATCTTATTTTAAAGACCAACAAGTCTCAGACTTCCCTGGTGGCACAGTGGTTAAGAATCCACCTGCCAATGCAGGGGACGTGTTCGAGCCCACATACTGTGGAGCAACTACGCCCATGTGCCACAAATACTGAGCCCACGTGCCACAACTACTGAAGCCTGTGCACCTAGAGCCCGTGCTCTGCAACAAAGAAGCCACCGCGATGAGAAACCTGGCACCACAGCAAAGAGTAGCCCCCGCTCACCACAACTAGAGAGAGCCCGTGCACGGCAATGAAGACCCAATGCAGCTAAAAATAAACAGATACATAAATAAATTTATTTAAAAAAAATAAAGACCAATAAGTCTCTCTAGTGTTCCTTGGGAGAATCATTAAATAAATAAGTCTCAGGTGCAGCAGCTAAATCACCTTGCCTACATTAGAGTTCCCTATTTGAGAAGCAGTTCATTTGCAAATCAATATCTGTAATTCAGAGCATCTGTCCATGAGATTTTCCATATGAGGCTCTGTTTGCTTTCTGTGTGCATGATGTCTCAACACAAGCTTCTACTATGGCCAATCCCTTGAAATTTTTGTGGTACCAGTTTTAGCTGCCTCCATTGATTACAAGTACCATGCAAACTTCATAGAAATATGCACACAAATCTTCCATTACATGCCCTTGAAGAAACTCTGGGAAAATTCTAGAGGAAACCATTGCTTTAGCATCTTCAATCAAAACCAATTGAAATAACAGTATGTTGAAAGCTATAAAAGGATATTATTTTTACAAAAAGACTTCTAAACAGAGCAATTATTGGCAAGGAAATACAAACATAGTTTGTAGTTTTTAAGAACTACCTAATACATTTAAAAATAAAGGGGAAACTGCAGGGGGCACGGGTTCAATCCCTGTTTGGGGAAGATCTCGCATGCCACGTGGTGCAGCCAAAAACAAAAAAACAAAAAGTAGAGAGAAAATGATGAAGTAAATATTGAGGAATCTGGGTGAAAGGTATTTGGGAATTCTTTGTACTATTCTTGCAATTCTTCTGTAAGTCTGAAATCATGTTTATAAAGATTTTAAAAGTACACAAAATACTATATGGATAAATGTATACATAGAGAGAGAGATGTGGGAAACACAAGATACCTGAATTTGACCCCTAACATCCTTAATATTGTTTCTCTAAAAAATAAAAACCTGCTAATATTATTAATTTAAAACAATAAATAAATAAATAAAGGGACAAGGTTTTCCAGAGGATGGGGGTTTATAAAATATTTCAACTGACAGGAAAGGTTGAATTGGATAAAGAGAGTAGGGGGGGAAAAAGTTAAATTTGCCAACTAGGGCAGCATTAGCAACTTCAAAGAGGGACATCAATAAAGACTTTTTAAAGGTAAAAATCATCAGATCTTTCCTCCTGTGTCTACCAGTGAATTTGCCTACTAAGGAAACATTAGAAATTTGCAAGACAATATAAGTAAAAAATGTTCGGTGTTAGAATCAAAAGATCTTCCCCTTGTATTCCTCTTGGAACCATCAGATACCCAGTTATTAAAGCCAGGTTCTCAGAATTCATCCTAGACTCTTTCTCTCTCTAATTCCCTACATTCATAAATTGCCAAATTATTTTAAGTATCTTGATTCTATCTGTCCTATCCCACATCCTTAAAGAATTCTCTCTGCCATTGCCTACATCATCAATATTTTTCACTTACCTCCTCCTTCTCCTCACTGAACCTCCTTATTTCTCTAAACTTAGATCTTCAATATTTTTTTAATTTTAAATAAGCTCATGTCACTCGGATGTTTAGCATTCCTCAGAAGTCCATATTCTACAGGGGAAGGTCTAATCTCTTTGCACTGGTGTCCAGCACAGTCTGTCCCCTTGCCTAAGTCAATCTCATCCTTTTCCATAGGCACCTTCTAAACACATTGAGCTTATGATGGTTTCCCAAAGACATCATGTTTTTGTGTCTTGGAAAAAAGAATTTTTCTGTCTTTCCTTTCTTATTGCCTTACAAATCCTTACTGATAAATATGCAGCTCAACTGTCACCTCCTCTTTGAAGCCTCCTGACCCCACCTCATGCCAAACTTCTTGCTCTCTCTTCTGACACATATCACTTTGTAATGACCTGTCATTGTTCTCCCCCTCATCAGACCCTGAGTACCTCAAGAGCAGGAATTATTTCTTATGCAATTTTGTATGTGAATGTACAATGCCTGCAATAGTTGCCTGTTAAATAGGGTTCTAGACGTGAAGGAGTGAAATCAATGTTGTCTTAGGTCCAGTTGCTTTGAAGCAGAGCCTGGAATTGGATTTCTATGCAAGAGATTGATTGGGGAAGTGCTCTTCGGAGAAACCCATAGGGCAGCGAGGAAACAGGACATGGCTAAGAAAGAAGCTAAGCAAAGATGTGGTTTTAGTTGAGTCCTCAGCCTATCAGGAGCACTGGAGTATTAATGGCATACCCGAGTGTGTCCCACTGAACCAAAGCGGTCCGGCTTTTGGACCCTGTGTTAATCACTGGATGCACTCTGCCAAGGGTTGGGGGGCAGTCCTGGTGGGAAGTAAAACCTCCCTCACCAGCTCCAGACCAGCAGCTAACGTCAGCCCAGGGAGGACAATTCCCTGTGAAGGGAAATAACTGTGAGCCTCTAGTAGCCAACACTCACTGCAGCTGAACTGTGGGTGCTTGCACTTGGGAGGAATCTGGGTAAAACACCACCAGCTTCTACAACAATTCATACATCAGCACAATCTCTTTTTTCAAAAGAAGGTTATCTAGAGATACTTTTCAATTTCTTATCTGATTTCTCTCCTATTCCAGTGAATTCATAGCTCCACACGTTGAGGGATTGGCTTCTTCACCTGACATATTTGTGTGTGCCTTTTTTTACCTGAAATATACATAACTATTAACTGTGCAAAGCCACACCAAGGACTTTAGTGAGCTGTAGTACAGTTATATTGTAGTACTGGTGCAGTATTTCTTCCCAAGGGAATTTCTAAACAGATTGAACAGGAGTAGAGTCCCGCAGAAAATTATTTCAACATCTAGTGCTAACTACACATAAATATAATGGGAAGTCACACCAAGTCCCCAGCAAATACTAAAAATATTTCTTTGGAACATTTGTTCTTTACACTTGCCATAAATTACCCTGTTTTCTATTGGGGTGGGGGAACCCTATGTGGTATATCTGATATTTGGTCCTCATTAACTTCACCATACATGGGAGTCAATAAATGGTTGCTCATAGAACGTGCTGAAGGCCTTATAAGACTAAGTCTGTGTGAGGTTTTATAATCTTTCCTGGACACGTGGAACTAAATAAATGGTGTAAAATCATATTCTAGGCATTTATCTCAGGATAGAAGCACTTTAAAGGTTTGCAGTCCATGAAAACAGTATATGAATAGACATTTATTAGTATTCATGCAACATTTATATGCACCTGCCCACACAGAGATAGACAAACAAAACAAATGGAAATGATCTTTCTACAATATTTCAGCATCCTTTCAGAATTAACGCATTATAGTAAACAACTATTCCAAATATTTTTTAAAATGAACAGTATGGGGTGTCAGAGAACACTGGAGATAAAATTAAGCTCCCAAAGCAAATTGTTCTTCTATGTTATAAACAGAGAAATTGAAAACAAGGCAGAAAATTCCTGCTAATACACATGCCAATTTTAATCACCAGCAATGCAAAGATGTGTGTAGCAATAAGAAGCTGCCAGCCTTTTAAAATTTGATTTTCCCATTTTGTATTTATTTTATTGGATTCTGACCACACGTTCCTATTAAGATCATAACATATTAATAGCAGAGAATTCTACTTGCTTAAAGCTAATTTGTAGAAGTGTTTGCAAAAGTACAATGGCATCGTATGGCACTTTAGCAATGGGTATGAAAAGGTACCCAACAAACGTCAATGGCAGTCATGTGTAGCTGAGGGCAGAGAAGAGTGTATATTAATTCAGGAAAATCTTGGCCCTACTCCAAGGATTTTTACAATCCCCAGACTATTTTTAAGAAGTTCTCAAAATCGAATCACACATTTAAAATGGAAAAAACAACTAACTGCATCCAATTCAGGTATGAAACTAAAGATAAGGAAATTCAAGCAGCCCTTGGCTGTGTGGTTTGAGCAGATAAAAATGGAAACTGTCCAAACCCTCTGACTGTAGAAAAGTCTCAACATTTGCATTTTGTTTCATTTTATTCTTCAGGCAGTATATTAACGGACAGGGGATTACTATTATAATTTTCATTAACATTGAATGCTCTAGAATCCAGTTGAACACATAAAGTAGTATTGAAATCTTGATTTCTAATTTTTAACAGTTGAGAAAGCAAGTGATTATATCCAGTAGAAAAGAAGTAATTTAGTAATAAGAACCAAAATGAGGCCATTTCTACCCAGATGAAATGAGGAGATGGGTGAAACAATAAAATTAGCTGGATAATTCAGACAAATAAGTTTTAATTCATTGATATTGAGACAAATACAATAGTGGAGTGGGTAGAGCTTAGAAAAGGGTTATTTGGATAAATTAAGTTTCAGACAAATGGTGATTTGATACTTCAAGTTCTGGAATTTTCACATTAATCATTTTATGAACACATTTTTAAAACACGTTAAAATATTCCTTATTGTCATATTTAAAGAAATGGAGCATACTGATTTTCCTTAATGAGTTAGGATTATTTTGTGTATGATATCTTCATATATTAAGAAAACTTAAATTTGTCCCTAGACTGGTCAAATACTATTGCAGCATTTAAATGTGACAAAGAAACACGCTCAGAATTATTGAAGTAAGTATGATTTTTCTATTTTGCTCCGTGTCCCCAGAGCTCAATATTTTTCTGGTCAGTGTTTCTTCCTTCTTTCACACCCGGACAGCTTTGTCATCCTTTGATGTTTTTCACAGTACCTATCGTTGCTTCTAATTTCAGCTGCCATTTCTCTTGTCTGTCAATTTCTTCCCTTCTTCTACCACATTATTTTTTTCTTTCTTATTTTCCTTTGTATTACCTAAAAGTTCTCATATGTCTTCACTTTAATTTGATAAAAACTGATTTTGAAAGCTAGCACCGTATATGTGAATGCTGGTAATTTTTTCTCCTGTAACTTTTGCATTGCTAACTTTTTTGGCAATTTTTGTCAACGTTCATGCTCAGTAGCCTTATTTTCAAATTATTTATGGTTTTTGATTATTTAAGACAGTTGAGAGTGCCAAACACCTGAGGGGCTCTGTCTACAGTGACTAATTTCTTATTCTTTTTATAACACTGTAAATGTGTGCTTTCCTCCAAGGGCTTTAAAGTATTTCCCAACTTTTTTCCCTAGATAATTGTTTCCTCTTTTGTTTTTTTTGTAAATGTTTCCATAATAGTGATGCTTCATATTAAAATATAGAAATACTTATGGAAAGTTCCTTTCCTTTAATTATATTGCCTGTATCAGAAGAAAGTTATTCCTAAAAGACCGTGGGGGGGATATAAATAAGTCAGAAATATCATTTAGGTTAACTCGAATCTATTACATATCAGTCACATTCTCAGATCTAAACTACATGTAGTTTAAAAGCAGGGAAATGATCCAAAGCCATGTTAGAGATTTTAAGAAATGCCAAAATAAGATCATTTCCTTAGAGGTAGTTTTTGTTTTAAAGAAATTATGTCTCATTGATTGATGTTGGCTGATTAATTTATTGGTTGAACTTTCAGAATGCTGTTAAAGACAGTCTTTGCATTAAAAGAAAATTTAGCCCTACACTTACATTATCGAGACAAAAATAGCATTCTTACTTAGGAACTGTTAAGATAAACTGAGGCATATTAAAAACTTCAAGAGTTTATTTGAGCAAAAATCAACTGGAATCGGGCAGTGCCAAACCGGAAGTGGTTAGGCATATTCTGACAAAAGGAGCCTGGAGAAAAGATTATAGACAAAGCGCAGAGGAAAGAAAGGAAATTGTTGGATTGGCTGTAGCGTAAAGCCTAGCTGACTGTTTGTGATTGGTTGTCCTTAGCGTTTTGATTTCGGAACCGTGAAGCCTTTACAGGCTTAGATTTTGGTTTGCTTATGTAGGACGCCTGGGCATTAGAGCCCCCTCAGCCTAATGGTCTCCTTGTTTACTTAATTTAACAACACAAAGTATGTTGATGGGTTGTGTTACTTTGATAGCTTTTGCCATAAAATCCAATCCTATCAGCTCATTTAAAAGTCCCTTGGAAGCTAGTTTCTGTTTACCTGTCTGGGCTGACGTCTGTCTCTATGCCCCAGTCTCACTGAATCACTGAGTCGTATCACCCTGACATACTTATTGTCACTCGAAATCTCTCTCCTAACTCCCATTCTCTTTGGCTCGCTTTGGTTCCTCACGTCGCTTTAGAAGTTGTTTCTCTAAGAAACCTTCCAGATGCCCCTCCCCAAGTCCAGGCCGGAGTCCCCACCAGCATCACCAGTCTTAGAACAGCATCACCATCTTGGCTGTCTGTGCAGTTTCTTCATTTCACAGCCAGCACAGCAAACGAAAATTAAGACCTCTCCTGAAAGGTACATTGATGACAATTTATTTAGAATTAGATTTGGTTTCCTTAAGGAAAAAGCCAGGCTAATATTTATATTAAATTTTACCTATTTTATTGTAAAACTTAATGAAAAAAGAAGTGGAAGGTATAATTCTAAGCACAGGGCAGAAGCTAACATTTATCAGTGAGGCTCTTGCAAGAATAGGGTGTTAGAAAAAAAGGAGGACAGGGATGTCAGGTGGAGAAAGATGAGAAAAATACATGGGAAATATCACTAGTAAGGTAGCTTTTACCACGTTCTGACTAAATGTAGTGGGAATACATTGCATTTTCAACTGAATCATTTATATGTTAATAAGGTATCTACAGCAGTGATGTGGCTACCAGTGGAATTAATCATATGTTTTCTATTTAACCCGAAGACACTATGGGATAGGCAAATATGCAAATGTAATATTAATTGAAGCAAAATAATATGACCCCAGAAAAGTGGTCAACCAGAAATTAATGTTTATATATCCTAAAACTCCATTGTTTGGAAATAAAATAGCTATGAGGGAAAAGGCAGAGACTTGATTCTACCACATGTTTATGAATTCAAATCTGAGATTATCTGAAGAAATACCCTGGAAAATACAACAGTGTCAAAAATAAATCAGAAAGTTAGAGTTTATAAAAAAGAAGAATGAATGAGGACTGTGATTTCTTACTGATGATGTATGGAATATCTAAATGAGGCTGACATGCCTCGTGAATTCCATAGAAATACATAACATGAATAAAGAATGAAAATCTTCAGGGAAAAGGAACTGCTTGTATCTATATGGACAGCAATCTGAAAAACTGACAAATAATAGATATATTTCTTCAGAAATATTTCCCAGATATTTTTAAACTTTGGATTAGGATCAGTATGGCTATTTAATGGGGTGTCTATATATGTGTTTTTGCCTATATATGTGTGTGAATAGATAGGTGATGATAGAAGATGGTAGACAGAGAGAGATAGAGAGAATGAGAGAGAGAGAGAGAGATGAATATTTAGATCTTTTTATATGTGCATGCATACACACATGCATATATCTTACACTTTTGTAGGTAATTTCTACTAGATGTGGTATAAATCTCTCAAAGCTCCAAGAGATCCAAAATCTGCTCATAAAGCCACTATTCAGATAAATTTATGTCTGTACCATGAACTCATTCCCAGAGTCATCTGTCTCTTCCACAACTCACTAGTAGCCATCAGTGTATCTCTAATTCCTTGGTCTATAGGCCTTTTGTCAATGTACTAAACTAATAAGAAGCACTATTACCCAAAGCTCATCTATCCACAGCAGTCTTCTAAGAGTTGTTTTTAACCTCAATCTTTCTTCTAAATTGTTCATCACACCTGCCACTATCAGGTCTTTGAAGGTAGGAATAATGCCTGAGAGTTTATCGTATACCTAGCAATCTAAGGACAGTTTTGAACTCATAACAAGTGATTCATAAATATTTACTGACAGATGCAGCTTCAAATTCCTCCTTAAGAATCTAGCCCAGACAATAAAAGACTATTAAGATGATAAAATTTAGCTATGACTTTTAATAATAAAGTTAGTAACCTATAGCCATATTAGTTTCAGAATTTTATGTCTAATATGAAACCAATAAAATCTGAGCAGCATGGCAGGAGTACTGGGGATTGGAGGGAAAGGAAGCCATGGCAGTGTTTTGGGGGGGAGAGGAAACTGCATAATAATACATTTTTTGGAGTCTAAATTGAACTGTATCTTTGTGACAGTTATTTAAGAAATTCCAAGATTTTCATGGTTCCCCTAAGTATGGGGTCTGGCATTAAAAAAATAATCTGGCTTTTATCTTGTGGAATCCAGGCAGCCACAGAAGCCCAAATAAATCTAATTTCCATGATTCTCGTGATTTTAATAGCCATTAGCAGCGTGGAAACTGTGTGTTTGCTATTAAATTAGAACTATAAATATCACATAATCTGTACACTATAAATATGTAATAATTCTCAAATGCCCATGTGACTTCAATTGTTACAAATTAAATCAAGGCTATGAATTCTCACTATATTGAATAATCAGTAATTTCAGGAGCTTGAGGTCAAAGGGGGCAAAAGCAGTAATTTCTATGTACCCTTCTTTCAGAGCTAATTCACATGTTTTTAATGTAAGGTAAAAAAATATAAGAATGTGACAAAATGTTACTTTCATTCAAAACTTTAGGTTAAGTTTCTATCTACATCTAATTTTTTAAATTAGTGGAGAGAGAAGTGCTCCTGAAGTGAAAACATAGGGCAAAAATCATAAGATACTGCTTCACGTGTAAAACTCCAGAACTGCCTTGTTATTCAATAGTATTTAAAACTTGCCCACCAAATTCCTTACACATAATGCAAACACTGAATTCCTATGTCAGCAAGTATCATTCCCAGAGAAGAATCAGTACTTTTTATGGGGTGCTTGTAATATTTTTGAAGGAAAAAGATAGGATGGATACAGAGTAAGAACCCCTGCCTCATTCACAAATGTTGGGACTCATACAGAGTTTTATGAGGTTAAGAAAACTCATATGCAGACACATGAGTCACTGATGTTTAACATCATCAAGCAAAAGAGAACTTCAACTCTCCTTGTATGAGGAGTTAATCCTAGCTCTCTTCCACCATGTGAGAACACAGCAGTCTGCAACTTGGAAGAGAGCCTGCATCAACTACCAAATGTGTCAGTGTTAGGGCCTCAGACTTCCAGCCTTAAAACTGAGAAATCAATTTCTGTTATTTGTAAGTTAGCCAGCCTGTGGTATTTTGCTATAGCAGCCTGTACAGACTAAGACAGCTTCTGACTACAAATGTGTGAGTTTTCCACGCTAAACAATTCTCCAGTTCTTTCTGGACACCAACTAGATGTCTTAGAGTTTAGTTCAATTCTGACACTATCTGGAGTTAGCACAGACCCCACAGGTTAAGGGGCTGAGTCCCACACAACTGTTCCCACTTCAAATGCCAATCACAAGTCCCAAGTTTTGACCTGAACTTCTGACTAGCCTGCTGTAAATCAGGGCTTCCCACAACCCCTCCTCTGTTCAATAAGTTGCTAGAATATCTCACAGAACTCAGGAAAGTGCTTTACTTACTACTAATGGTTTATTATAAAGGATAAAGCTTAGGAACAGCCAAATGAAAGGAATGCACAGAACAAGGTATGCAGAAGGAGCACGGAGCTTCCATGTCCCCTCTGAAAGCACCACCCTCCCAACACCTCAGTGTGTTCACCAATTTGGAAGCTCTCTGAACCCCATCATTTAGAGTTTTTATGAAGGCTCTATTACACAGGCATGATTGATTAGATCACTGGCCACTGGTAATTGAACTCAATCTTCGGCCCCTCTCCACTCCCCAGAGGACTGGGGTGGGGGAATCAGGGGTGCTGAAAGTTCCAACCCTCTAATCCCATGGTTGGTTCCCCTGGCAACAAGTCCCCATCCTTAGGTGCTTTCCAAAAGTCACTTCATTAACATAAACTCAGGTGTGGTTGAAAGGGGCTTGTTATGAATAACAAAAAGACACTCCTTTTACGTTTATTGCTCCAGAGCTGTTTCAGGAGCTGGAGACAAAAGCCAAACATTGTAACAAAAGATACTCCTATCACTCTAATCACTTAGGAAATTACAGGGGTTTTTAGGAGCTCTGGCCAGTAGACAGGGATGCAGACCAAATATATATTTATTATTATATCACAGTATCACAGAGGGGATAAAGCAGGGAATCCACCTTTATGCTTTTTATTAATATTTAATAACATGTAGGTCAAAATAAGCATAATTTAATGGGTATAATTATGACTTAAATAAGCCATATATAATCATATTTTAATAAGTAAAATATGATTTAATATATTCCTAAAAAACAACTTTACTGGAAGGGAGGTGGGAGTAGGTTGCCAGCGAGTATGAAAGCACTTCAGTGAATCATCCTGGAAAACCAGAGGCTCAGAATTCAGCTGATATCTGAAAAAGGACTGTCCTACATTGCGCAAATGTGTGTGTTCAGCATTAGCCAAACTGTGAGGAGAAGGTGGTCCTCCAGACTACCAACTCTTCTCAAGACTTCTGAACCCAACTGTAAGGAGTTAAGGTTCCGCTACAAAGTTAGAAGGAAGAATCCACACATGATCACCCTCACTTCTGACACCAACCGCATATTCAGAGGTTTCCCAAGACCACCATCAGGCTTGATAGTTGACTAGAAAAATTCACAGAACTCACTGAATGCATTATATTCACCATTTACTTTTATTGCAAGGAAAGTTTACAAATTAAAACTAGCCAAATGAAGAGATGCCTAGGGCAAATTATGGAAGGGTTCCACATAAGAAGATTCCATTGTCCTCAGTGGCACATTACCTTCTCACCACTGGTATGTGTCAATACACACAGAGTATTGCCAAGCCTGGAAGCTTACTTGAGCTTCAGTATCCAGAGTTTTTATTGAGGTCTCATTACATAGGCATAATTTATTGATTGCCCAGTGGTTGAACTTAGTCTCTAGGTTGACTAATGCTGCATGACCCAAAGCTCTCACCCTAAATCATACTGTTGATCTTTTCAGTGTGGCCAGACCTCACCCTAAGACTATTGGGTGTGACTGGTACTGCCCTAAGTCATTTCATTAGCATAAACTATCAGGTGTGGCCCAAAGGGCCCTCCATGAATAACAAAGACCCTCTTGCCACTCAGGAAACTCCTAGGATGTAAAAGTTACCCCCCACAGACAGGAACAAAAGCCAGATATCTCTCTGGGCAAGGTCAAATTCTTTGCTAAACAGTGTGTCTGTCACTGGACTCTACCAATGGGCTGCACACAAAAGTTTCAAGATATTAGAGACTGAAACTTAGTCCAAGTTCCCAAAAGAAATGGGGATTTTTTGAACCAACAGAAACCTCATTCCCTTGGGATTGTAGCAGAAACAAGAAATAGGGCAAAAATGGCTTTCTGGGAGCACTTGCCTGAAATTGGGTGGTATGAATTTCAGAAAATGAGTGATGAGTTTACATTCAAAGAAGCCAGATACCTCATGAAGAAAGAATCAGCATTATCTACTGTTTGCTTAAGCCCAAGAGTGACAGTAGAAGTTCTGGAGTTCTGGGGATGGGAACCAAGAAACTATTAGGACAGGTTTTGTGTGTGTGTGTGTGTGTGTGTGTGTGTGTTTGTGTGTGTGTGTGTGTATCAGTACTGAGCAGACTGAAGACTGAAAGTGTTTCTTACTCAGAAGCCAGAAGTTAGAAGCTACATTAGGGAGGGAAGGGGCAAGGAAAACATCTGGCATCAGCCTGATTATCCCAGATCTATAATCCAGAACTGTCTGAAGAAGAGCAACAGAACATTTAGCCGAGAGAATAGTCCCTAGAGGCAACACAAGCCATGCCTACAGTGATCTAAGAGACTATTAGCCTGGACCTTCCCCAAGTAATTGTTGTAAAATCCCCAAAATGAAAAGGGTGTCAGTTTCATAAAAGTAGGACATGGAGATCTTAGGAGGCTATAACCTATTTCATGTCCAGCTTTGAGTCAATTATAGAATCTTTTAAGAAGATGGGAAGTAAGCTGAAATCCCTGGTACAGAATAAATAGACTCCAGGTCTGCAAAGTAAACACAGTTGGGATGTAAATGGTTGAAGGCCCATGAGCTTTTTTAACAAATGCTCATTTCCTACAATTTTCTAGGATGCCTAGTAAAGAAGTCAATGGTGCCTTTCCCTTAATTCTGCTCAGGAATTTTATTAATAATAGTCACTTCTACCCTGTCTCAACTTCACTATTCTCAAATTCTTCTAACCCCAGAGACCTTGACATAGATGGAAGGGTTAGAGTTTTATACTACAAGATACATTAAGTTATGAAATAAAGTTAATAACAACAGTTCTTTGTTAGGTTTCTTCAGAACTGAAATAGCACGTAGAATTTTTTTTTTTTTTTTTTAATGAGACCATAAGCTTTCAGAGGGAGAGAAGATAAGTAGATCCAACTCAGAGAAAGATCAGGGACCCCTGACATAATCTAACTTTCAAAATGAGGAAATACAAAAAGAGATTAAGTATCTTGCCTAAGGTCACAGTGCTAGTTAGTAATATAACAAGATCTAAAAGGCAGTCTTCCTGAAGTGAAAGCCTCTCTCCCAAAACAAATCATCTAAAAGTTATTGTATCTACAGTTCAATGATCAATTTCCCAGTTGAAATCGTGCAAAATATGCAAATGAATAAGGAACTAATCAAACGATTTTCTTACCTTGCCACTGTAGATAAAACTATGAAGGACAAGGTCAGAGTTCTGTTAACCAAAGGCTAAAGCATAGTAATTTGCTGCCTGCTAATATTTATCTCTCATCTCATAACTCATATAAGAATATGTTAAAACCATGATTCATACAGGTTTCCAGATCTCCTAAAAATTAGTTTCTGTACAACATTCCATATATCTTTATTTAAATCCACTATCAACTTACTTTACAGTGGTAACTTTGAAAGTAACTTGCCACCTTCCTCATTCACACGCAGCCAACTGTGAGAATCCATTGTGAAAAACATGACTTTGGAAGACAGGCTGTGTTTAGTGAATTAGTAGAAACTAATACAGGCATGAAACCAAGCAGGACCCAGTGGGGCTCCTGGGCGCGGAAGCCTTTCAAACAGTTGCTAATCAGGGAAGGGAGGGGATGCAGAGAAAGGGGGAGAACAGCCAAGAAACAGTAGTGCAGCCTTGGGGCAGGGTCCTGGTTCCACCTCAAGGGATAATACATAACAGGATCTTTGAGCTCTTTACAGAACTAAAACCCCCAACAAATGGAAGGTGTTAGCATTCTTCACTCCAGAGAAGACCACCTGAGGCCAGATTAAAGGAACCAGGGAAGCTCATCAAGAGACTACCTGAGACCAGATTAAAGGAGTGCAGGCCCTGCACACACCCTAATCCTTATCAGTAACCCTGCCCTTGAACAATTGCTATAAAAATTCTCACCAAATCCTCCCAGGTTGGGACATGCAATTTTGAGGGGCATGAGCCTGCTGTTTCCCCCTTTCCCTGGCAAAGCAATAAAGCTATTCTTTTCTACTTCACCCAAAACTCTGTCTCCGAGATTTGGTTTGGCATCAGTGCACAGAGGCCGAGTTTCTGGCATCAGGCATACCTTGGAGATATTGTGGGTTCAGTTCCGTACCACTGCAATAAAGCAAGTCACACAAATTTTTTGGTTTCCCAACACATATAAAAGTTATGTTAAAACTATACTGTAGTCTATTAAGTGCACAATAGCATTATGTATAAAAAAAGTACATAACTTAATTAAAAACATATTACCATTTTTTATTACTAAAAAATGGTAACCATCAACTGAGCCTTCAGTGAGTCATAATAGTAACATCAAAGATCACAGATCACCATAACAAATATAATAATATTTTAAAAGTTTGAAATATTGTGAGAATTACCAAAATGTGGCACAGAGACATTAAGTGAGAAAATGCTGTTGAAAAAAAATGGCACCAAAAGATTTTCTCAACATAGAGTCGACACAAACCTTCAATTTGCTTTAAAAAAAAAAAAAAAAAACACATTATCTGCAAAATGCAATAAAGCAAATCACAATAAAATGATGTGTGCCTGTGTATAGATAAGGCATACTCATACCCAAGTACATTTGTTTGAGTCCTTACGCATATTTAAAAGTCTATTTCAAATAACTATTTCATGATCTCTTTCCCAGCAACCCAACCGCACTGATTCCTTCCTCCTGGGACATTTTACAGTGCTCAGATTAAGAACTACATGTTCAGCATTTAGCACACCCTGCCTTTAGTTCAGGACCCCTCCAGTGTGCGCTTAGTTCTACCACTTCTTCCTACCCTCACACTGACTCCTTTGTTCTCCTAATTTAGGTGGGGAGAAGAGGGAGACATTTTTTCATCCCATGTCTTAGTTGAGATAAACTGGAATTCTCAAAAAGCACTCTCCTAAAATGCTAAAGGAAAAGCAAAATTGAAAAAACAAGAACAACGACATAGCAACAAAATCATAGAAACGGTCCTATTTATGGTGCATATTTTTTAACCATCACAGGAATTTGGTCTAACCACAGACTGTCTTGGCTGGCTTAATTTCTGGGTATACAGGCCCTTAGTTTTTGTCCTCACCAACTGTGTCCCAGATGCCATAAGTCTAATTTGAAGAATATTCATGCTGGAGCCTTTGTGCTGATCATTTCTCTGGGTCCTGGGCCATCTCAATGCTTCCTCTTATTTCAGACTTCCCTGTCTTTCATCTGGACAGCAACCCCGACATAAAAACTCAAGTTCTGACTTTCTGTGCCTTGAGGAAAAACTATTTTACCCTTTGGCAAGTCATCATGCCTCTGGCAACCCCCACGCACATCCCTCCCCAAACTTGAAGATATTCACTCACCAGATTCTAAGGAAAACCAAGCACTTACACAAAGGATATTGCAAGCTCTCTCCAGGTATTCACAAACCCACGAAGCTCATGTTCAGAACCCATGTTTCAGAGTCTAGTGACCTCATGGCCTCAGGTAGGGAGCACCACTTCCTAAAGTCTCTTTCCTTATGTGATTCTCTGCCAGCTTCTCCCCTCATGCCCTCTGTTCTTCACCTAACAACAACAACAGTAGATTTCTTAGGCTACCCACCCCCATCTGGCACTCTTATTGAGTTCTTTTCTGGAAATGATACTCTTAATTTTCTGTTAATTTGTAAAGCAGAGAATATTGACACCCGGCCCTTCTTAGGAGAGGCTGACAATTCTACTCCCTTTTCTCAGATCCTCCAAGAGGCCTTGCAAAAATCTATACATTACAATTAGGCAGGGTTAAAATGCACTTAAAAAAATACACAACCAGGAAGAAAAGATAATTCTACTGTGCTATTATTTTTTAATCATTAATCAAATTATTTGAGATATTAACTTTTTTTTTTCTCGATATATATCCCCTTTCTTTTCCCTCCATTTAAAGAAGACAGCGGCCTCTGTGACTCATTGCTTCAGGGGAGGCAAACCAAGAGGTAGCTTGAAAGCCTTTTCTATTTTGGAAATTTCAAAAGCCAAAACCCAGTGGAGAACTTAGAGACTTCACAAACATAAACAGAGTATTTTTGAAGAACATGAATGGAAAATGATTCACCCCAGACTAATGATATATCCTAGGCAAAGACAGAGAGGCAACATCTGCAATTCTTCAGAGCACACAGGTCCCTGAAGGCACCCGCTGAAACCTCACAAACCCAGAGAGTTTTGTCTGTATGGTAGGTGTAACAGCTGGTCATAGGCAGCCTTGAAGAAGTTCCCCATGTCCCAGACACGACGAGGAAGCAACAGACCATCACAAGATCTGAGGACACCATGCAGAGTACGACCCTGACTCTCTTAACATTTACTTACATGGACCAATAGCTGCATACCAGGGTCTACCCCAGCTTAGTCTCTACAAGTCCCCAGAACTGTGTGTGGCACAACTCTGGAGAAGGATAGGAGTCCCCCAAAGTAACTGACATCAAATTTGTCATACTACATTAAGTTACTCTTCAGATAACAACAAGTTGCTTTATTTTTTGTACAATTGAGTTTATGGAATGAGATTTCTACTTTTTAATTTATTCCTATACCCTGTTTTGCTAATTATTACTTGTATGACACTTGAAGACAAAGATCAGTCTTAAACTCCTGTATCACTAGAATTTGTCAGAGGGCCTTGGATGACTCCATGAATTCTGTCTGATTAACATTATCAAATTATAAAATCTTTGAACTAGAAGTATTAGAAAATCTTTTATTCCAATCTCTTTATTTCACAGACAAGGAAATTGAAGCCCAGGAGGTTACATTTTCCAGGTCACACATAAAGCTTCACATTTGTGTTTTCCTTCCAGAACAACCTTGATCTTCTAAAGGCTGAGGATTGTATTGTCAGGTATTCTCTTGAAGACTGGGCCTTGTTAACTGACATCTCAGTAGAGCTACTTAAATGGATCATGCACATTTCAGTTGTCCTCTCAAATCCCACCTTAGTGTTCAAACTCCTTTTGAGAATACTAAGGACATTGGTCCAGATTGTCTTCTACACTTTCTACTCCTATAAGGATATCCCCTCCCTCTGGACCACTGGCTAATGAGCTGTTGTGATGTGATTGCATCTCTAAGTCTTCTCCTCTATCTTCAGAAAAATATCAAGCATCATTTCTGTCAGGGTGTATCCCATTCAGAGATGTCCTTAGGGGGTAGTAAAACTAGAAGATTAAGAAAGGTCCTGAGCCTTGAGGGAGAGATGTGGCTTTGCCAGATGGTGCTAAATAAAAGCCTGCAGTATTACACAACCCCTTTGAAAGGGATCAAGTGCAAGGCAGCCCGTTTTTAACTAGCATCACATTGTCCTCAGAATGCTTGCTGCTTACTGTTGCTTTCTTACATTTTCTTTTCTGAAGACTGTGCTACTACATTTTAACTTGATTTAACCTATATGAAATATTTAGGAGGTAAAAGACTAAAATGCTATGAATTTGGGGCTCTATTGCCTCACTTTTTCACTTCTCCTCTCTTCTCTTGGGCTTATCCCTAACATAAGCAATTTTGCCCAAATCGTCCAGTCTTCAGGAGTCTTCCTTCCTTTTAATATCTGTATAAAATAACAAGAGCTTGGACAGGGTGGGAGGAGGGGTGGTGGTGGCGGTGGTTAGAGATGAATAGGCAGAGCACAGGATTTTTAGGGCAGTGAAAATACTCTGTATGATATTATAGTGTGAATATCTGTCATTATACTTTTGTTCAAACCCACAGAATGTACACACCAAGAGTGAACCCTAAGGTCAACTATAAACTTTGGGTGATTTTGATGTATCAATGTAGGTTCATCCTTGGTTAAAAAAAAATGTAACATTCTGGTGAGTGATGCTGATAATGAGGGAGGTTATGCATGTGAACGGGCAGGGGTTATAGGAGAGATCTCTGTACCTTCCTCTCAATTTTCTATAAACCTAAAATTGCTCTGAAAAAAGAGTCTTCTAGAAAATAATAAAAAATTTAAAAAAGAGTTCCCATGAGCACATTACAGTGGGAAATTCAGCATCTCTTTAATATTCCTTAGACTACTGACTCTAGCTCCAAATTTTTAGACCAGATTTAGGTCTCAATTTCCTACCCCACTCTCTTGCTCACTGCCGCTGCTACCTTCTCTATGTACTCAAATGAAGATAGAGGTTCTCCTCTTGCATTTCCCAGAGCACCATTAACTCAAGGATAGTGTATCTATTTTTACTAAAGATATGGGGATAATTAAGGGAGATAATGGCACAAAACCAAATAAAAAATGACTTTAAAATAAATATTTAGACATTTTTCTTTCTAAGTCTCTTAATTATCACCACCACTGGGAATTTCTCAGCAGTCACTTATCTTTTTTGGTCTTTGTCTAGTAAAGTGTCCTGGGTCCCATTATCATCTTTTGTCCCAATACCTGTATCCTCTCTGCTACCCACTTCCAGACCCCTTCAACCTATCATCCTTTCCAGATGCCATATTAGAATCCCCAACTTCCTCTTACTTAATCATGAATCATAATTTATCTCACATTTATTTGTTCTCTACTCAATACTAAGTTCTAAGGCCTATTTTTATATAACCAAAAGTCCAGTAAATGAAATTTATTAAACAACAAAGAGATTAATTATCACCCTCCTACGTAAAGTGGGAGCAGCAGAACTCATTTCCTTTTTTTTATAACTGTTTTTTCCAAATGTGAAAACATTGAGCATCTGTGTGCCTAAGAGAAGCAGAGTCATTCAAGGGAGATTTGCAAGTGAAACTACCTTTATTTGTGCCTGGTGTTCCAGTGCAGGAGTGATCAAACCATCCTGAACAGTCTCCACAGCAGTCTAGTTACAACTGCTTCTCTTAGATCAGGTCCTGCATGGTGAACCATATTTCAAAACAGATGCCTTAGGTTTTATAAATCATTATTTTGATTCAAAACACTTTCCTTCCTTTTAGAAGTTTTGAGGTAGCTTATCAGAAGTCTACAATAGAACCTTTAAAATAAGGTGCCAAGATGGTGGACACTGATTGGTATGAACTGGGCAACACTAGTTGTCCCTAGGAAGCAAGCGCCTGACATGAGGGACAATGCTGGATGGGAGGCAGGCAATCTCTACTAAGAAGTTGCCCTAAAAAAGGGTTTAGTGGGATCAAAGGTGATGGTATTATCACACCCAAGGACAGCTCCAGGCCTTCCTAGTTAACTGCAGGAATAATCTGAGAAAATATTTGCATCGATGATAGGCAGCCAACTCCCAGGCAACTTTAATGCTATTCTGAGTGATCACACACAAGTGCGTTCTGAGTGTCTTCACCTCCAGTATTTCTTGTTGCAAAGGAAATTATCCGTCCACTCGGATTATCTCTTTTATGAAGTAATTTAGAGCATTCTATGCACATGGAAACCAAAATGGTGATGTTTCAATGCACATATTAATTGACACTTGTGTCTCCTACCTTATCTTTACTTGTCGGTGAAAGGTTGTCTTCTCATCCCTCGGTAAAATGCCTAGCACAGAGTAAGACTGTGTTCTCATCAATAGAATGATCTACTGGATTGGATTTTGCTCTTATCAGCAAAATGATCTGATCACTAGGTGACAATTTAACTTGAACTAGTTTAAAGATCAAGTACCTGCTGTTTAGTCATATAAATCATTTCAATATTTTTCTTCATAGAAAAGTTAATTCATAGTTTAAAAGAGGCACATTCACCATGAAAGAAAATTTCAATTTAAAAGACTAAGTCAGTTATTATCAATTTTTCTCTATGCTTTAAGCATACATCTAAATTAGTCATGAATATTGTCAAAATAGCCAGTGTTTGAAAACGACTTATTAAAAATAAAATTTCCTAGAAGGTCTCTTCTAATAGAAAAAGAAAAAGTAAAGGAGGAATGACATTTACTTTTTCCTTCCATTTTCAAAAATTCTTGTTTTTTCTAAAAGCTAATGGTTGAAAAAGCCAGAAATCAATTCCAGGATCTTTGCCATGCTATATTGGGTACCTTTCATTCATTCATTTGTTCATTCACACCATTGATATTTATTGAGGTACTGCTACAAAGACAGTATAACAAAGTGATTATGACAATTGTGTAGAACAACTTACTTTTGCAGTGATGGTCACAAGACTGCTTCTTCAAGACTTCAAAGGAACAATTCTGATGCCCAAATATAAGTTTGAATGAATAATTATACAGGGATAACTAGAGTTAGTTGTTCCATCAGAGCAGTGGGAAACGAGAGGATGGAGGAAAAATTGTTGCTTGCACTGACCTTACTGATATAAAGTCAATGAAACTTACAAGCATTGAAAATATGTCCTGATATTTTTCACCTCACCTCCCACTGAGATTCTGAGGGTGAAATTTTGGGTGGTTATTTTTGCCTAGGCAAGTGGAAACAAACATGTTGCAAACTTACAAAGTGAAGTACTTGTGCAAAAATTCATGGAATCCAGTGTTTAAGGAACATTATTACTCTAGAGGGGACAGAGAGACCAGGGACAGAAAGATCTCAAAATTAAAGTGATAAAAGCTAATGTTCTCAAATAACAGTTTTTCATGGCTTCAGTCTATGGAATAAAATAACAATTTTTTAAACATACCAACCATACTCAATATAAACACATGAGCAAAATTGCATGGTATAAAAAACCCACATCACTTATAAACTAGAACTTATCATGTAAGCACTTGCATGAAAAAAATTCAGCCCTACCACTGCTGAATGTTCTACCCTAATCTATAATTGCATTTAGACAAGGCTATGTGGTGCAAACATCATGGTTAAGTCAAGTTCTGCTTGAATTAATAGTACCTCAAGCCTGGATTGTTACAACCTCTGGATTGTCTTCCAGCCTCTCCACTTCAATAGACCTCAGACCACTGCCAGACTCATCTGACTAAAACAATGCTTACTCTAAAGTATGCCCATTGAATGGCTCCCCATTGTCTAATAAATAAAGTAAGAAGTCTTCACCCTGGCATTTGAAGTCCTCCACAATATGGTACCGATCTAACTCTCTGTCCAACATGTGAGCCCTCCACTCCAGCTGCACTGTGTTTCTCACTGTTCCCCAAATAAACAATGCTGATTCCCTTCTCCATAACCTTGTTTATGCTGTCTTTCTCCAGATGTTAGAAGTTCATGGAAAAACACAGTTCCTTGATGAAACTTTCCTAATCTTTCCTCCCCACAATGATTTTCCTCTGAATTTCTTGAACAATTTTTCGACCTCAACTCTATTGATATTTTGGTACCAGTAACTTTTGTATGGGAGGCTGTCCCGTGCACTGCAGGATGTTTAGTAGCATTCTTCGCCTCTACTCTACTGGTGGCTCTACCAGTGGGAGTCACCCCTTAGTAGTGACAAGCAACATTGTCTCCAGATTTCGTCAAATGTCCCCGATGGGGCAAAATCATTGTCGGGTGTTCCAGATCATTACTGTTTGTATCACTCATGTTGGCATTTAAAAATATTTCATAGGTATGCATCTTACTTCCTAAGCTAGATTGTTTTAGTACAAGTATTGTGTCTTATTTTATTTTGAATCCCTTATACAGCACTGCAGTGAATACTCAATAAATATTTAAAACTTAAATTCTTAGTATCTAAAAGTTAGAAGGAATGTGAAAGATCATTTGACCTAACCTCATTTTTTTTAAATGTGGAAACTGAAAACCAGAAAGTAAGACTATTTGCCCAAAATGAATATATGTTGGTGGAATAGTTCTCCTCTTCCCAATCAGGTAGTATTAACATTGTAGTATATCTCTTTTCATTGAATCTATCATGAGAGACTTAATTTCTCATCCGCATGAGCAAACAGTAGTCTATAGCTTTATTGAGGGCTCCTTATATGATTTTGCTTTAATAATGTGCATATGTTTTATTACTACACTTACATTTTTATATTTAATGAAAAAAAAAAACCCTCTGAGGTGTTATGGTGCAAGAAAGAGACTTTGACATTGTGGTTGAAAGATTAGAGTTTAGCATTAATAACTGTGTGATCTTCAGGGAGTCACTTAACTTCACTGTGTTTCCACATCTCATCTTTAAAATTCTTATTCTGCTAAAAATAAAATAAACTCCTTTGCAGAGGAAACTTTTTTTTTTTTTGCTACCATATCCCCAGTACCTGGCACAAAGTGTGACATTCACCAAATATTTTCTGAATGACTGACAAACTGGGGACATATTAGGGACTTATTTTAACTTATTCTGAGAATAAAAATAGATTAAAAACTTTTTTAAATCCAGAAAGTGTGAAATGTTAGACAATGTCAAGATACTGTTATGCTTTAAAATGCCTAAGGAATTCAAATGTTTAAGAATAGTGAAGTAAGAAATCAAAATTAAAGATTGTGAGATGTAGCCAAAGCAGTACTTTGGGGGAAATTATCAGCATTAAATGCCTGAATTAGAAAAGAAGAATGGTCCTGTATTAATAAATTCAGCTTCTATCATAAGAACCAGAAGAACAATTAAAAATCCAAAGTAAGAAGGGAAATAATAAAGATCACAAAACTAAATATACTCTTACCTTAGTTCCATCAATTGTACTTCCTGGTGTATACTCAAAGGGGCTGAAAATTTACATACACACAAAAACCTGCATGTGGATGTTTATAGTAGCTTTATTCACAATTGCCAAAATTTGGAAGCAACCAAGATGTCCTTCAGTAGGTGACTGATAAATAAACTGTGTTACATACAGACAATGGAATATTATTCAGCACTAAAAAGAAATGAGCTTATCAACCATGAAAAGACATGGAGGAAACACATGCATTTTACTAAGTGAAAGAAGGCAATCTGAAAAGGCTACATACCATACGATTCCAACTATACAACATTCCAAAAAAGGCAAAACTATAAAGACAATAAAAAGATCAGTGGTTGCCAGGGGTTGGGTGGAAGGAGGAACAGATGAAGCACAGAGTATTTTTAGGGCAGTGAAAATACTCTCTGAGATAATGATAGGTATCTGTCATTATACCTTTGCCCAAACCCACAGAATGTGTAACACCAGGAGTGAACCCTAAAGTCATCTATAATCTTTCGATGATTTTGATGTGTCCATGTAGGTTCATCCTTGGTAAAAAAAATAATAATAATAATAATGTACCATTCTGGTGAGTGGTGTTAATAATGGGGGAGGCTATGCATGTGTGGGGGCAAAGGTATATTGGAAATCTCTGTACCTTCTTCTCAATTTTGTTGTAAACCTAAAACTGCTCTAAAAAAGATATCTTTTTAAAAATCTGATGCTTAGAGGCAGTCAAAATGGATAAAACTCCAGCTAGATTCATTGGGAGAAAAAAGAGAGAATACACAAATTACCAATATCAAAATGAAAGAAAGTACAAATACTCAACAAGAAATAGATAACTGGAATAATCCTTTATCTATGAAATAAATTTATACTTAAAAACTTTCCCACAAAGAAAATTTGAAGCCCCAATGGCTTCACTGGTGATAGTCACCAAACATTTAGGAAATAATTCCAACTCTACACAAATTTTTCCAGAAAACTGAAAGCAAAGGAATGCTTCCTAATCCATGCTATCAGGCAAGTATTACTGTGATATCAAATCAAGACAAATACATTACAAGAAAAGAAAGCTACAGATAAATATCCCTCATGAACAAAGATGCAATTTTAACAAATATATTGTAAAAATATATTAAAAAGATAACCCATTATATCCAACTAGAGTTTATCCCAATAATGTAAGGCAGTTTGAAAATTTGAAAATCAACTTAATTTGTCATACCAACAAACTAAAAAAGAAAAACCAGTTGATCAACTCGATTGCCAAACCAAAAAAGAAAGCATTTGGCTAAGTCCAACATTCATTCCTTATTAAAAACCTTTTTAAACTCTTACAGAGCTCAAAATTAAAGGAAATTTTCTCAATCTGATAAACTGCATCTGTGGAAAACCTACAGCTAACATCATACTTAGTGTTGAAAGAATGTTTTCCTCCTCACATTAGGAAGAAGACAAGAATGTCCACTCTCACCACTTCTATTCAATGTTAGGCTAGAGGTTCTGACCAATGTAGTCAGACAAGATTAAAACAAACAAACAAATCAGGAATCCAGATTGGAAAAAAACAAAAGTAAATCTGTTTTTATTCACAAACAAAAGAAACATTTATACAGAAAATCTGATGGAATCCACAAAAAGTTATAAGAATCATAAGTGAGTTTAGCAATGCTATAGAATATAACATCAAAATTGAAATTCTATTTCTATATAGTAGAAGTGAATAATAAGAAACATAATTTTTTAAATACCACTTATAATATTATAAGTAAATATGATGTAGTTAGGAATAAATCTGACAAAAAAGGTGCAAGACCTGTATACTGCAAACTTCAAAACATTGCTGAAATTTTAAAGGGCCTAAATAAATGGAGAGATATACCATTTCAACAGTCAAATGACTCAATATTGTTAAGATATCAATTCTTCCCAATATGATCTATAGATACAATACACTAAGGCTACAAGAAAACTTTTGGGGATGTTGAATATCTTTATTGTTTTGATTGTAATGATGACTTCACAAGCATATACATATGACAAAGCTAACGAAATTGTACACTTGAAATATATGCAGCTAACTGTACATCAATTATACCTCAACAAAGCTGTTAAAATCATTTTTAAAAAATTCAAATGCCAATATGTATCAACAGCTTTAAATATTTCATGCATTTGCCCCAGACTTTATATTTTGGGGATCTCTTCCAGTAAAACATGGCTGATTGAAGACACATTTACTCTATTCCCTAACCACACTTTACTGAAAGGACAATTGTGAAATTTTAAGAGCATGGCAGAGGGTGGAGATCCGAAGGGAAAGAGAACTGGAGAAAAGACAACTTGCAAAATTTTGAAATCTGGAAATAGGTGAGTTGTGATTGATTTCGCACAACAGAGAAGGGAAAGAGAAATCAAGGCCTATGTGGAAGTGGTCTTAGATGCCAGCTGATTAATTGTATAAAACCCCAGGAAGCCCCAGGAGTAGGAGGCACTTGGTAGCTTGCAAAGAAGAAATGCACTACACCCATCAGACCCTCCCCCCCCCCATCCTTTCCCTGTGCCCTCTGAATGCAGCTAGGTGACTAACCTTTGCCACCTCCTTCCACCATAAAAGTCATAAAAGTATTCTATGGAGAAGCTGAAGCAGATACTCTGGAACACTAAGCACAGCTGAGGTTGTGCTATGGACTGAATGTGTCCTCTCCAAATTCATATGTTGAAGCCTAATCCCAAAATAATGGTATTTGGAGGTGGGGACTTTGGGAGGTAATAGGTCATAAGTGTGGAGCCCTCACAAATGGGATTAGTGCCCTTCTAAGAGGAGACTGAGAAAAATCATTTCTCTCTCTTTCTCTGTCTCTCCTTCTCTCTCTTTCCTTCTTTCCTTCCCCCTCCCATTCCCTCTCCATTTCCCTCTCCCTCTCTCTTTCTCTTTCTCTCTCTTTCCCCCCCCCCATGTGAGGATACAGTGAGAAGGCAGCTATCTGAAAGCCAGAAAGTGGGTCCTCACCAGACATCAGATCTGCCAGGGCCTTGATCTTGGATTCCCCAGCCTCCTGAACTGTGAGAAATAATTATTTGTTGTTTAAGCCACCCAGTCTATAGTATTTTTGGTATAGCAACCTGAACTGACTAAAATAGGGTAGGATATCACACTGAAGATGAGGTGATTAAGTGAAAGTCTACATATGAAGGGATCACTTACAAACCCCTTTCTCCTACTTTGCCCTGAGAACAATGAAAGTCAGGCTTATATAACTCAGATATTACACTGGAGGATTCCTCTCTGAGGAAACTGATTATCTCAAAAGAAAAACAGAAAACAGAAAACCTTCTGACAGTGAAATAGTTCAGTGAAATAGTCCACACTGAGCCCAATATATTGAAGTCTATTGCTCAATAAACTATCCCCTTGGTACAACACTCACACACACACACCACACACACACACACACGGCTTCAATCAGCTTTTATCTGCCTCACTCTCAATACAGTCAGTCAAAGATCACCTGACATTGGAGAAAAGCCTCGAACAAATGAAAGTAGAAGCTGGAGACAAAGCAGAAAACAGAGAAAACGTAAATAAACTATACTGAATATCCTCAGAGATTGAAGAGATCTTTGAAATGAGAAAAGAAAAAAGAATTCAGAGAAAAAATAAAACTAAAATTTTAAAAACTCATTAAAAATAGGATGTGAGAAATAAAATATTAAAAAAATATGCATAAAGTTTAAAGAATCTCTTAGGAAATGCAGTGGGAAATGATGGAAATAAGGAGAAGGAGATACAAATAATAGAACATCAATACAGGGAATTCAATAAATAGTAAGAGCTCCAGAAAGAAAAAACAAAAAGCTGGAGAAGATAAGAGTAAAAAAAATGATTCAAAAAATTTCCAGAACTCAGGGATTTGAGTTTGAAACTGAAAGGGCCCACCTAGTGATGAAACTAATGGATGAAATAAAAGACCAACACCTGATGTTATAATTGAGGACTTTCCAAATACAAGAACACAGTAATGGAAAGAATAAATTTATTGTATTTGGCCAAGTGTTTATAACACAAGGCATTACACTAGGTACCATCAAATATACAAAAGCAAGCTAAAAGTTTTCTCTATCTTCAAAGGTCAAATAACTAAATAAATAATACAGATAGGTGAAAATCTCATCACAATTGTAATCATAAGACATCAACCACTACATTTCCCTCTTATCTTGGTTCCTTTCTTCAGATTTCTTTGTTTTTAAACAAAAGCCACTTTGAAGTGTCTCAGCCTAGGTATTCAGCATATGCTTGGGTGAGGTAAGCCAACTCTTTTTTTTTTCTGAGTCCTCTTCACTGGTACACACATATACTCACACACATACTCACATACACTAACATACACACTCACATACACCCACACACTCATACACATAAGTATGCACACAAAAACTGTACACACATTTTCACACACTCATGTTTTACACACACATTCACACATACAACTTGGGTCCTTGTAAACAACCCATTCCAGCAGTCAGGGAAGAAGGTTTAGTTTCTTAGTTTTCCAGAGTAGAAGGGCTCTGGTCACCTGAAATTAGAAATGAGGCCTATAATTTATACTTTTATTTCTTATCTCCTATATTTTGCTAGACTTCCAAAAGTTTACTTGATATTCAGATTAGCCAATAGTGTCCTCTAATTGTTTTATACCCTGCCTCTTTAACAGTTTGCCATTTTCCCCAGTGCTCCCACTGTTAGCTTTTTAGCAGCAAACAAAATCAATTCTTCCCTGCTCTGGGCACTGCCCACAGACTGGCCAACTAGCCTCCCTCTGCCATCCCACTCACCACCACTAGAGCAATACAAAACCCTTATCCTTCAGCAGGTTCAGGAGATGCCACTTCTAGCACCTCTGAGGTTGGACTTCACAACTTCTCTATAGAGTAAGCCAATGGGTGGACTAAGATCTCAGTAGGCAGCTGGTTTCCTTTTCTAGCTGTAATCTGGAGGATTAGTGCCAATCAGACATAGGGCTGACTCTGAAACAGGACCTGAAAAAGAAAGCTTGAGAAGCTAGGAGTGCCAGCCAGACACGCAGAATGCTTTATACCTGCAGCTAACGTGATATGTATTCTTGTCAAGTTGCATCTCTTTCTTTACAATCCAACTTTTCTTTATATAAAAAGGAGAAGAGGGAAAGAGGTAGTGTCTTTATTATTATTGTTATCATTATCATTATTATATAGCATGATAGGAAGACAACTCTAAAGATTCTGGGCAGTGGACTATCTTTATTTATTTTTTTAACATCTTTATTGGAGTATAATTGCTTTACAATGGTGCGTTAGTTTCTGTAGGTTCTTATTAGTTATCTATTTTATACATATTAGTGTATATATGTCAATCCCAATCTCCCAATTCATCCCACAACCACCAACTCCCTGCCACTTTCCCCCCTTGGTGTCCATATGTTTGTTCCCTACATCTGTGTCTCAATTTCTGCCCTGCAAAACGGTTAATCTGTACCACTTTTCTAGGTTCCACATATATGCGTTAATATACGATATTTGTTTTTCTCTTTCTGACTTACTTTATGCTGTATGACACTCTCTAGATCCATCCATGTCTCAACAAATGACCCAGTTTCATTCCTTTCTATGTCTGAGTAATATTCCACTGTATATACGTACCACATCCTCTTTATCCATTCCTCTGTTGATGGGCATTTAGGTTGCTTCCATGACCTGGCTATTGTAAATAGTGCTGCAATGAACATTGGGGTGCATGTGTCTTTATTAATTATGGTTTTCTCTGGGTATATGCCCAGTAGTGGGATTGCTGGGTCATATGGTAATTTTATTTTTAGTTTTTTAAGGAACCTCCATACTGTTCTCCACAGTGTCTGTATCAATTTACACTCTCACTAACAGTGCAAGAGGGTTCCCTTTTCTCCACACCCTCTCCAGCATTTATTGTTTGTAAATTTTTTGATGATGGCCATTCTGACTGGTGTGAGGTGATACCTCACTGTAGTTTGGATTTGCATTTCTCTAATAATTAGTGATGTTGAGCAGCTTTGCATGTGCCTCTTGGCCATCTGTATGTCTTCTTTGGAGAAATGTCTATTTAGGTCTTCTGCCCATTTTTGGATTGGGTTGTTTGTTTTTTTAATATTGAGCTGCATGAGCTGTTTATATATTTTGGAGATTAATCCTTTGTCCATTGATTCATTTGCAAATATTTTCTCCCATTCTGAGGGTTGTCTTTTTGTCTTGTTTGTGGTTTCCTTTGCTTTTCAAAAGCTTTTAAGTTTCATTAGGTCCCATTTGTTTATTTTTGTTTTTATTTCCATTACTCTAGGAGGTGGATCAAAAAAGATCTTGCCGTGATTTATGTCAAAGACTGTTCCTCCTAAGAGTTTTATAGCGTCCGGCCTTACATTTAGTAAGTTTATTTTTGTGTATGGTGTTACAGAGTGTTCTAATTTCATTCTTTTACATGTAGCTGTCCAGTTTTCCCAGCACCACTTATTGAAGAGGCGACTGTCTTTTCTCCATTGTATATCCTTGCCTCCTTTGTCATAGATTAGGTGACCATACGTGCGTGGGTTTATCTCTGGACTTTCTATCCTGTTCCATTGATCTATATTTCTGTTTTTGTGCCAGTACCATATTGTCTTGATTACTGTAGCTTTGTAGTATAGTCTGAAGTCTGGGAGTCTGATTCCTCCAGCTCTGTTTTTTTCCCTCAAGACTGCTTTGGCTATTTGGGGTCTTTTGTGTCTCCATACAAATTATAAGATTTTTTGTCCTAGTTCTGTAAAAATTGCCACTGGAAATTTGATAGAGATTGCATTGAATCTGTAGATTGCTTTGGATAGTATAGTCATTTTCACAATATTGATTCTTCCAAACCAAGAACATGGTATATCTCTCCATCTGTTTGGGTCATCTTTGATTTCTCTCATCAGTGTCTTATAGTTTTCTGAGTACAGATCTTTTACCTCCTTAGGTAGGTTTATTCCCAGATATTTTATTCTTTTTGTTGCAATGGTGAATGGAATTGTTTCCTTAATTTCTCTTTCTGATCTTTCGTTGTTAGTGTATAGGAATGCAAGATATTTCTGTGCATAAATTTTGTATCCTGCAACTTTATCAAATTCATTGATTAGCTCTAGCAGTTTTCTGGTGGCATCTTTAGGATTCTCTATGCATGGTATCATGTCATCTGCAAACAGTGACAGTTTTACTTCTTCTTTTCCAATTTGTATTCCTTTTATTTCTTTTTCTTCTCTGATTGTCGTGGCTAGGACTTCCAAAACTATGTTGAATAATAGTGGTGAGAGTGGACATCCTTGTCTTGTGTCTGATCTTAGAGAAAATGCTTTCAGTTTTTCACCATTGAGGATGATGTTTGCTGTGGGTTTGTCATCTATGGCCTTTATCATGTTGAGGTAAGTTCCCTCTATGCCCACTTTCTGGAGAGTTTTTATCATAAATCGGTGTTGAATTTTGTCAAAAGCTTTTTCTGCATCTATTGAGATGATCATATGGTTTTTCTCCTTCAATTTGTTAATATGGTGTATCACATTGATTGATTTGCATATATTGAAGAATCCTTGCATCCCTGGGATAAATCCCACTTGATCATGGTGTATAATCCTTTTAATGTATTGTTGGATTCTGTTTGTGTGTATTATGTTGAGGATTTTTGCATCTATATTCATCAGTGATATTGGTCTGTAATTTTCTTTTTTTGTAGTATCTTTGTCTGGTTTTGATATCAGGGTGATGGTGGCCTCACAGAATGAGTTTGGCAGTGTTCCTTTCTCTGCAATTTTTTTTGGAAGAGTTTGAGAAGGATGGGTATTAGCTCTTCTCTAAACGTTTGATAGAATTCATATGTGAAGCCATCTGGTCCTGGACTTTTGTTTGTTGGAAGATTTTTAATCACAATTTCAATTTCATTACTTGTGATTGGTCTGTTCATATTTTCTATTTCTTCCTATTTCAGACTTGGAAGGTTATACCTTTCTGAGAATGTGTCCTTTTCTTCCAGGTTGTCCATTTTATTGGCATAGAGTTGCTTGTAGTAGTCTCTTTTGATGCTTTGTATATCTGTGGTGTAAGTTGTAACTTCTCCTGTTTCATTTCTAATTTTTTTTTTTTTTTTTACTATTTATAGGTGGAATTTTAAAAATAAATAAAACGTATTTATATGTGGAATTTTTTTAAATTACCATTTAATTAATTTATTTATTTATTTATTTATTTTTGGCTGTGTTGGGTTTTCGTTTCTGTGCGAGGGCTTTCTCTAGTTGTGGCAAGCGGGGGCCACTCTTCATCGTGATGTGCAGGCCTCTCACTATCACAGCCTCTCTTGTTGTGGAGCACAGGCTCCAGACGTGCAGGCTCAGTAGTTGTGGCTCACGGGCCTAGTTGCTCCACGGCATGTGGGATCTTCCCAGACCAGGGCTCAAACCCGTGTCCCCTGCATTAGCAGGCAGATTCTCAACCACTGTGCCACCAGGGAAGCCCTATTTGTGGAATTTTAAAAATAAAACAAGTGAACTAAATTAACAAAACATGCTCACAGATACAGGAAACAAACTAGTGTTTACCAGTGGGGAGCTAGGGGTGGCAAGATAGGTGAAGGGAATTAAGAGGTAAAACTACTAAGTATAAAATAAATAAGATACAAGGATGTAATGTACAGCACAGGGAGTATAACTAATATTTTATAATAATTTTAAATAGAGTATAATCTTTAAAAATATCAAATCACTATGTTGTACACCTGAAATTAATGTAACATTAGCTTACAACTATAAATCAACTATACTTCAATTACACACACATATATATAAATATACATAAGTAAACCAATCACAACATGATTTAAATAAAATGAAAAAAATCCAGAGTATTATGAGATAATTGGAAAATTGGTTATTTTGTTGATACTGATGGCTTACTGTTAGTTCTTTCATGTAATATGATTCTATAGGTGATATAACTATATAATTATAGTTATGTTTTTTTTAAAGAACTTATCTTTTAGAGATACATAATGGAATATGTATTAAAATATACTCAAGCTCTGGACCTGTGTTGGGAAGCCTTAGAAAAGCATCTGCTTACAAGTGAGATTAAATAATAACTGTAACATGGTGATATCAGGTAACCTGTTAGGGGTTGAATCATCTGATCACCTGTATCTAATTTTAAAAGACAGATTTAAATTCCCTTTAACAACAACTCTGACCTTCACTGCTACTCTCCCATGCCCCCACATATACACTGCAACTTCCCCTTCATTCCTTCTTTAAACTCTTCCCATTATGAAAGTTCCCTTTAAGAAAAAACTAGAACATCAAAGAAGGAACAAAACTCAGGCTGTCATAGTAATGTTTAAAAAAAGAAAAAAATCCTAAGATTTAATGATGCATCCTGAAGTATTTATAAGTAAAATTTCATGTTGGGACTTGCTTTAAAATATTCTAGAAGAAACAAGAGAGAGGGAAGATAGCTGAAAATATTCTCAAACTGTTGTAATTATTGAACCTAGGTGATAGATACATGGGGTTCATTATATATTTCTATTCTGGGAATCTTTTTGAAACTCTCCATTAAAAGTTTTATTTTATTTTATTTTATATTATTTTAATTTTTTTAACATCTTTATTGGGGTATAATTGCTTTAAAATGGTGTGTTAGTTTCTGCTTTAAAACAAAGTGAATCAGCTATACATATACATACATCCTCACATCTCCTCCCTCTTGCATCTCCCTCCCATCCTCCTTATCCCATCCCTCTAGGTGGTCACAAAGCACAGAGCTGATCTCCCTGTGCTATGCAGCTGCTTCCCACTAACTATCTATTTTACATTTGGTAGTGTATATATGTCCATGCCACTCTCTCACTTCGTTCCAGCTTACCCTTCCCCCTCCCCATGTCCTCAAGACCATTCTCTACGTCTGTGTCTTTATTCCTGCCCTGCCCCTAGGTTCCTCAGAACCATTTTTATTTTTTTATTTTTTAAGATTCCATATATATGTGTTAGCATACAGTATTTGTTTTTCTCTTTCTGACTTACTTCACTCTGTATGACAGACTCTAGATCCATCCACCTCACTACAAATAACTCAATTTCATTTCTTTTTATGGCTGAGTAATATTCCATTGTATATGTGTGCAACATCTTCTTTATCCATTCATTTGTCGAAGGACACTTAGGTTGCCTCCATGTCCTGGCTATTGTAAATAGAGCTGCAATGAACATTGTGGTACATGACTCTTTTTGAATTATGGTTTTCTCAGGGTATATGCCCAGTAGTGGGATTGCTGGGCCATATGGTAATTTTATTTTTAGTTTTTTCAGGAACCTCCATACTGTTCTCCATAGTGGCTGTATCAGTTTACATTCCCACCAAGAGTGCAAGAGGGTTCCCTTTTCTCCACACCCTCTCCAGCATTTATTGTTTGTAGATTTTTTGATGATAGCCATTCTGACCACTGTGAGGTGATACCTCATTGTAGTTTTTATTTATATTTCTCTAATTATTAGTGATGTTGAGCATCTTTTCATGTGTTTGTTGACCATCTGTATGTGTTCTTTTGAGAAATGCTTATTTAGGTCTTCTGCCCATTTTTTTGGTTGGGTTGTTTGTTTTTTTTGGTATTGAGCTGCATGAGCTGTTTGTATATTTGGGACATTAGTCCCTTGTCGGTTGCTTCATTTGCAAATATTTTCTCCCATTCTGAGGGTTGTCTTTTCGTCTTGTTTATGATTTCCTTTGCTGTGCAAAAGCTTTTAAGTTTCATTAGGTCCCATTTGTTTATTTTTGTTTTTATTTTCATTACTCTAGGAGGTGGGTCAAAAAAGATCTTGCTATGATTTATGTCAAAAAGTGTTCTGCCTATGTTTTCCTCTAAGAGTTTTATAGTGCCTGGCCTTACATTTAGGTCTTTAATCCATTTTGAGTTTATCTTTGTGTATGGTGTTAGGGAGTGTTCTAATTTCATTCTTTTACATGTAGCTGTCCAGTTTTCCCAGCACCACTTATTGAAGAGAGTGTCTTTTCTCTATCATATATTTTTGCCTCCTTTGTCATAGACTAGGTGACCATAGGTGCATGGGTTTATCTGTGGGTTTTTTATCCTGTTCCATTGATCTATATTTCTGTTTTTATGCCAGTACCATACTGTCTTGACTACTGTAGCTTTGTAGTATAGTCTGAAGTTAGGCAGCCTGATTCCTCCAGCTCCGTTTTTCTTTCTCAAGATTGCTTTGGCTATTCGGGGTCTTCTGTCTTCCCATGCAAATTGTAGAATTTTTTGTTTTAATTCCATGAAAAATGCCATTGGTAATTTGAGAGGGATTGCATTGAATCTGTAGATTGCTTTGGGTAGTATAGACATTTTCACAATATTGATTCTTCCAATCCAAGAACATGGTATAACTCCCCATCTGTTTGTGTCACTTTTGATTTCTTTCAACAGTATCTTATAGTTTCCTGAGTACAGGTCTTTTGTCTCCTTAGGTAGGTTTATTCCTAGGTATTTTATTCTTTTTGTTGCAATGGTAAATGGGATTGTTTCCTTAATTTCTCTTTTTAATATTTCATTGTTAGTGTATAGGAATTCAGGAGATTTCTGTGCATTAACTTTGTATCTTGCAGCTTTACCAAATTCATTAATTAGCTCTAGTAGTTTTCTGGTGGCATCTTTAGGATTTTCTATGTACAGTATCATGTCATCTGCAAACAGTGACAGTTTTAATTCTTTTTTTCCAATTTGAATTCCTTTTATTTCTTTTTCTTCTCTGATTGTCGTGGCTAGGACTTGCATAATTATGCTGAATAATAGTGGTGAGAGTGGACATCCTTGTCTTGTTCCTGATCTTAGAGGAAATACTTTCAGTTTTTCACCATTGAGAATGATGTTTGCTGTGGGTTTGTCATATATGGCCTTTATTATGTTGAGGTAGGTTCCCTCTATGCCCACTTTCTGGAGAGTTTTTATCATAAATGGGTGTTGAATTTTTTCAAAAAGCTTTGTCTGCATCTATTGAGGTCATCATATGGTTTTTATTATTCAGTTTGTTAATATGATGTATCACATTGATTGATTTGTGTATATTGAAGAATCCTTGCATACCTGGGATAAATCCCACTTGATCATGGTGTATGATCCTTTTAATGTGTTCTTGGATTTGGTTTGCTAGTATTTTGTCAAGGAGTTTTGCATCTATGTTCATCAGTGATATTGGTTTGTAATTTTCTTTTTTTGTGATATCTTTGTCTGGTTTTGGTATCAGGGTGATGGTGTCCTAGAGAATGAGATTGGGAGTGTTCCTCTCTCCACAATTTTTGGAAGAGTTTGAGAAGGATAGGTGTTAGCTCTTCTCTAAATGTTTGATAGAATTCACCTGTGAAGCCATCTGGTCCTGTACTTCTGTTTGTTAGAAGATTTTTAATCACAGTTTCAATTTCATTACTTGTGATTGGTCTGTTCATATTTTGTATTTCCTCATGGTTTAGTCTTGGAAGATTGTACCTTTCTAAGAATTTGTCCGTTTCTTCCAGGTTGTCCATTTTATTGGCATAGAGTTGCTTTTAGTAGTCTCTTATGATCCTTTGTATCTCTGTGGTGTAAGTTGTAACTTTTCCTTTTTCATTTCTAATTTTATTGATTTGAGTCCCCTCTCTTTTATTCTTGATGAGTCTTGGTAAAGGTTTATCAATTTTGTATATCTTCTCAAAGAACCCAGCTTTCAGTTTCATTGATCTTTGCTATTGTTTTCTTTGTTTCTATTTCATTTATTTTTGCTCTGATTTTTATGATTTCTTTCCTTCTACTAACTTTTGGTTTTGTTTGTTCTTCTTTCTCTAGTTGCTTTAGGTGTAAGCTTATGTTGTTTATTTGAGATTTTTCTTGTTTCTTGAGGTAGGATTTTATTGCTATAAACTTCCCTCTTAGAACTGCTTTCCCTGCCTCCCATAGGTTTTGGATCATTATGTTTTCATTGCCATTTGTTTCTAGGTATTTTTTGATTTCCTCTTTGGTTTCTTCAGTGATCTCTTGCTTATTTAGTAGCATATTGTTTAGCCTCCATGTGTTTGTGATTTTACAGTTTTTTTTCCTGTAACTGATTTCTTATCTCATAGCATTGTAGTCGGAAAAGATGCTTGATATGATTTCAATTTTCTTAAATTTACCAAGGTTTGATTTGTGACCCAAGATATGATTTGTTCTGGAGAATCTTCCCATATAAATTTTATCACTTAATTCTTACACAGTCTTACAGGTCAGGAATGACCTTGTTTGTTCTAAAACTAGGGAAGTTGAGACTTGGGGAGGTTAAATAACTTGCATAATGTCCATAGACAATAAAGAGTTGAGTCTAGATGCATATCCGGTTCTGTCCCAATGTTTAAAATAAGTATTTTTTTAAAAGGAATAATAGCCAGGAAGTAACATTGGATGAGCACAAAAGTGATAAAGCCGGTGCTATGGTTTGATCAAATACTATAAAAACATAACAACTACATGTGTGTTGGAAAAACTTAACTAATGACTTCCATTTTCCCAATATTCAGTGATTGAAAATGGCATTTGGTAACACTAAGGGAAGCTTTCAACCATAAGTAACAGTCAGTCCAACTTTTATTGGCCTAAACACATCTTTCTCACACACAAGAAAGTCTAGAGCAGTGCTGTCCAATAGGAATATAATGTGAGAAATTCAGGTCACATATGTACTAGTAAAGGTTCTTGTAGCCACATTAAGAAAGTAAAATAAAACAGGTAAAATTAATTGTAATAATATATAATATTTCACCCAATATATCCAACATATTATCATTTCAACACGTAATCAACATTAAAAATTTTAATGATATAATTTTCCTTCTTGTTTTTTATACTAAGTCTTTGAAATCTGGTGTGCATTTTGTGCTAACAGTTTATCTCAAATCAGACTAGCCACATTTCAAGTGCGCTTACCCAGATGTGGCTAGTGACTACCATATTGAATCACACAAATGAGAGAAGTGGCTGCTGGGGTTAGATCCCTAGTAGTCTGCAGGATTTCTCCTCATATTTAACACCTCAGGTTCATGAAATGGTTACCAAAATCCCAGACATTGCATCAGTATCCAAAGCAGGAATGGGGAAAAGGCACCACCAGTAAAGTCCTTCCCAGATTACCTCTACTTACATCTGTGAACTGTGTCTCAACATGACCCTTCATCACAAGAGGGGCTGGGAAAGTGAAAAATTAGGTTTTTCTTCTGATTTCCAGTGGAAGGATAGGAATAAAGGAGTTGGAAATAGAAATATATTTGCTAACTGGCTAGGTCAGCCACAGGTGTTAATTAAAAAAAAAAAGAATATATTTTAAATAAAGAGAAATTCTAGGAATCACAGAAGTATGCTCTGCTTCATTTTGTAGTATTTATATAATATTTAACTAAATGATAAATAGGTTTTCTTTTCAGGATAATACTTATATAGCCCACTCATGCCATCTGCCAGGAGAGAGAGCAATGGAGCATCAGGAAAGAAGCATCTGGGGAGAAGAGTTTTTCTCAGAAGATGAGGGTATCGACCTCACTTTCCCCCCGGATCTTTCCATGGTGAGCCTTCTATGAATATATGAGTGCACATATTCAAAATCAAATGTAATACTATTTGTTCAAATTCCTATAATACATCACAATGTAAATATATGCTTCCACTAATAGTTTATAATTCTTTGCAGTCATCTCTTTCCAAAACAAAATAGCAATAAATAGATCTAAAATAATAGCATCTTATTATCAACAAAATTTCATAGTTACCTTAATGAAAAGGAAAAAGATCTTTAAATTCAGAAAAATGAATAATACATAGCTTTGACATAACACTGGAACTTGAGTAACAGGAAATGGAAGCAACTTAATCTAATAATTTATACTGTAGATAGTTTGAATCCCTCTGTCCAACTGTACAGATACTAAATGTTATGGTAAACTTAACTGTTGTATTCTAAAGTATTTCTGTATGTTCTCTCTTCTCACAAAGATCCTAAAAATATTCTCAGTTATCTTAAACCATGATATGACGTGGCATATTCTATTTAATAGTAGAAAACTAATCTATAGTGAAGTCATTCCACTTCATATAAATTAAAGTTGGTATTTTGTTTATTCAGTTTTAAATATGTGTGCAAACATGTAGAGGCAGGCATTTATATAACTAACGCTCTAAATATTCAAACAGCACACTAGGTCATCTAATAGGATTGTGTGAAGCAAAGTTGCCATGAACTGGAATATAGGGCACATTCCATGAGTTGACAATTACAAGCATAAAATTCCTCAGATGAAAACATGAATGAGTTTAAACCATCAGAGAAATTAGGTCAATAACATAGTCTTTAACTATAATCTCCTGAGATTTGCATTTTGAAAAGGAGTAGAAATCCTTGGATTCTGCATAATAAAGAATAATCCCATTATAACTTCACTAGACTGTAGCAATTGAGATGAATTTTGTACCACGTTATATAAAGGACACATGTTGACCTCACCATAACTAAGCCCCAGTTTCAAGAGATTTTTATGATTGTTGCTTAATACATTAAAAACCAAATAAAAGGACAATTTGTGCAACCTAATATTACCATTAATACCATTAATATCACTTGAAATCCTCTTTTCTTGTTAAATGCTTGATGGCATGTCAAATGGTTGCATAGCCCCTATATGCATATGGATGCCTGACTCCTATGACACAGGATAATGATAGTGCACACTCTAAATCAGTTGGTTGACTCCTTATTGACATAAACTCAGTGCATGAATTGCCAGTAGATCATACTTTCCCATCATTATGGTATTAGATAAATATGCCCTCAGGGCTATTAACACCATTCTGGGCTTTAACACATGCCACCATGCAGTACGTTGATGACCATCTACACAAACACTGCATAGATCTACTATATTGCCATTGCCATACATTCCTTGGAGACCTTAAAATGATGCTTGTGTCACTTGAAAATGACATAAGCTCACAATGTTCTATTTGGGAATATTGTCAAATTGGTGATTATTTCAAAATTTGAGAGAACAAAATGAGAATACTTTCATTCTAGTTAGTTAAAAAGACTGAGAGAATGAATTTAAATTCAAATAATAACTCTGACCTCACCTCTAGCACCTCTCCTTGATTTATACACACAAGCAAAAGATATTTGGTGCTGCAGACTTCGATGAAAGCTTGGAGAGAGGGAGAAATTTTGAAGAATCAAACATTTTAAATTCAATGTTAGATCCTATTTCTAAGTGCCTTTCACGCACCTTATTAGGTGACTCAACCCTCCTCTCTACTCTCTGTTCTCCCCCACCGCTTGCTTTTCTCTTTGACCACCCTTCAGAAGGAAAAAAAAAAAAAAAGAATTCTCCTATCTTCTTACAGAGTATTTCAGCTATTGCCAGCCCCTGTACCCAAACTCAGCAAAGCAATACCTTTTTTATATCCAGTCATCTTAATAAGCCATGCTTACTCTTTCATTTCCCATGAATATTTGCTGAAATAAAGGAAAAGTATAGTATTATGACTTATAACACCATCCCTTAGAAAGCAGGTGTTGACATGTTTATTTTAATCGTATTTTTCTATTATAAATGGGTCAAATATTTAAGTGACCTAAAATCTGTTTGTAGTTTAGAGTTGTGTTTATGTAAACCAAATATTGGTCTAAAATGTAAGTCACCAACTGTGTCACTTAGAAACAAATCTAAGCAAGTGTTAAAAATAAAGAATGTACAATGTCTGTAATATGAGATATTTTAAAAATTAAAATTAGAATAAAGCAACTGATTTTTATATATCCATCTTTAGAAAACAATCTACTCAGTTCTTTTCCTATAAATAAGATGTCAAATTGAAATAATACTTGGTAACATATGAGGATGGAGATCTACGGAAACTTCAAAACCTAAATGATGTGTGATATTTTCAGAGTCTACGTTAAGTTTATTATACAGAAGTAGATAATTTTATAACTAGCTTACAAGCCTGAACTCTGATAGAATTAAAAAATCATTAGCCAGATGAAAGGTTCAACAAACGTTTATCCCTATTGATTTCCAGTTCCCGTCTGTAAATGTCTTGAGCTTCTTGATCCAAGACATGTCCACAATTTTCATATTGCTTTATGAGAAAAATGAAAATGAATCATCTAATAGATTTCTAAGATACTGAGAACTAAATTAATCACTTGGGAAATAAATCATCTTGGGGTAGGGAGTACTTAAGGCATCCAGTTGTGAATTAGTCACTTTTCTGTAAAGGCAAAGAAAGTATGGATAATATTATTTTATTTAAACTATTCATATATGTGGCAAACAGAAGGAAATTCCTTACACTCGCTTGTCTGCATCTGAAACTTGAAAGAATTTCACATTTAATTTTTATGACTTGAAAGAAGATAAGCTAAAATGCATCTACCAACTAATGAAATAGAAACAACAAACCCAGGCATTAAAAAAGAGCCATTAAGTATAATCTCATAAATAATGAAGTAAACGTGTGTTCTTTACTCATTACTAAATTTTAGTTAATACGTTTAGCCTTTACTCTGTTATAGGCAAATACATATAATTTTATATAATTTTTCAATAGGGATAAACGTTTGTTGAAACCTTCATCTGGCTAATGATTTTTTAATTCTATCAGAGTTCAGGCTTGTAAGCTAGTTATAAATTATCTAACTTCTGTATAATAAACTTAACGTAGACTCTGAAAATATCACACATCATTTAGGTTTTGAAGTTTCCGTAGATCTCCATCCTCATATGTTACCAAGTATTATTTCAATTTGACATCTTATTTAGAGGAAAAGAACTGAGTAGATTGTTTTCTAAAGATGGATATATAAAAATCAGTTGCTTTATTCTATTTTTAATTTTTAAATTATCTCATATTACAGACATTGTACATTCTTTATTTTTAACACTTGCTTAGTTTTTTTTTTTTTTTAAGTTATTTTGGACTTTTTTTTTTTTAATTAATTAATTTATTTATTTATTTGCTGTGTTGGGTCTTCGTTTCTGTGCGAGGGCTTTCTCCAGTTGCGGCGAGCAGGGACCACTCTTCATCACGGTGCGCGGGCTTCTCACTGTCGTGGCCTCTCCCGTTGCAGAGCACAGGCTCCAGACGCGCAGGCTCAGTGGTTGTGGCTCACGGGCCTAGTTGCTCCGCGGCATGTGGGATCTTCCCAGACCAGGGCTCGAACCCGTGTCCCCTGAACTGGCAGGCAGATTCTTAACCACTGTGCCACCAGGGAAGCCCCCCTTAGATTTGTTTTTAAGTGACACAGTTGTTGACTTACATTTTAGACCGTATGTTAATTATGCTTATCTCCATGAGGTTATTGCGGCTCAGAAAATGTAGGCAACTTTCTCACATTCATGTAGCAAACCACAGCGGGGAGTCAGGAGATTGATTCCAACAGTGATGTTCTTAGTGACCCTTCTAGAATCCCTCACATAAGATTTTGAGAAATAGAAACTTAAAATAGCTGTTTGAAAGGTAACACTTTCTGAATATATATGCGTGACAACTAGTAGTTCAAGTTCTCAGTAACTTTATATCACCAGAAGAAATGTATAATATAATTTATGAATTGATAAACCAGATTTATCAGATATCCTTGATTCTACAACATGTTTTTAAGCTCCAGCATTTTCTGTATTTTGTCTTGTGATCAAAGTCAAAGAAACCTTCCCATCTCCAGGCAGGGTATTTCTCTAGCTTTTGAGAACTTACCCAGTATAAGAGACATCTGATTCTTGTCTTGGGTAGCACAAGAACGTGGTTACATTTTAACTAAAATTTGCACTACTAATTATGAGGAAATTATCCCAAGTATATTTAATTTTCATTAAAAAGCAGCATTGAATAAAAATCATCTCAGTTTCCTCACCTATAATATGTTATAGGGCAGTTTTCATCAAATTGTTACAAAGATTAAGTGTAAAGGCTTAGAATGGTGCTGGGCGTGTAATAAGTACTCAATAAATGTTTGCTGTTCTATGACAATGCTAAATATGAGACAGAGGAGGAGGATGCAGAAGAGCATGGAAATCAGCTGCAGGATATAAACCTATGAAAGAGAAGAAAGAACATTTCAGCAGAGGCATAACCTACTTAATTTTCTGTATGGCAATAACCAAGTGCTTTACAGGACCTAGAAATGGGTGATACTTCCAAGGAAATAAAACTGTTTCATATTGAAATTGAAACATATCCAAAAATGTCACCTCAGACTCATGTAGTTTAAAGTACAACTCACGTTTTCTCCCCCCAAAGATCTTCCACTTACTCCCTTTTGTCAAATAGCATGGTACCTACACCATTCCCTGTGCTGTTAACACTTACAGCAAATTGAATAGTGTCCCCACCCACGTCCAAATTCATGTTCACCTCAGAGTGTGGCCTTATTGGAAATAGAGGCTTACAGATGTAATTAGTTAAGATGAGGCCATGCTGGATTAGCATGGGCCCTAAATACAATGACTTATGTCCTTATTACAAGAGGAGAGGACCCACAAAGGCACAGGAAAGAAGGCCATGTGAAGACTGGGGCAGATTGGAATGATGCAGTTATAAGCCAAGGAATGTCAAGGAATGCTAGGAGCCACAAGAAGCTAGGAAGAGGCAAGGAAAGATTCTTCCCCAGAGGCTTCAGAGGGACAGTTGCCCTGCCCACACCTTAATAGCAGACTTTGAGCCTCCTGATCTGTGAAAGAATAAATTTCAGTTGTTTGTTTGTTTGTTTTTTATACTGTATTTTATTTTTACAAGAGGTAGACTGATACCAAGCATTGTACATGGATGACCACAACAAAAGCAACAATGATTGCAATTACCAAACATGAAACACACTCATACTATGTCATAATATTGACATTCAGTCCAGTAATTCTCCACTGTAACAGTTCCTTTACTTTGCAGTGAAAATTGATTTGTATATTCTTTGCCTCTGAGTCCTTGTGGGATTTTTTTTTTTTTTAATTTAGACAGAAAGTCACAAAAATTATACTCATCCTCATCAGTTCACTCAGTCCCATGTAATTAATTTTTTTTTCATCTTGATCTTTTGTTAGCACTTTTATGAGTTCATCAGTTTTTCATTAGAGTTCTGAAAATGCTTATTCATTCAGTTCAGCAGTACAGTCAGTTACCAGAAACCTGTACTTGTCAGAGTTTTCAGTTTTAAGCCACAAAGTTTGTGGTATTTTGTTACAGCAGCCCTAGAAAACTAATACACCACCTCTGCATATTCACTCCAATGGGTATCCTGCCTAAACGCTCTCTTCTATCCCAGTGGATTCATCCAACCCCTCTCTGATCCTCAGTGCAGACCTCATTGACTTTCCCTGATCTCATGAATCGTGTCTCTTCTCAACAAATAAAGCCTATGAATCCATCCCTCACAATTTAGCAACAAGTTGTCAACCCTTTAAGGGGAGAACCAAATCCCATATTTGTTTAGCACCACAGTGTCCAGCACTTACACAGTGCTCAACAAAAGTGCCTAAGTGACTAATTCCAGGACACAGGCTCTTAATAAGATTAAGAGCACAGTCTCTGGGACCAGACAACTAGGGTTCAAATCTTGGCTTTGCCGATTATAAATCTATCATGTCGAACAACCTCTCATGCGTCTTCTCTGTGCCTCACTTGCCTTATGTGTAAAATGGAGATGATAGCAGTACTTATGTTGTAAGGTTGTTCTAAGAGACTGAGCAAGTTAACACTACAAAGCACTTAGTTCCTAGCGCATAGTAAGTACGTGAAGCTATTATCTTTTTTATTAGAATTATTACCATATCCAGAGAAAATACATATTAAAATACATCTGTTTAAGACTGGGTGTAGACAGATGGCTGAAAAGGAGCCATAAGTGAATCAAGTAAGCATAAAGAATTAGTCAAGTGTTTTGTTCTTCAGAACTCCCAATTATTTCCTGTTATAATCAGAAAAGGCATTGTTTTTGGAGGAATCAACTAAACATTTCTTTTCCTAGGAGTGTGATGGTTAATATTGTGTCTTTCAATTTCACTGGGCTAAAGGGTGTCAAGGTAGCTGGTAAAACATTATTTCTGGGTGTGTCTGTGAGGGTGTTTCAAGAAGAGATTAACATTTGAATTGGTAAACTAAATAAAGACCTTCACTAATGCACATGTGAGCTTCATCCAATTCATTGAGAGCCTGAATAGAACAAAAAGGTGGAGGAAGCCAAATTTGCTCTCTTGGCTTGAGCTGGGATATCCATCTTCTCCTGCCCTTGGATATCAGCACTCCTCCTTCTTGGGCCTTCAGATTGGGACCAGGATTTACACAATTGGCCCCTTGCTTCTCAGGCCTTTTGACTCAGACTGAATTATACCACTGGTTTCCTGGTCCTTCCACTTGCCGATAGCACAGATAGTAGCACTTCTTGGCCTCCATAATTGCATGAAACATTTCCTACAATAAATCTCCTCAGTCATAGATAGATAGATAGATAGATCCTATTGGTTTTGTTTCTCTGGAGAACACTGATTAATACCTTGCCCTTCTCAGAAGATATTAGCCAATATTCCAAGTATCCTCATATAGCTTATTAATGCCAAGACCGCTTGTCTCCACTCAGGAACTGCCCTTATCTATAATATCTTCTTTCCCCCAGGCAAATCCTACTCCCTCTTTGAAGGCCAATCTCCTACCTGGACATAATTACTTTCCCAATTACTCAAGCCCACCCTAATCCTTTCTTCCTGTGAAGACTTCTAATACACCATAACACATAATTCAGCACACAAATACTGATAATCTATAATTTTATGTACATATATTATCTTTCCACTAAACTGTAAGTTTAAGAGAAGAACCAGCAATTTTAGCAACAGATTGATTCTAAAGTCCACTCTCTTGATTATATTCAGGTGTTTAAATCTGCATTTCTTACATAGTGGTAAATGCTTTAATACAGTAAGAACATTCTAGGCATTACAATATTTTTCCTAGGCCACGTAAGTAAACTTTACTTTTTAAAAAATTGGGAAGGAGTAATTTATTTGCTGTATTTGACCCAGATAAAAATTTTGTTTGACAATATGTACAGAGTGATATTTTGCTATTTGATAGTTATGTGTATAGAAAAATAATGAGAAAGAGAAGGTTGTAAGAAAAAGCCCAAAAGGAAAGTTTCAGAGAAATGAAATCATTTAGACTAAAGAAAGGAAGTAAGATGGATGAAATAAATAAGGTTAGTGTTATATTTGGTGAAAACTTGAGCTTAAATTTCTGCAGAAAGGAGCCAGGTAAGATATAAGAAAAAAATTTATAAAGATGTAAACTTATAAAACATAAAACCAAGAGAGAAAGAGACAAAGAGTCTCCTCTTTTAAAACTACTAAGGAGAATAATTATCTGAACAAGATAGTTTCCTGTTCTGCCTAAAAGCCTGGGGATGGGTAAGAAGCTCTATTCTGTAAATCCTGAAATCCACTTGAAAGAAACATATACTAAACAAGTTTGGCTTTTAAAATAAAACTATCATCTGTAATTTTATTCCTGCTGCTTTTCCTCAGAGAGTGATGATTACAATCAATTCTTTAACCTTTTTAATTACAGGAAAATGGGCAGCTTAATTACATATCACGGGTAAAGTACAGTGGGAAAGCAGCTGCGGTGGTTGGAATTCAGGTAAAAGAGCAATAAAGGCATTGTAAAGAAAAACAATACTCATCAAGTCAAATAATCTGTAAGAAAAGGCAATCAGACAAGTAGAAAGGGAAAATATCCATCTATATTTGTTTAATTTGATATTTTAATTAATTAACAAATGGAAAGACTCAAAATATCTCAAAACCTATCAAATTTTGAATAGAATAATGCTTCACAAATTTTTGACAACAGAGATGTTGTCATATTCCCTGTTCTATCCTCATCCCCTAGCACAATCCTTGGAACTTCTGCTGCAGCTAAAGAAAATTCAGATGCATGGTAGCCACATCCAACCTAAACCCATAGAGGAAGCTTGGAAGCATCAGTGCAGCAATACAGAGGTCATAAAAACAACACTCTTAAAGCTCAACATTTTACTCACTGGACAGCCCTTGAATCTATGTCAACCAAGGAATGAGCGGATTTCATTCACTCATTTATAAGTATTTGTTGCGTTTAAACCCATTATGCACCAAGCACAGCTCTAAGTACTGAGGATACAACAGCGCACGAGTGGAAGGGCTAGCCTTAGGTACGAGCACAAAGCATTCATCCATATTAACAAGAGGGATAGCGGAGTTTATGGGTACAGATGCTGGTTGATTAGGCGGTGTGGAGATGAGAAATAGCCCTTCAACTTGCCTTTGTTTTCTCAGTGAAGTAGGAGGCAGATTCATCAGCTGAAAGAAGAAGAGAGGGGTAAGTATTGAAGGTTTAGGAGAGAGGAGAGTGTGAAACAGCCATCTTAGAGAGTGGAAGAGTCAATGTCTAGGAAATGAAGTCCAACTGCAGGCAGTGTCAAGGGCTCACAGAGTCATGAGCTAATGGGAAATCACTCAGCATGGTTGGGTACTTTCTTCCAGCTCCATTCAGTCATTCAGGAGCGGGCACAGAGAGCCATAGTCAGATTTAACCAGAATTTTGGTTTTGCCAGACAAGTACTGCAAATGGAGAGAGGAGTAAAGAGTCCACGTATAAGAAAAGGAATGAAAAGGAATAGCTCTAACATTTATGTGTAAATTCACTTAATAAACATTAATTAAAATCAATTGTATTTCTATTTTTATTTATTGGCTTATATTAACAATATTTTTGGTTGGCACCTGACACTTCCTAGAGTGTGATGGAACTTTGTGTATATCAAAAAAAAAAATTTAATACACTATGTCAAGAAGAAGATAAGCACAAGAAGATTTAAAATAGCTTGAAAATAAAATCGGAATTGGGGACAAAGGAAAGAGCAGGGCTGACTGAATGGCAGGAGGTTGGAGAAACTATTGTTTGGTGGAAAATTTAAGAAAAATGATTAAGTCCTGTGTGATTCAGAAGCACACATGAGAGAGGGCAAGGTGACTTCTCATCAAAGTTAGTATGGGCAGGAAGTCAGAGCCAGAAGTGAATTTGATAATTTACCAAAACCTCAGGCACACTAATGGTCTTCCTACAAAGAGCAAAATGACAGTTATGTTCATCGAATGCGGATCGTAACACCCAGGATGACTGTTTTTCCCTGGACTTACATGGTTAACATTTATGAAACTGTTTTCTTGACCCACAAAATGAAGGTTATTAAACCAGATATTTAGGTTCACTTTCAGCTCTTACATTCTGTGAAACTAAGGTTTTCCAGGAAAAAAACAGAGTTAATTAGCCCTTAGCCCCTACCCCCAACCTTAAATCAACAAACTGAATATAACCCAACTTGAGTTCATTGCTACATCTTTAACTGCTCCCTGTTCCCGCTGGGATATATGTCTTAATGGAGAAAGGGCAACTCTCCAGCTGTCCCTATAAGCTTGTTTAAAGTGATTATCACTGAGTGAAAGGGGCATCAGGAGGCAATCACAATCAGGAGGTAGCTCTCCAAAAGACAGGGTTCCTGGAATAAAGTCACATGGCTTTGTGGGCAGTACGCTCTGCTGGCCCTAACCAGTTATTTCTGCCTTGTAAGTATAATTTTCCTGCCTTGAGTGATTAAGTGAATATGAATGTTCTAAAAGGTTAATTGTATGGTACAGGAGTAAATGTTACATCACTAGCTCTTTGTTTATCTTAGAATTCTAACACCACTTGAAAATGTAAAGCTACATATTTTCTATAACTAATTAACAAAGAAGTTGATTAAAAGTCATGTATTTCATCTACTAGATGCAACATCTGGGTGAAGGATTTAAGAATTAAGATAGTTTCCAGGTGAAATGAAACAGATTCTTTATAAAGAAAAGAATCTTATACAGCTACAATATTTACAACGCTTTTATCAAGACATTAAAACAGAAGCAGATGCTTCTCTGTAATTCTAAAATATTAGTTACACATGGTATAATGCATTGCAGAAAACATAATAATAATAATGGATGATAGTAGGACAGAGCAGTTTTCTTCTGGAGTTGGATACAGAACAGATACCAGATATTTTTGAAGTTAAACTTAATACAGATGGGACAATCGTAAATGTGTTGCAAAGTAAATATCACACTAGAGAGATAAGAGAAAGTATCAATTTTTTTTTTTATAAACACCAATGTTGAGGAGGATGGTATAATGCATATACTTATTCTTAATAAGTATGAATTATTTAAAGCATTAATCATATAACTATTCTTAAAATATTCTCGGTGATGTGCTTATATACTACTTATACTTAAAAGCCTATTCTAAATCTGTTTTGTGGGTTCATGTCATGAAACGTCGTATAGCTATGACTGAATTGAGTAAGAGTGGGCTCCTTATTCTAAGCACTTGACCCCGGTGCTTATTATCCATACAACACAAGTTGAAAACCAGTTCTGTGCCAGGCACTGTGCTAAGCAGAAGCAATATAAATACACAATAAACACTTTTTGACCTGTGCCCTGTGTAATTGAGGAGAGAACATGCCAGAGGGCAAGGTGATCTCTCATCAAATTCAGTATGGGCAGGAAATTGGGGCCAGAAGTGAACTTGAGAATTCACAGAAATCTTGGGCATACCAAAAGGCTTTCCACAAAGAATGAAATGGGAAATTGTGGAATTAATTGTCTAGTGGAAAAACAACTGTAGATAGGAATAAGCACACAATAACGTGATAAGGACTTTGTTTCAGGTATATATAAGGCACCATAGGGGCAGAGACAAAGCAATTAGGTACTACTGGAGCTGCATAAAGCTTTACCAAGAAGGAAGTGAAATTCAAAGGGTACTTGGAAGGATGAGGAAAGGGAACATCCTAGGAAAAGACAGCACCATAAGTGAAAGCACAGCTTGAAAGAGCAAGATATCGTCCACCTCATAAAACCTTCCAAAGCTATAATTTACCTGTCCAAAACAAAGCAACAAGAGACACGGAAAAAAGCCTTGATGTGCCCATAATACTTCTAATACATATCAAATATTCTGCAGAATTTACAAAGAATCCACAAGGTGATTTCATGATATGGCTCCATTCTTGAAAAAAAAATCCGCAAAGCTCAGCCTCTGCATGATTAAGTTTTGTTCTAGAAGCAAAACAAAATTCTTTTTGTTTTCAGAACATAAATATCTTTGTTTTCTGATTTGAGAATCAAGAAACACTTATTGTAAAAATATTCATGAAACACAGGAAAATATAAAGAAGAAAATTAAATCAACCTCCTAGAAACAAACACTATTTACATATCAGTGTACGATGTTTTATTTATATTTGCAGTGTATGTTAAACTTAATACAGATGGGACAATCGTAAATGTGTTGCAAAGTAAATATCACACTAGAGAGATAAGAGAAAGTATCAATTTTTTTTTTTATAAACACCAATGTTGAGGAGGATGGTATAATGCATATACTTATTCTTAATAAGTATGAATTATTTAAAGCATTAATCATATAACTATTCTTAAAATATTCTCGGTGATGTGCTTATATACTACTTATACTTAAAAGCCTATTCTAAATCTGTTTTGTGGGTTCATGTCACGAAACGTCGTATAGCTATGACTGAATTGAGTAAGAGTGGGCTCCTTATTCTAAGCACTTGACCCCGGCGCTTATTATCCATACAAATTGAAAACCAGTTCTGTGTGAATGTATGTGCATGCCTGAGTGTAGCCTCAAATTTGAACAACAAAAAGTACTACTTGGAGTAACCTACTGTTGGAAAAGGCAGTCTCCTTGTGTGTAGTCTTTGACCCCAGAGGGCCACATAAGAATGGACCTTGGATATATGTATAACTGAATCACTTTGCTGTACACCCGAAACTAACACAGCATTGTAAGTCAACTACACTTTGAAAGTAAAATAAAATAAAATAAAAAGAGTGGACCTTGGGCATGGCACACTTCCTTACCAAGATATGACAAACCCTCACTGCCTGTGCCGGGCAGATCACTTTGTGTGGGAATAGCTTTTCCTATTGTAAACTCAGTGTATGCTCCTCTGTTCTGTTTAAGCATTGCATCTTATTGCACCCACCCAACCCCATAACTATGCCTGTCCTCCACAGGGAGGGAACAGGCCCTTCCACCGAAGCTCAGGAGGTGTAGGTAAATTGCCCCGCGTGCGTTGCCTGGAGAGACCCACTGGCCTTGGGGGACCGACACCCACCACTAAAGCTGATCTTGCCCTGCCTCTTCTCTCTGTAAGTAAAGCATTGCTCCATCCAGTCTTGATGCGTTGTATTTCCCTCAGTGACCTCAATACCAAGAGGCAATGGGCAGAAGTATATGAACTTCTCTTCCTGTTGGTTGGCATAGTGACGAGCATTGCTATCTTCCATATAGCTGGCGTCCTCCCCTGAGAGTGGTAACCCATGTGTGGTGTTCTGCTCAATACTATACATCACATGTCAGGCAGTGTCAGTTAACCCCTCCTTGCCCAATAAGATCTATATAATATTGCCTCAAACCTTAAAGCCACATGCTGTGGATGAACTTTGTGTAGAGCCCTACCCCAATTTCCCAGTTGTTCTCCTGAGCAACTCGGCCTCCAGGCTCCAGCCTTTACATTTTCTTCCATGTCTGATATCAAACTCAGACCCTTCCTTGATTTCCACAAAGAGGCCCATTTTACACAAGCATCTGGGAGAGATTAGACTTTACTGAAGGTTTAGCAGGAAGATAAAAATAAGTTTACAGCATGGCAACACCAACATTTAAGTCAAACATTAGACATCCAAGTTCCCAAATGGATCTTTGGTAAACCCACTACTGGGGAATTTGCACTGGCCCTTAATTGTAAGCAATCCCTTTCTCACAACATCTCAGTGGACCTGTCCTCTCACTCCTTTTGCTCACCTCTGCTCCCATGTGGTCATGTAGAGCAGATGAAATAGCTCTTGATTCTTCAGTTTTCTCCATTCATGCCACCATTTCTCACGTTCTACCTTGAGGGTTCTCACAAACAAAGACAGGTCCTTTCTAAATATGAAAATTGGTGTGAGTTATTAGTACATGTTAATTTCATATATAGATAAGTTTAATATCAAGTCATGTCATAATTAGAGATCAACAGCATCACTTTTAATGACTGCATAATAGTTCACAATTATTTATTCACTCAATCACTTTTTATAGCTATATAATTTATTTTCAATCTGTCCTTACTTCAATTAACATCTTTGCACAAATATTGCAAATATTTTCTTAGGTTATTTAGAAAGTAGATGAAAATGTTTACTTGATAAATTCCTGTCCTAAAATAGAATAGGCAGAGGTTTATTCCTCCCAATGAAATTATCTGATCAGTCACCTCTGCACTCTGATTTTAAAATATACACCTCCCTCTTCCTTCTCCCCATATTTAAGAATGTTTATTGACCTCCAAGACCAGGCAAACTACCTGTGAAGTTATGACCAGACAACAGGAATCTATACTACCAATATTTCCATTGAAACACTGGTGATATGTATTTCTACAACTCTTCAATTAATTTTTCCTTTGAAAACATGAAACATTAATAGTTGCACAAATATTTAAATATTAACCATTAAATCTGTTCAAATGAAATGAAACCCCTTCTATTCAAAATGGTAAATTGATCTTCTTAAATATTGACCATTATCAATCACTGCTTAATCCAGGCTTGGGTTTTCCAAAGTCTAAGTTGCTTTCTTATTTTGCTTTTTTTCAAATACACAGAACTTTCAGGGCCAACCTTAGCATTTTTATTAAATGACCTCTATCAGTCAGGGTTCTCCAGAGAAAAAGAACCAGTAGGAGATATACATATATTCCTATATATATAGATGATCCTAACTTCTTCAGAAGTCATTATAGATCCCATATCCACTTCTCCATATTCACTTTTGTTATTTGTTTAAGAGTGTTCACTTTTCACATTCCTCTTTAAACACAGACTGCAAACTTTAGTCAAAACACATCACAGTTAATAAATACCAACTGTATATGTTTTTTAATTCCAATACAGAAACTTTAGAGAAAACTGTTTCATAGATTTAATGTTTCTTTCTTCTTCTGCATTTTAGATATCAGTTGAGTCTGACATCAGTATTATCCCAGCCACCCTCCCAATTCTTTCTGATTTTGAAACATGTCTATTTCATAAAGAGGCTTTGTAGAAAAACACTGAGTCTGTTTTAAATTTTTGCAATCTTTGTAGACCAAATGTCTCAAAGAAGTTTTCTAAAAACTGTTTATACAATTATGATCTTCCTAGTTACCACAGCCCAAAAGTCAAAAGAAGCATCCCTTTGCCAATTACTCATAATTAGTTCCAGAATCCACAGTAATCTCAAATCCAGAATAGAATCAATCTCTTGCCTCCTCATCCTTACTCCTTTTCCAGTGTTCCCACATCTGTGAAATGCACCACCACTTACATTTGACCAAGACAGAGAATTGGAAATTGCCCTGGATTCTGCTGCTCCCTTACCACCTTACTCACTCACTCACCAATAAATGCTGATTACACTATTTCAAGAGTCTAAATCTCTTCTCTTTTTCTAATCCCACAGTTACTGTCTTAGTTCAGGTCTTCATTGTCTTTTGCCTATATTTTAACACCAGCACCTGGCCTCCTTGCCTCTGATACTTAGGCACTATCCCCATCCCATCCCCCATCCATTCCCCACCCAACAGGAAAGGTGATTTTTCAAAAAATCAAAAATGAAAAGAACAAACAAGCAATGCAGTCAGATGACGCAATTCTATTTAAAATTCTTGAATTGTTCTCCATTTTCCACAGACTCAAGGCCAAGCTCTTCAGCATAGCAAGAAACTCCCTCATAACTTTGCCACTATGACACCTTTGGTCTCAACATTCATTGTTATCCACTTCAATTCTCTTTTTTTTTTTTTTTTTTTTTAATTTATTTATTTATTTTTATATTTATGGCTGTGTTGGGTCTTCGTTTCTGTGCCAGGGCTTTCTCCCTTTGCGGCAAGCGGGGGCCACTCTTCATCGCGGTGCGCGGGCCTCTCACTGTCGCGGCCTCTCTTGTTGCGGAGCACAGGCTCCAGACGCGCAGGCTCAGCAATTGTGGCTCACGGGCCTAGTCGCTCCGCGGCATGTGGGATCCTCCCAGACCAGGGATCGAACCCGTGTCCCCTGCATTGGCAGGCGAATTCCCAACCACTGCGCCACCTGGGAAGCCCTCCACTTCAATTCTTGATCCACCATTATAGAGAAATCCATGGCCAAAGATCAGTAATGACTCCTTTATCCTTTCAGACTCTAAAATTAATAAATGATTACATTTATAAGCAAAATTTAAATGTGGGTATCAGTAAAAGTTTTGCCAACCAAGCCCTTTATTTAATATGTAAAATAGTCTTAAGTAATAGTCAGGTTTTAAATTACTGTTTTCTCAGCCTATTTATTTAGTAATTTTTTCTCTTAAATTATTTCAAAAGTCAAAAATGAAGTTATCATTTCCTCTTGCATCATCTTAAAAGAGGTGGAGTAAGAATGTTGGTTCACAACTGCAGGAGTTTCCCCAGTGAAATCTGAAACTAACCCTGTACACAGAGGGTAAGGAGAGACTCAGGAGAGAGGCAGGCGACTCCACATGGATAGGTGGTAGTTTTAATAAGCAAGAGAAATTACATACGAGGCTTGTCTTGGGTGTCTATAGGACAAGTAGATTCCCACACCCGCCCAGCAGAATCTTAAAAGTTCAAGTAGAGACTTTAACTGGGTTCAGTCACATATACCATCCAGATGGTCTCAACACCACATTGCTCTCTCAAGGCCTCAAGGCTGCATTCTTGAAAACAGCTTCCACTGTGGGAACTGTGGACAGAAATTACATTTCAAGGACAGCGGGGGGGTGAGAGGAGCCTCCAACCGCCCAGGTCCAGCTCACAGGCCAACCAGCGGTTATGTCCTCTAGATGACCTCCTCCAACAAAGAGATATTCTTCACCTGGGTATTGCCCCCCAAAAGGTCTTAAATGGCTTTTCTCCACGTAGTATTCCAATTCTCTTGAGATGGTATGTGGCCCCAGAACTGAGGTGTAAAAAGGGAAAGTCTTTGAGGTTCTCGCAAGGTAGTACCACCACATAAAATTATTTCCTCTTGTTAACAAAAACATTTAACTTACACTTGAGAATTATATATATAATATATATAATTATTTATACATATACCTACAGAGAGAGAGAGAGAGAGATTGTTGACATTTAGACACTATTATAGCCATTTGATAGAGTTTAATATAATTTTTAAATGGAAGTTTGTATTTAAATTTTCTAGCAATTAATTTGTATTGTACTTTACAAAAGTATCAGTCCAAGACAGAATGGACATATAACATAAAAAAAAAAAAAAAAAAAGCAAAGATCTGGACTTCACTGAAGATAGTTTGAGAAGCTCTGTTCTAGCATGCTTTTTTAACTCTGCCAGCACACCAAACACCTAGAGTTTGGCTTTGTATCTACCCAATTATCATTAGCATTTGTTTCAATCTACTAATAAACCTCTCCAGAATGGTCTCTTCCATAGGTGAGTGTCTACCGCAGATACTCTCAATGGCCCAGTGTCTACCACAGATACTATCCAAGTGTCTTATTGGGTGCTATGAATTATGAGTCCAATCCTGGCCTCCACAGACAGCCCATCTCAGAAGGAGTGATCAGTGTTGTTCAGGCTGTCACCCACAACTGCAGAAGAGCTTACCAAACATGTGATAAATTGTGTCAGTTCCCACCAAAAGAAATGATATTAAATTCCAAGTCCTGCATACTACTGGCAGGGATAACTTGGAAATGAATTGGTAACTCTAGCCCTGAAAACCAACAGTCATCATCACAGGTAATAGTATTAGGTGATCTATTCTCAAAAAGAAAAATATTAAAGGTTTTTTCATTCTAAATGACTGCTGAGTCTTATTATGATTCTCACTTACCCACTCAACTACCTACACCATACTGCTTAAGTCCTTTGCCTCTTCTTCTCCCTTTTCTGGCTTTACTCCCCAGAAGTTAACCCTCTCAAATGGATTAAAGAGAATTTTTATTCACGTTAACTCTTTCTGGGAATGCCACCAAGATGACAACATAGGAGTCTCCTGAATTCCCCTCCTTCCATGGATGCACCAAATATACATCCACACACAAATCAATTCCCTATAGAGAAGTCCAGAAACTACTTGAGTGGTTCCTACACATCTGGCAACTGAGAAAATACCCACAAAGGCTGAGATACACTCTCACCATGAGCCCCACCTCTGGCACAGTGCCTTACAGTCAGAAGGGAACTCCCACTTCCAGATTCTCCCTGGGGACCAAAGGGTTTGCACCCCATATCTAGTGTTCCAACTATTAAGCCTGCCACCAAGGGACTAGCTCCCAAATCACCTAGTCTGAAAGCCAATGGGGATTGCATCACAAGTCCCACAGGACTATAGCAAACAAAGAAGCAGTTGTTAACAGGCAGGGGACACTCCCCATGGCTATTCTCACCAGGCTCAGTGCAGAGGGAGCAGACAAAAATTCCCTCTCCCAGTTTTTACCTGAAAGGGGTTTGACTACATATTTCACCAGCTGCCGCGTGAGGGTCTAGCTCCTAATTAGTCTGCAACTAAGTACTGACTGAGATCCTCCCCAGAGCCCGAAAGAGCAGGTGGGCACTTCCCCCACCTTCTCCCTCTGGTTTACTCCAACAATAAAACCAAGTAGCCAGCTTCATCTTAGAAGGAAGGAATTTGTCCAGACATCTAACACCCCAGTTTTCATAGCCACCACCCGAGGGATTGGTCCCCCAAATCACCTAGCTCTGATAGTCAACAGGGACTTGCATTCACAAGTCCAATGGGACTATAACAAACTAAGAAGCAGTTGTTAAATGGACTCATGAACACTCCGCACAGCTATCTCCCCTAAGCACAGAGGAAGCAGGCACCAACACCCATGTCCCAGTTTTTTCCTGGAGGAGGTCTGACTGCATATTCTTCCAGCTGCCACGTGAGGACCAGTGGGCAGATCCCTGCTTTCTCCCTCTGCTCACTCCAACAATAAAAGCCAGTCAGCAGCTTCTCCCTGGAAGAAGCTTGTCCACACATCTGTTTCCACAACTTTTGCTGCTGCCACCCAGGGACAAGTCGTCAAATTCCTTAGCTCTGATAGCCAACAGGGCTCAGTATTTATGATCTCATAGGACCACATTAAACAACAAGAAAAGCAGCTTTCAAATGGGCACTCAAGTACTTCCTATGGGATGTACCCTGGGCTCAGCACAAAGAAGGCAGACAAAAATGCCCACCTCCACTTTCTCTCTAGAAGGGATTTCACTGCATACATTCCCAGCTGCTGCCCAAGGTTCTGCCTTCTAATCAGCCTGCATATGAAAGCTGACCAGGATCCTCCCAGGATAGAGCTGGTGGGCACATCACCCTCTGTCTCCTCCTTACTAGTTACAACAGTACAATCAAGTCTCAAGCTTCTTCCTGAAAGGAGCTTGACCACACATTTAACACCCCAACTGTTACAGCTACCACCTGAGGGACTGGATCTCAAATAACCTAGCTCCGGGAACTAATGGGGCTCAGCATGCACAAATCCCCTGGAATTATACAAGACAAAGAGGCAGTTCTATTTGGGTGCACAAGCTCTCCCAGCAACTATTCCCTCTGTCTCAGCACAGAGAAAGTAAACAAAAACACCCAGCTCCCAATTTCTCCCCAGTGGGGGCTAGGATATATATGTAACCTTCTGACTTTCCCAGCTGCTGCCTGAAGATAGGATTTCTAATTAGCTTGCATCAGAGAGCTAAAAGAGCAGGGAATTCGTAATCCTTTAGGAGCAAATTCAGTATATAAAAATCAATTGCATTTCTATACACTAACAACTAACTACCTGAAAAAGAAATTAAGAAAACAATCCCATCTACAATAGCATGAATAATAATAAAATACTTAGAAATAAATTTAATCAAGGAGGTGAAAGATCTGTACACTGACAACTGTAAAACACTGATGAAAGAATTGAGGAAGACACAAATAAATGGAAAGATATCCCATACTTATGGATTGGAAGAACTAATATTGTTAAAATATATATACTACCCACAGTGATCTACATATTCAGTGCAATCCTTATAAAAATTCCAATGGCATTTTTCACAGAAACAGAAAAAAAGTGCTAAAATTAGTATGGAACCACAAAAGACCCCAAACAGCCAAAGCAAGCCTGAGAAAGGAGAACAAAACTGGAGACATCACACTTCCTGATTTCAAACTATATTACAAAACTATGTAATTAAAATAGTATGGTATTGGCATAAAAACCAACACAAAGATCAATAGAAGAGAATCAAGAACGCAGAAAAAAAATTACATGCTTATTTGTTCAATTTTTATAAGGCTGCTGACAATATACAATGGAGGAAAATAGCCTCTTCAACAAATTGAGTTGGGAAAACTGGATATCCACATGCAAAAGAATGAAACTGGACCCCTATTTTACATCATACACAACTCAGCTCAAAATGGATTAAGACTTGAATGTAAGACCTGAAACCATAAAACTCCTAGAAGAAAACATAAGAGGCAAAAGTTCCTTGATATCAGTCTTGTCAATGATTTTTTTTTTTTTATTTGACACCAAAAGGAAAGGAAATAAAAGCAAAAATAATCAAATGGGACTACATCCAACTAAAAAGCTTCTGCATAGCAAGGGAAACCATTAGCAATATGAAAGGCAACCCATGGAATGGGAGAAAATATTTGCAAACCACATATCCAATAGGGGGCTAATATCCACACTATACAAGGAACTCCTTCAAAGCAATAGCAAAACACCAAATAATCCAATTTTTTAAATGGGTAAATACCTTAATAGACATTTTTCCAAAGAAGACATCCAAATGGCCAACAGGCACATGAAAAGGTGCTCAATGTCAATAACTATGAGGGAAATGCAAACCAAAACCACAATGGCATATCGCCTCACACCTGTTAGAATGTCTATTATCAAAAAGATAAGAGATAACAAATGTTGGCAAGTATGTGGAATAAAGGGAACCCTTGTGCACTGTCAGTGGGAATGTAAGCTGGTACAGCCACTATGGAAAACAGTATGGAGGTTCCTCAAAAAATTAAAATAGAACTACCATACGATCCAGCAAATCCACTTCCAGATATATATCCAAATGAAACAAAATCACTATATCAGAGAAATATCTGTACTTCCATGTTCACTGCAGCATTATTCATGAAAGTCAAGGTAGGGAAACAACCTGGGTGTCCAGAAATGAACGGATAAAGAAATTGTGATATTTGTGATATAATGATACAAATATGATACAACAGAATATTGCTTAGCCTTATAGAGGAAATAAATCTTGCAACTTGCAACGTGGAGGAAACTGGAAGACATTATGCTAAGTGAAATAAACCAGAGAAAGAGACAAATACTACATAGTATCACTTATATGTGGAATCTAAATTAAAAAAAAAAAAATGTTAAACTCATGGAGTAGAATGGTGGTTGCCAAGGGAAGAAGGGTGGGGGAAATAAGGAGAGGTTGGTAAACTTTCATTAACAACACAAAAAAGGTCCAAGGCTCTAATGCATAATGTGGTGACTATAATTGATAAAAGATCAAACTTTCATTAACAACACAAAAAAGGTCCAAGGCTCTAATGCATAATGTGGTGACTATAATTGATAATACAGAACTATTGATATATAACTGAAATTTTCCAAGAGAGTAAAACTTAAATGCCCGCCCCCCCAAAAAAAGGTAAATATGTGAGGTGATGGATGTGTTCATTAACTTGATTATGGACATCCTTTCACAATATATATGTATATCAAATCATCACATTATATACTTTAAATATATTATAATTTTATTTGTCAGATAAATAAATATATATCTGTCTGGTAATTCTTAAAGATATAAATTCCTGTCCTGCCTTAATCAGTGGTTTTACATCAAATTGTTACCCTAGATTTTTAATAAGAATGCATTAACTGATTTTATGTTATTTTTTAAACTAATGGTTCTCTTCAAGTCCAATAAACAAGGCAAATTGGCTTCCATCGCCTTGTGTTTTAAAAATGTAAAAGAAGTAAGTTCCAGAATGTCTAATGTCCATTTTATTGGGTGATAGGTTGACCAAATATACTAGGATATCTGGCCCGTTTATTGGCTAGATGTCACTTGTGTTCTGTTTTTCTACCCCATGAATCTATCCATCATGGAAGATTGTAATGGAAGAGATAGCACCATTAATTGAAATCCAATCAAAAATCCAGATATTTATTCTTAGGTCTGGATTAGGTCCCATGCCCACAACTAAACCAGAGAGATAGAATGCAATGGTTAGTTTAATATCAGCTTCCCCCCCAAACATCATGGTTCTACAAATCTGTACTAAGAAAAGAGTGGAGACAACTGGGTGCTAGGGAGGCAATCAAACAGTGTCTGCTACTCAGATGTTTCCTAAATGTGGACTGTAAGTATCTTGAGAGCAGGTACTTGTCTAATTCACTATCACATCTCCAGATCATGGTACAGAGCATGTAACACTGTAGGCCTTCCATAAATGTCTTACATCATGTAGGTATGCAGGTGTGTATGGATGGGTAGATGGATGATGGAATAATGAGGTTAATTATCTCTATCCCTGGTAAAATGTTTTTCAAAAACCTAGGATAGAAAGACTTGGTGAATCATGTTTCATCATTATAATTAATTGACCTTCTCGACTACTAGGAGAAAATAATCAAAATGATGCATTTTCCATATGTAAGTTTAGACATAAGTAAATTTAGAATTAATGTCCCAACTCAATGGTTTATACAGGTTAACATTAGCTGAGGTCATGGTCCATGATCCTACTTATACCTTACCTCATATTACATTCTTTTACTTAATTATCATCAAATGTCTGACTAAACAAGAGACATGAGCCATTCCTTAGAAAAACCTGTGGTGAATTAAGCAGTTTCCTTATGTGAGTACTATCAGTAGAAAATATCCTGCCTTTGTGACGAAGGAAGAATTATATCTGAGGAAGATCAATGATGTATTCTGGTTGATTTTAATTGTCATAAGACTATGTAATGTAGAAATAGGCAATTCCATTTTCATTAGAGGATCAGACTTCTGTTTGATAACTAGATATTTGGCAAAATAGATTTCTCTGGGCCACATTCAGGACCCCAGATATCCTCAAGTAACTTCAGAACATTGGGAACCAGAGAAAATGCCTATGTGGTGACTGTAACACTCTTGTCTCCTTAAGTTCTCATTAAAACTGAAACCTTGGTGAACACTGTGGTAACCTTCACACATAACATAGGGATACGGCAGTAGATTCCCAGATAATTGGTTTAGAAACAAGATGTCAAGCTATTGGTTTTAATATCTTATTTAAGATTTCAGTACCTTGCCTGAATAGAAGCAACTGTTGAATTGAACCTAATGTAAAATGGACATAGCGAAGCACTTCTCTTTAGTTTTATTTTGGATATACCCTTGAAACAGAAGATTTCATATGGAAGGGAGTAAATTATAAGGTTAGTTCTGAGCTCTAACACCAAGAATATCTACTTCCCAACTGAGGCACCAGTTTGGAAAATTTCTGCGTGGGGCAAAAGGAATAGACACAGTGATGTGAATGTGGGGATTTCATATTCCACTTAGACGATTTTGGAGCTCTCACTGTGTTAGGAATGTGGAGTTATTTTACATAACCGACACTTGTAGAACTTGTGTGGCCCTAAGAGCCCTATGGTAAACAGACAGGTTACAGAGGAGGCCTACAAGACCCCAAAGACCCTCATCAGGTGAGAAAACACTTCAAGGCCTTACCCAAAGATAGGGCCCCTCCAGAATTTAAATAGGCTGCCGATTAAATAGTTTACAGTAGGCTTGAAATTATGCTATCTTCCTCATTGACAAACCATTCCACATTTAAGATTCACCTTCATGAATCACCTAATAAATGCTATTATCTCTGTGATAATCTACATGTGATTAACTTAATTTACACCTTTAGACTTGACCCAGGCTCCCTGTGAGAAATAGAAAATAGTGTAGAATTCTGCCTGGGTTTAGAGCCAAGGTTAATTCTCACACTTTTGCTTTGACCTCCAGGAGTAGGGGAGATGTTAGTTGAGAATAGGAGAATCAGGATTAGAAGCTCTTCCAGTTTCCTGGGTCAAAGTCCTTCTGGCCAGACCCGCTTCATCCGAAAATTCAATGCTAGTGCCATTGACTCCAAAGCTGGAATAATTGCTAGATTTTACTTTTTGTACTCCTACTCAGTGGTATGGCACCTCTTCTCCTTTAGTTTCTTGACCTAAAATTGTCTCTAGCATTCACTGTATTGGTGGAAATCAAACAGCTCATTCCAAGGGGCAAACCGGCAAGTGATTGTTACGATCCTTCAACTATTAGTGCCTTAAATTTCACCATGGGCACAACTTGATCTCCATCCCATCCAAGGCAGGCTGGGAGCTAAATCTCATGACTACATGATATTGAAATAACCTCAAAGTCATTATTAGCATTATAGCATTAAGTTATTAGTTAATATTATGTGTATCATATGTTTCAGAAAAATAGCATCTCTTTTGCATTTTACCTATGTGATTTCTAAGAATAAATGAATGATTTACTTAAATGTCATTTTTATTCATTCTTACACATGAAAATGTTAAATTACTAGTATGTATTATAAGATTTCTATATTTAGCAGATACATAAAACATTAAAATCTATAATACCCATATACAGCAAAACAACATCCTGTCCTAAGTTGCAACTCTAATATCTAACTTTATCCCTCTTGATATTTATGACAAAAAAATTTATACTGAATAAGAGCTGTAAGCTTTTAAATAGAATAGTAACTCTAAATGTAAGAAAATATGTAAAATCATTCATTTCATTTCGTTGGAAACACTATGGAAAATCTTCCCATGAGCACTTAATCTGAGCCTGAGGAATTATGAAGTCAACCATCCTCATTAACATAGTTTTTAAGGTGTTTTTGTGTGTGTGTGGAAAGAAAGTATGGTCAAGAAAATGAATAAAATATTCATAAAATCGTGGAGAAAAACCTAAAGAAATTGGTCATACTTTTTAAATTGAAACAATAAAACTAACATTTATAAATGACCTGTAATAAAAAAATAAAATACGTAATCCCTATGTATCTTCCTTCTACAATATAACAGAATCAATGTAGCTATGCCAAATCCCTTGCTTTTGACTAAAAAATAAAACAGCCTTTTTAAATGAATAGGATCAACATCTTGAAGAAGTTCCACAGTGATCTGCTGTGTGCCTTAATTTTAATTAAAAAACCAAATGAATAGCATAATTGAAGCAAAGAATCAACATTAATCTTTAAATCAAAAGGATTTACAATGAGATTATAATTAATTACATGCCAAAAAATATCTTATTGAATAGGGTGGTGACCTCAGTTACTTTGTTTAATCACTAAAACAATTCAATCTCCAAATAAGAATTTGGATCAATTCCAAACATATCCAATTAAGATTATCAATTCGCTAAGAACAATGACAATAAACCTCAAAAATAAACTCTTTAAAAACTTTTCTTTTTGATTAATGTATCTGCACCAATTTATTCAGGTCCTTAAGGAAAACAATTTTGGCAGTTGCACCCTGCTGTCCCCAGAATGCCTGCGGGCAAACATTTCCATAAATAATCGTGTTGATTTTCTGTTCTGTTACTGAGTACATCAGTTGTCACTCATTAAACCCATGTGCAGCAGACCAAAGTAAAAAAAAATGCTATTCTTGTTATCTTGAACGCATTCTGGACAGCAGCAGATTAACAGATTTTATCCTAAGGATTTGGCAAAAGCCTTTAGAATTCTGATATGTTCTTACATGCATGCTTCTAACTGAGACGTTTGTCTCTCAAGTTCTACAACAATACCATAAGGGTTCTCTAGAAAAAACTTGTATTGCCAAAAGATTATAATACATTCCTCTGGACACCTGCAGGACTGTTACATACAGATGACTCCGAAACGGAAAATAAGAACGAATCATTTCTGGCATCTTATAAATAAAAATGTGTTTTACTAATGCAAAGCAACTTTCCACTTACCATTGAGTGACCCTGAAAAGACATTTATGAGAAGACATTTTATTTTTTCAAATGTCTATTTTTTTTTTCACATGAAATGACAAGTGCTTCTAAGTACTCTAACTGCAAAATGCTGAATCGATTACAGAAGTTTCCAAGCAGACCCTTTCAATGAACTTCAGAGGGAAACCAAAGCAAGCATTTTCTAACCAAGACAGGGGATAAAGAAGCCAGCCTATTTTTCTTAATTTTTGTACTTGCTGATACAGGTTATATATCTTTGAGATTGCAACTGTTTTTTAAATCATAATTAATATCCTCAACTAGTCAAAAAGTGAATATTTCTTGAGTTCCCCTCGATGCACAGTGCTCTCATGATGCACTGACTGTCAACTTCTCCCCAGAATTCTGCCAAAATCATCTGACTTTAGCTTCAGTCTTGGCATTTGGACCATCTTAGAACTAAAGAACTGCTGGCATTCCTGAAGTTGTGCCTGATCAATTGACAGGTGTTTGATAAGTTACCAACATATCTAATCACTGTAACAATGTCAGTAATGTAAATAAGACGTGTCATTCAGATTTACTGTCATGCTCTGAAAATTTACATTCAAATATAGATAAAAGCATTCTAGATGTAATCTGAACAAAACAATCTTACGTGCTTTATATGTTGAAACTCTTGTCACTCAGCTGAAGTACAGTTCATTAACATTGTCAAAATTAGTTGCAAAAATAATAGTCAATGATAATAGCTGACAAATTGGTTTTAAAAGGTTAAGAAGTTTTCTCAACATCCATTTATGATCAAAACTCTCCAGGTAGCCTTAAAAACCTAAAAACACAGCTAACATATGATCCACTGAGATTGTCATAATAAGTGAAGTCAGACTGAGACAAATATCATATGATATCACTTTAAAAAATGATACAAATGAACTTATATACAAAACAGAAACAGACCCACAGACATAGGAGGAAAAAAAACTTATGGTTACCAAAAGGGAAAGTCAGGGAGGGATAAATTTGGAGTCTAGGATTAACATACACACACTACTGTATATGAAGTAGATAAGCAACAAGGACCTACTGTATAGCACAGGGAACTATATTCAAATTTTTATAATAACCTGTAAGGGAAAAGAATCTGAAAAAGAATATATATATATGAATAAAACTGCATCAATTCACTATACACTTGAAATTAACACAACATTGTAAATCAGCTATACTTCAATGAAAAGGAAAAAAAAAAAAAAAAACTGTAGCAAAATCCAACCAACCAACCCAGCTCTCCAGGCGGGACTTCCTGGCCTCATCTTCCCAGCAGCCATTTTGCCTGCTCTGGGTCTGGACCAGGGTGAGGAGACTGAGAAAGTGCCAGAAGAGCCCGCTTCCCCCCTTCCCCACCCTCCACAGAGGCGGGTCTGAGGCCAGAAGACACAGCCTGGGGCGCCTGCTCCAGACCAGTACCCACTCCTTTCCCACTGCTTCAGCCCCGCCCCGCCCCGCCCCACCCCACAGATTCCGATGGCTGCGCAAAGGGACCCGCCTCAGGGAAACCCTCGGCGGGGCATTCACACCTTCACCCCACCAGACACTAAAGCCCACAGTGCGGGGCGCCTGCTCACGTGCCTGCAGCCCAGGCCCAGTGTCCAGAACGGTAAGGCAGTCACGGGTGGGGCCCTATTTGTGACACACAGTGTGACGGCACGTCGGAAAGGGTTACAGGCGGAGAGACTCGCACGTGTAAAGGTTTGGAGATCGGACCAAGGCAGGAGGATTTGGGAAACCTGGTTCCATCTTGTCTGCAATAAACAGAGTGAGGCCGAGTGGCACCAGATGGGCAGAGAGGTTATTCCTTCTGAGGGCCTTGGAGGCCATGGTGGGTAGTGGACACATAATGTGTTAGGGTTTTAAAAGTTATCAAAATGCTGTTGGAAGAGGGAATAGACTGGAATGTGGGTGCTGTGGTCAGTGAAGCACAGAGAACTAGAGTCCTTGTTCAAGATCAGAGATCTGGTGAGAGGCAGCTCTGAGGACTGAAACACAGAGGTTAGTAACTTAACTGGTGGTCACCAGGTTCCAATCATGGATGGGGATACAGGAGAATCCTGCACACATGGAGCCCAGCCATAGTTCCCTTCCTTTTCCCACAGGTGCCAAAGGTTGAAAAAGCACGTAGGGATCCTACACAAGGCAGGAGAGGGTGTCTCAGTCCCTCACTGGTAATGACACTACCAGTGGGGTGTCTGGGTATTGTGGTGTCTTGAGACTCTTCCCTTAATATATTCTCAATGTTTGGATGTGGGGGCCCTGAGGGTGTCCCCAAGCCCTGGGTCCTGAGTGTAGGATGAGGTTAAATAGAGGTATTCCCATTCCTGACAACAAGTATAAACTGGTATGGAAGGTTATCCCAGGAACAGATACCAGCATGTGCAAATGCTTGGAGGTGTGACTGAGCTGGGTACAGGGTACAGCAGGCCTCCATCTTTCTTTTAAGAACGAGAGCAGAGGATCAGTAATCAGGCCTGTGATGTGGCTATCTAAGAAGTTTGGCATCATTTATGGAGGTAATGAGAGGTTTGGATAAGAGGAAGTAGGTGGTACTAACCAGGTTTTAGTAGGCTCCATCTGGCTGGAGAGAAGAGAAAAGTCTATGGAGTTAAGGAAGGAAGCAGGGAGCCCAGGAGGAGGTTACTGTTGTAATCCAGATGAATGTTGAAGGACCAGAACTGTGGCCATGGAGATGGGACACAAGTTGGGATTCTAGGTACATTTTTAATGAAGAACCAAGTAGATTTTTGAATGTCGTAGGAGAGGGAGAAAAAGAGAGAGGTTAAGGATGACTCCATGGTTTTTGGTTCTAGCAGCTGTAGCGATGTATCCTTCATCAACTTGGATGTGGCAGTTGTCAATAGGTTTATTTCCTTGGGAATATCAGAAGTTTTGTTTTGGCGCTGTTTTAAGTGTCTGAGATGTTTCAGAGAACAGTGAGTGGAGACATCAAATGGGCAGCTGGACACACAAGTGAAATTTGGGGAGGGGCTCAGGATGGAGGCTTTGAAAAGTGGTGGCTATTTTAAGGACCAGAGTAGAGCTGTGGATGACATTTCAAAGGTGGAATGCAGGTTATAGTGGTAATGCTATTAGGTCAGAAAGACCAGGGTGAAAAAAAAAAAAAATCTAGAAAGAGAGAACATACCTCAACATTATAAAGGCCATGTATCACAAACCCACAGCTAACATCATACTCAACAGCGAAAAACAGCTGAAAGCATTGACTCTAAGATCAGGAACAAAACAAGGATGCTCACTCTCACAACTTTTATTCAACATAGTTTTGGAAGCACTAGCCACAGCAATCAAGAATAAAAATAAATAAAAGGAATCCAAATTGGAAAGGAAGAAGTAAAACTGTCACTGTTTATAGATGACATGATACTGTACATAGAAAATCATAAAGACACCACCAGAAGACTACTAGCGCTCATCAATGAATTCAGTAAAGTTGCAGGATACAAAATTAATATACAGAAATCTGTTGCATTTCTATACACTAGCACTAAAATATCAGAAAGAGAAATGAAGGAAAAAATCCCATTTACCATCCCATCAAAAAGAATAAAATACCTAGGAATAAACCTACCTAAGGAGGCAAAAGACATGTACTCTGAAAACTATAAGATGGTGATGAAAGAAATTGAAGATGAAACAAACATATGGAAAGATATACCATGTTCTTGGATTGGAAGAAGCAATATTATTAAAGTGACCACACTACCCAAGGCAATCTACAGATTCAATGCAATCCCTGACAAATTATCAATGGTATTTTTCACAGAACTAGAACAAATTAAAATTTGTATGGAAACACAAAAGATTCCAAATAGCCAAAACAATCTTGAGAAAGAAGAATGGAGCTGGAAGAATCATGCTCCTTGACTTCAGACTATACTACAAAGCTACAATAATCAAAAGAGTATGGTACTGGCACAAAAACAAACGGATCTATGGAGCAAGGTAGACAGCCCAGAAATAAACCCATGCACTTATGGTCAATTAATCTACAACAAAGGCAAACATATACAATGGAGAAAAGACAGTCTCTCCTCAATAAGTGGCGCTAGGAAAACTGGACAGCTACATGTAAAAGAATGATATTAGAACATTCTCTAACACCATATACAAAAATAAATTCAAAGTGGATCAAACACCTAAATGTAAGACTGGATATTATAAAACTCCTAGAGGAAAACATAGGTAGAACACTTTGACAAAAACCGCAGCAATATTTTTTTGATCTGTCTCCTACAGTAATGGAAAGAAAAGCAAAAATAAACAAATAGGACCTAATTAAACTTAAAAGCTTTTGCACAGCAAAGGAAACCATCAACAAAATGAAAAGACAACCTATGGAATGGAAGAAAATATTTGCAAATGATGTTACTGACAAGGGATTAATTTCCAAAATACACAAAGAGCTTATACTCAATATTAAAAAAAAACCCAGTCAAGAAATGGGCAGAAGGTCTAAATAGAAATTTCTCAAAAGACATATAGATGGCCAACAGCCACATGAAAAGATGCTCTATGTCGCTAATTATTGGAGAAATGCAAATCAAAACTACAATGAGGTATCACCTCACACCAGTCAGAATGGCCATCATCAAAAAGTCTGCAAATAATAAATGCTGAAGAGGGTGTGGAGAAAAGGGAACCCTGATGGTGGAAATGTAAATTGGTGAAACCACTACGGAATACAGTCTGGAGGTTCCTTAAAAAACTAAAAATAAAGCTACCATATGATCCAGCAATCCCACTCCTGGGCATATATCCAGAAAAGATGAAAACTCTAATTTGAAAAGATACATTCACCCTAGTGTTCATAGCAGCACTATTTACAGTAGCCAAGACATGGAAACATGGAAGCAACTTAAATGTCCATTGACAGATGAATGGATAAAGAAAATGTGGTATATATATATATATATATATATATATATATATATATAATATATATATATAATATATATATATATAATATATATATATAATAATATAATTATTATATATAATATATATATAATAAATTATATATATAAATATATAATATATATAAATATATATTATATATAAATATAAATATAAATATAAATAATATATAATATTAATATATAAATATAAATATAAATAAATATAAATATATATATTATATATAATTATATAATTATTATATATAATAATATATATATATATATAATAAAATACTGCTCAGCCATGAAAAAGAATGAAATAATGCCATTTGTAGCAACATGGATGGACCTACAGATTATCATACTAAGTGAAGTAAGTCAGACAGAAAAAGACAAACATCGTATGATATCACTTATATGTGGAATCTTAAAAAATGATACAAATGAACTTATTTACAAAACAGAAATAGACTCACAGACATAGAAAACAAACGTATGGTTACCAAAGGGGAAAGGAGGGGAGGGGGAAGGGATAAATTAGAAGTTTGGAATTAACAGATACACACTACTATATATAAAATAGATAAACAACAAGGACCTACTATATAGCACAGGGACCTATGTCCAATATCTTGTAAGAACCTATAATGGAAAAGAATCTGAAAAAGAATATATGTATATAAATTAAAATCATATCAATCTGAGTTTGATTGTAAGAAGAGACTCATTATAAGAATTATGAAAATGGGGATTCCCTGGTGGCACAGTGATTGGGAATCCACCTGCCAATTCAGGGGACACGGGTTTGAACCCTGGTCCGGGAAGATCCCACATGCCACAGAGCAACTCAGCCCGTACACCACAACTAGTGAAGCCCGTGCACCTAGAGCCCATGCTCTGCAACAAGAGAAGCCACCGCAATGAGAAGCCCATGCACCACAATGAAGAGTAGCTCCTGCTCACCACAACTAGAGAAAGCCCGCACGCAGCAATGAAGACCCAATGCAGCCAAAAATAAATAAAATAAATAAATCTATTTTAAAAAAGAACTATGAAAATAATGGTGTGATATAGGAATTAGCACTTATATGATTAAAGAAGGAGCTGGGGAGTAGACATCTGCAAGGATGAAGCCAAGACATCAGGAACAGTTATTCATGGTGTCATCCTGAAGCCCTGGAGTATGGAGAAGCTGCAGCTTGCAGGGAATTTTGAGACACCACTACACCATGACCATGAAGGGAGAGCTCATAAGTCTGTCTACAAGGTCACCATGTCTTAACACCACGATATCTCAGGAACATGGCTTCTATCAGTACTTTGCTTCCATCTTCACATCCTTCACAAATTACTCTCAACAGGAAACTCTATAACCAGAACTGTACAGCAAAGAGGATTCTGAAAAGCTTGATGCTCAGCCTTAAGTGGGAGGCTCTTGGTTACAGAGAGAGGCAACCCACCACTATCTCCTTAAGACCAGACAACCCACCACTATCTCCTCTAATCATAGCAGAATTGCTTATTGTGTGAGCAATTACAACATGAAAGAAAGTAATCTTTAAGAATTATATTTAATTATCAGTTACCTAATTCCACTGAAGCCTTAAAACTTTCAAGAAAAAGATTTTTTCATAGTTTATGAGGATAAATTAAAATCAGAATATCAAATTTACCACATCAGCATTGCAAAAGAGGAAAATATCCAAAATTCCATATAACAAGTTCCATATTAAATCATCTCCAAGCTAAACATAATAAAGAATTTAGGTATAAACAGAAGAAAATGTTGAAGAAAAATGGGTTTCCCAGATTACACTTTGTTCTCACTGATCAAATTTCAAAATAATAATTTTGAAAGGATGCTTTATGATTTGAGTCTATGGGGTTAAGAATTCAACAAAAAGTAACTTACAGTCCTGGCCCTGAACCAAGATGGCGGAGTAGAAGGACGTGCTCTCACTCCCTCTTGTGAGAACACCAGAATCACAACTAGCTGCTGGACAATCATCGACAGGAGGACACTGGAACTCACCAAGAAAGATACTCCACATCCAAAGACAAAGGAGAAGCCAAAATGAGATGGTAGGAGGGGTGCAATCACAGTAAAATCAAATCCCATAACTGCTGGGTGGGTGACTCACAGACTGGAGAACACTTATACCACAGAAGTCCACCCACTGGAGTGAAGGTTCTGAGCCCCACGTCAGGCTTCCCAACATGGGGGTCCGGTAACGGGAGGAGGAATTCCTGGAGAATCAGATTTTGAACCCTAGTGGGAATTGATTGCAGGACTTTAACAGGACTGGGGGAAACAGAGACTCCACTCTTGGAGGGCACACACAAAGTACTGTGCACATCGGGACCCAGGGGAAGGAGCAGTGACCCCAGGGGAGACTGAACCAGACCTACCTGCTAGTGTTGGAGGGTCTCCTGCAGAGGCGGGGGGTGGATGTGGCTCACCGTGGGGACAAGGACAATGGCAGCAGAAGTTCTGGGAAGTACTCCTTGGCATGAGCCCTCCCAGAGCCCGCCATTAGCCCCAGCAAAGAGCCCAGGTAGGCTCAGTGTTGGGTTGTCTCAGGCCAAACAACCAAAAGGGAGGGAACCCAGCCCCACCCATCAGCAGTCAAGCGGATTAAAGTTTTACTGAGCTCTGCTTACCAGAGCAACAGTCAGCTCTACCTACCACCAGCCCCTCCCATCAGGAAACTTGCACAAGCCTCTTAAATAGCTGCATCCACCAGAGGGCAGACAGCAGAAGCAAGAAGAACTAAAATCCTGCAGCCTGTGGAACAAAAACCACATTCACAGAAAGATAGACAAGATGAAAAGGCAGAGGGCTATGTACCAGATGAAGGAACAAGATAAAACCCCAGAAAAACAACTAAATGAAGTGGAGATAGGCAACCTTCCAGAAAAAGAATTCAGAATAATGATAGTGAAGATGATCCAGGACCTCGGAAAAAGAATGGAGGCAAAGATCGAGAAGATGCAAGAAATGTTTAACAAAGACCTAGAAGAATTAAAGAACAAACAAACAGAGATGAACAATACAATAACTGAAATGAAAACTACACTAGAAGGAATCAATAGCAGAATAATTGAGGCAGAAGAAAGGATAAGTGACCTGGAAGACAGAATGGTGGAATTCACTGCTGCAGAACAGAATAAAGAAAAAAGAATGAAAAGAAATGAAGACAGCCTAAGAGACCTCTGGGACAACATTAAACGCAACAACATTCGCATTATAGGGGTCCCAGAAGGAGAAGAGAGAGAGAAAGGACCAGAGAAAATATTTGAAGAGATTATATCCGAAGCAGAGGAAGGAACACTCCCAAACTCATTCTATGAGGCCAACATCACCCTGATACCAAAAGCAGACAAAGATACTACAAAAAAAGAAAATTACAGACCAATATCACTGATGAATATAGATGCAAAAATCCTCAGCAAAACAATAGCAAACAGAATGCAACAACATATTAAAAGGATCGTACACCATGATGAAGTGGGATTTATCCCAGGGATGCAAGGATTCTTCAATATACACAAATCAATCAATGTGATACACCATATTAGCAAATTGAATAATAAAAACCATGTGATCACCTCAAAAGATGCAGAAAAAGCTTTTGACAAAATTCAACACCCATTTATGATAAAAACTCTCCAGAAAATGGGCATAGAGGGAACCTACCTCAACATAATAAAGGCAATGTACAACAAACCCACAGCAAACATCATTCTCAATGGTGAAAAACTGAAAGCATTTTCTCTAAGATCAGGAAGAAGACAAGGATGTCCACTCTCACCACTATTATTCAACATAGTTTTGGAAGTCCTAGCCACGGCAATCAGAGAAGAAAAAGAAATAAAAGGAATACAAATTGGAAAAGAAGAAGTAAAAATGTCACTGTTTGCAGAAGACATGATACTATATATAGAGAATCCTAAAGATGCCACCAGAAAACTACTAGAGCTAATCAATGAATTTGGTAAAGTTGCAGGATACAAAATGAATGCACAGAAATCGCTTGCATTCCTATACACTAATGATGAAAAATCTAAAAGAGAAATTAAGGAAACACTCCCATTTACCACTGCAACAAAAAGAATAAAATACCTAGGAATAAACTTACCTAGGGAGACAAAAAACCTGTGTGCAGAAAACTATAAGACACTGATGAAAGAAATTAAAGATGATACCAACAGATGGAGAGATATACCATGTTCTTGGATTGGAAGAATCAATATTGTGAAAATTACTATACTACCCAAAGCAATCTACAGATTCAGTGCAATCCCTATCGAATTTCCAGTGGCATTTTTTACAGAACTAGAACAAAAAATCTTAAAATTTGTATGGAGACACAAAAGACCCCAAATAGCTGAAGCAGTCTTGAGGGAAAAAAACAGAGCTGGAGCAATCAAACTCCCTGACTTCAGACTATACTACAAAGCTAACAGTAATCAAGACTATATGGTACTGGCACAAAAACAGAAACATAGATCAATGGAACAAGATAGAAAGCCCAGAGATAAACCCACACACCTATGGTCAACTAATCTATGACAAAGGAGGCAAGGATATACGATGGAGAAAAGACAGTCTCTTCAATAAGTGGTGCTGGGAAAACTGGACAGCTACTTGTAAAAGAATGAAATTAGAACACTCCCTAACACCATACACAAAAATAAACTCAAAATGGATTAGAGACCTAAATGTAAGACCAGACACTATAAAACTCTTAGAGGAAAACATAGGAAGAACACTCTTTGACATAAATCACAGCAAGATCTTTTTTGATCCACCTCCTAGAGTAATGGAAATAAAAACAAAAATAAACAAATGGGACCTACTGAAACTTAAAAGCTTTTGCAAAGCAAAAGAAACTGCAAGCAAGACGAAAAGACAACCCTCGAATGGGAGAAAATATTCGCAAACGAATAAACGGACAAAGTATTAATCTCCAAAATATATAAGCAGCTCATGCAGCTCAATATTAAGAAAACAAACACCCCAATCCAAAAATGGGCAGAAGACCTAAATAGACATTTCTCCTAAGAAGACATACAGATGGCCAAGAAGCACATGAAAAGCTGCTCAACATCACTAATTATTAGAGAAATGCAAATCAAAACTACAATGAGGTACCACCTCACACCAGTTAGAATGGGCATCATCAGAAAATCTACAAAAAACAAATGCTGGAGAGGGTGTGGAGAAAAGGGAACCCTCTTGCACTGCTGGTGAGAGTGTAAATTGATACAGCCACTATGGAGAAGAGTATGGAGGTTCCTTTAAAAACTAAAAATAGAATTACCATATGTTCCAGCAATCCCACTACTGGTCATATACCCAGAGAAAACCATAATTCAAAAAGACACATGCACCCCAATGTTCATTGCAGCACTATTTACAATAGCCAGGTCATGGAAGCAACCTAAGTGTCCATCAACAGATGAATGGATAAAGAAGATGTGGTACATATACACAATGGAATATTACCCAGCCATAAAAAGGAACGAAACTGGGTCATTTGTTGAGACGTGGATGGATCTAGAGACTGTCATACAGAGTGAAGTAAGTCAGAAAGAGAAAAACAAATATCGTATATTAACACATATATGTGGAACCTAGAAAAATGGTACAGATGAACCAGTTTGCAGGGCAGAAATTGAGACACAAATATAGAGAACAAACGTATGGACACCAAGGGGGGAAAGCGGCAGGGGTGTGGGGGTGGTGGTGTGATGAATTGGGTGATTGGGATTGACATGTATACCATGATGTGTATAAAACTGATGACTAATAAGAACCTGCTGTATAAAAAAATAAAATCAATTTCAAAAATTAAAAAAAAGAAGTAACTTACTTGTTATACACTTGTTAAAGATAAAGGCTCTTTTAGGATGTCTTAAGTTCATTTTATAAAATGTAACTAAAAAGGGCTTCCCTGGTGGCGTAGTGGTTGAGAATCTGCCTGCCAATGCAGGGGACACGGGTTCGAGCCCTGGTCTGGGAAGATCCCACATGCCACGGAGCAACTAGGCCTGTGAGCCACAATTGCTGAGCCTGCGCGTCTGGAGCCTGTGCTCCGCAACAAGAGAGGCCCGCGCACCGCGATGAAGAGTGGCCCCCACTTGCTGCAACTAGAGAAAGCCCTCACAAAGAAACGAAGACCCAACACAGCCATAGATTAATTAATTAATTAATTAATTAATTAATTAAAAAAGAAAAAAGACCTTTAAAAAAAATGTAACTAAAAAACATTTTCTTGAATTATGTTCTGTTGGTTACGAAAAGATTAATGATATTGCTAAGTATGCCAGTTGAAAGAAAGTATGTATTTGGTACCTAAAACATGTGGCCAGTGTGACTAAATGAGCCATCCTGTAGTTAAGAGGTTAGAGAAATTACCATTCTGGTACCACAATGTCGAACTTTTAAAATTTGACTCCTAAAGATTTTAATAATCATAATAGTAAAATAAAATTTCATTTATTCTTAAATTTCACAAGTTCATTTTACTACGGTTATATGTGCATTTGGCCTTGGCTTTGGGAAATTATAGATCTTATCACCCCATCATTGAATATTTGGCAAAAAATTGCGTTTTAGGGTACATCTCTAAAATCGTATCAACACAGTTCAACTAGATTTTTTGGTGCTTTATGTGGATATAAATATCCTACATGCTTTCTTTTTAAAACAGAATTATTTCTTCAGTGTTATCATGTTCATGATACCTCCCCACGGATCATACAGCCAGAGCTTTCTACTTTCAAAATTCTCTTTTCTTATAATTATTTATGTCTATCTTCTCATCTCTCCTACTAATCAGAAGGTGGTTTAATGGCAAGAACATTACTTTTGTCTCTTTTCCATCCCCAACGAGAGTCATGAATCAGCAACCTGCATGGCAAATTCAGTCTGCAAATACATTTGATTTGATTAGCATACTGTGTGTGTGTGTGTGTTTCCCATACAATTGTTTTCAAGTATATTCAAGGCATTGTGCAACCATCATCACAATCTAATTTTTGAACAATTTCATCACGCCAAAAAGAAACCTGTATCCATCAACAGATATCCCCCTCCTCTCCCCCACAGACCTAGGTAACCACTAATCTATTTTCAATCTCTATAGATTTGACTCTTCTGGTTATTCCATATAATGGAATCCTACTATATGGATTCATCTGTTACTGGATTCCTTTACTGAGCATAATATAATGTTTTCAGATCCACCCACATTGTATCATATATCAATACTTTATTACTTTATATTGCAAAATAATATTCTGTTTACTAATAGACCACATTTTATTTATCCATTCATCAGTCAACAGACATTTGGGTTGTTTCCACTTTTTGGCTGTTATCAATAATGCTGCTATGAACATCTGTGTACAAATTCTTGAGTGAACATGTTTTCATTTCTCTTGGGTATATACCTAGGAGGGGAAGAGCTAGATCATGTGGTAACTCTATATTTAACCTTTTGAGAGACTGCCAGACTGTTTTACAAAGTGGCTACATCATTTTTACATCTCCACCAGCAGGGTATGAATGTTCCAGTTTCTCCAGATCCTCACCAATTTTTGTTATTATTTGACTTTTTTGATTCTAGCTATCCTAGTATGTGTGAAGTGGTATCTCACTGTGATTTTAATTTTCAATTCCCTAATTATTAATAATGTTAAACGTGGTTTCTTGTGCTTATTGGCTATTTATATATGTTCTTTGGGAAAATGTCTATACAGGTACCTTGTCCAATTTTTAATGGATTGTTTGTCTTTTTTTCAATATTGAGTTATTAACAATTGTTTATATATTCTAGTTGTAAGTCTCTTACCAGATACATGATTTTCTCCCGTTCTATGGGTTGTTCTTTCACTTTCTTGATGGTATTATTTGTAACACATTTTTTTAAATAAGGTTTAGTGTACCTATTTTTTTCTTTTGTCACTTATGCTTTTGATGTTATACCTAACCCAAGGCCACAAAGATTTACCACTATATTTTCTTCTAAGAGCTTTAAAAGTTTTAACTCTTTCATTTAGGTCTATGATCCATTTAAAGTTATTTTTTGTGTACAATGTGAGGTGGGAGTCTAATGTCATTCTTTTGCATGTAAATATCCAGTTAGTCATCCCAGCATCCCTTGTTGAAAGATTATCCTTTCCCCACTGAATTTTCTTGGCACTCTTGTCAAAAATCAATTGCCCAAAATGTGACGGTTTATTTCTGTACTCTGAATTCTATTTGATGATTTAGATTTCCATTCTTATGCCCATACCACACTGTCTTGAGTACTGTAGCTTTGTAGCAAGTTTTTAAATCAGAAATGTGAGTTCTCAAACTTTGTTATTCTCCTTGTTATTCTTATTCAAAATTGTTTGGGCTACTCTGGAAATCTTGCATTTCCATTGGAATTTTAGGATTAGCTTGTCAAGTTTGCAAAGAAGTCAGCTGGAATTCTGTAAGTCAGTTTGAAGAGTATTACTATTTTAAGAAAATTAAATCTCCCATTAGCTTGTGGTATCTTTCCATTATTTAGGACTTCTTTAATTTCTTTCAATGATGTTTTTTCAGTTCTCATATACAGGTCTTGAACTTCTTTTGTTAAATCTATTTCTACATATTTTATGCTTTTTGATGATATTGTTAAGTAGAATCATTTTCTTAATTTTATTTTCAAATTGCCCATTACAAGTGTATATAAATACAATCTGATTTTTCTATATTGATCTGCATTCTGTAACTTTGCTGGAGACTCATTTATTAGTCCTAATAGTTTAATTTTTTAGTGAATTCCTTAGAATTTTCTATATAAAAGAGTATATCATTTGCAAATAGACAGTTTTACTTCTTTCTTTCCAAACTCTCTGCCTTTTGTTTCTTTTCCTTGCCTAATTACCCTGGCTAGAACCACCAGTGTAGTGTTGAATAAATGACATACTATTTTATTTTATTTTTATTTTTTTTATTCAAACAGAAAGTCACAAAAATTATAATCATCCTCATCAGTTCACTCAGTCCCATGTAATTAATTTTTTTTTCATCTTAATCTTTTGTTAGCACTTTTATGAATTCATCAGTTTTCCATTAGAGTTCTGAAAATGCTAATTCATTCAGTTCAGCAGTATAGTCAGTCACCAGAAACCTGTTCTTGAATGACATACTATTTTAGAATCAAGAAGTTTCACATTAAAAAAATCTGATATTTTATATTCTTTTGAAAAACCAGAAGACCTGAAAAGTACTGTACTTAACAGGAGCTGAGTAGTGGCTCCAGTTTAAGTGGGACATGTGCTTTCCACCTGACCAAGTCCCCACCATTCCCTATTGCCTAATACTTGACCAACTTCACTAACCTATTCATTGCCTGATCCTGTAGACATTGGAGTTTGTAAATTCTGCCTTGTAAAGATTAATGTTGTACCTTATTCATATTATACATTTAGTGTATATTTATTAACTGAAGCACAGAAAGACCGTCATGAATGAATGAACAAATGAATTTTTATATCTGAGCGAAAGAAGTTCTACTTCCCTTAACTGCATTTTCCCAAGCAACTAGATCCAATTGTTTATAATTCCCCATTTTTCATTCTACCATATATTTCTTGTCAGATCCATAGATCCATTATGACTGTTTTTGTTAGTATCTACTCTTTGTTTATATTATTAGAAAACTTAACTAAGGTAGTAGCTTTTTAAATATAAATTTCCTTTATTTTGAAATTGAAACAGTGCAATGAAGTGGTTTGTGGCTGAAACAACCTTCGTGGGAAAGAAAAATGGAGTGCTCATCTAAAAAAAGAACAAACCCCCAAAAGTCTGAACCAGCTGCCTCATCTTCCCAGGGCAAGGCAAAGAACAGATTTTAGAAAGGAGGAACAGTCCATTCAAAACCAGGCTGCTGATGGCTGGCAGCTTTCCAGTAAAATTCAATTTTCAAAGTTGTCACAATTACAGAATAGTGTAGCACTTATTTTTAAAAACAGTCACAAGCAGGAGTACCCCCCTCCCACCCTCACCCTGATTCCCATTTAAAAAAATAAAAGTTTCACTATCCTGAGTAATCAGGACTGATTACTAATTCACTTTGCTTCAGGGGAGGAGGATCTTTTGACTTATTCTGGTTTCTGAGATCAGGATCAAGATGCTGGAGAAACGGGGCAGTCCAAATACTGATACAGGATATTTATTCATTACGCTAACTTATCACCTGCTGAAATTCATTTTGAACATCTTTGCATAGCAGTGAGTTACATAAAATTTTCATAGAAATGCTACAAGTGGCCCTTCAACCCCTAAAGGGAATGTGATGAGTCAACTTAAGCACCGCCAACACACACAAAGCCTTGGTTCTTGGTGGGGGTGACTGAAGTCACCTGGTTGGGAGGAGAAAGGGGTGAGAAGCACAGGTGACACTTACAGCAGGAATAGGGTTGGAGTGAGGCAAGCGAGGGACAGACTGAAAGTTCTACCTATTAGAATAGTGCATTACCTTAAATAAGTGAAGGAAATTGCCAATGAGTGAAACCTATTTACAAGGGGAAAAAAAGAAAATTTTGGGAAATTAAAACAATCCAGTGGTCACTGGGAAGGTTCTTCTTTTTTTTATTTTTTTGAAAGTAATGCAAAAATTTTAAGGTAATTTCTTTTTCCTTTGGAAAAAGAAATCATTCCCTCCATCCCCCAACCTAAGCAAGTGGAGTTGTCACTACTAATGCATTTCTATTGTTAATTTGCTAAGGGGTAGACACAATAAAAGTGAAATGGGGTTTCTATGAAGAGGTCCATTAGAGGCTGAGGAGGGGCTGGGTTTGCCCAGTGGAACTCCTCAACTACAAAGGCGCCTGAGCAAGTCCAGAAGACCCAGCCCTCAGACTCTCTCAGGGCCAAGTCCTGCTCCACTTCTTCTAAAGTGAATTGTCCCCTTGAAGACTAAGAAGGGGGTACAGTGGAGGTGGAGCATCTCAAAGAAGCCCTGTTGAAGTGGTCTTAGCTCCAGTTTCCCCAGGCTTCGAACCCCAGATTTCACCTCCTCTGGGAGAAGGGAAGGGGCAATTTCTTCTCTCGCCCTCTGGTCCAACAAAGATATAGTACATGAGAGATGGACAAGGTGGAGGGAAAGGGGTGAAACATAGGACCCCAGGGCAAGGAAGGTAGAAAGGGTGGACCGAATGGCCAGCCCTCCCACCACAACTAATATGAGAGGGGGATCCTCGAAGGTCTGCCTATTCCCGAAGGACAAACCTTTTGTGGTACAAGCTTCAACTTACTTCTCCTGGCTGGGATTCACACCCTCTACACCAAGTGCCTGTCCTTGGTTCTAATGTTATTATAAGGATTGAGGTAGTTAATTATTTTTACCAGTAGTGTCCATCACCTGTGGTTACTCAAAACACATGCTCCCAAGGAGCTTTCTGCTATTACATTTAAGGGGGGAAAAAAATCTTTATTTTCTTTTGTCCTGTCTAAAGTTTAGATTCAACCATATTAAAGTACTAGTAATGGCGCCATCAGACTGTGCGCCAAGGAGGTGCACAGGGCCCAGGGTCAGGTTTGGGGTCTTGGCCCTCACCCTCTAAATCCACCTTTGGTCCTCAGGTGTCCTCCCTCTCCCATGCCACATAAAGAAGCCTTATGAACCCAAAGGAAAGAAACTGAAGTTTTCAGCTAAATATAAGGGAAATGTTCTGCATCTAAATCATCAAGATATTTAGAAAGGAAATAGTTTTATGTCCCCTGGCATTGATGCCGATTTTTTTTCAATCTTCCTACAATTACTGTGTCAAGCTGTGCTGTTTTCCACCTACCAGTTGTCAACAAACACGCAAACAGTTGCATGGTTTCAGGATCTCCCCATAAACACTTCATGGGAAAGAAAGGATGAGAGGTGGGAGGAAAGGGTTGACTTGAGGCACCAGCTCCTCCTGTGAATGAGAAAGCTCAGGCAGACCCTCTGGGGCTCTGTGAGGTCCGAGTAAAGTACTGCTGGTTCCCAGTTTGGCAGGGGGTGTGTCTGGGGTGGGAGGAGGGATGGGCACTCTTGAGAGCGAACTGATGCCTCTCCTCACTGGACAGGATCATTTTTATTATCTGAGCAGAATCTTGCCAGCGAGACTACACATGAATACCATTTTCTCAAACAAGCTCCTATGGCAATCCTCAGATTGCCTTTACTGTCCGGTTACCCAAACATGTGTTTGAAATTACTGTTTCATTCCTTGGGGATAGGACAAATTGTTCACTGTAGATTAGATACTTAAAATACATGCGTTTTACCCGAGTCACATCTTTATGGAAACCTTGCCAGGATTGAATTTGCAAGAATCCATGACTGGCATTTATCATAGTTATCAAGCATAATGAAATCTAAACCAATATGAGTTCATCTACTGTATCAGCCTCAAGGGCTCCATTTCGTATTCTGAAGGTCCAGGTTGTGAATACTGCTTGTAGCTGCAAGCCCAGTTACTGTTGGTTAGAGACTGCAGTTGGAGAGAAGTCAGTTTAGTTTATTTCAAGGCCATTTTAAGTTTGGTTGATCAGTTTCTGCTTCATTTAAAATAAAATCTCTTCAAAACCATTTAACTTTAAATCTTTAAAGATTTTATTTTCAAGGAAAGAAAATGGTAATGATATAGTTAATAAAGTTATTGTATTCTAAGCATATTACTAAAGAATAATACTTCAGAAGGGGGAATTGCATGAAGGCAATCAAAAGGTGTGAACTTTCGGTTACAAGACAGTTACTAGGGGTGCAATGTACAACATGATGACTGTAGTTAACACTGCTTGTACGGCATATTTGCAAGTTGTTACGAGAATAGATCCTAAGAGTTCTCATCACAAGGAAAAAGAAATTTTTTTTTCTTTTTCTTTTTTTGTATCTAGACGAGATGACGGATATTGAACTAAGCTTATTGTGGTAATCATTTCACAATATATGTAAGTCAAACCATTACACTATACACTTTACACTTATACAGTGCTGTATGTCAACTATATCTCAATAAAATTATGGGAAGGGAAGAATTGTACTTCACTATTGAGGCATAATCCTATAAAGGATTGGAAATCCCAAAATCTGAGCCCGGCCAATACTAGCTATGCTTGAAATCAGGGTTTCCCAATAGCAGCGGCATCGACATCTTTGCTGTGAGGGGCTGTCCTGTGCATTGCAGGTGATTAACAGCATCACTGGCCTCTATGTATTACATGCCAGTAGCACCCTCCGCTTAGTGTAACAACTAGAAATGTCTCCAGACTTTGGCAAATGTCCCTGAGAGGTCAAAATCATCCACAATCGAGAACCCTGTCTACAGAAAGAGCTAAGATTATTTCAGGGTAGAGGTGGGATCATCTGCACGGACTACGTCCCACATAAAAGGCCAATCCTTCAATAATCCTAGAGTAGACACTTGTGTCCCCTGTCTAATCTGGGTGGTTTCCACCCAAGTCCAACTTCATTTACCACTGAATCTACTGGTGTGAACAGACTCTAGGAAGATGTAGTTCAAGATCCTCACCTCCCAGGCAGAGTTAGAGGACACTGACCAAGATACGTGCTTTTCTTCTGAGGAAAGCTATTCACCAGATCAGAAATTGTTCTTATACTTTGTGTTAATGGGCAAGAAAGTGTGCATTCATTATGTGAGCTAAAGCTGGGTACTGCATTATGAATCTTTTCATTCATCACACAGATAGAGTAGTTCACGGTGTTTTTGTAGGTGCCCTGCACTGTACAATGTGCTAACAACAAACAAACAAAAAACAGAAAAATCATCAGAAATTGTCACTACCTTCAAGAAGCTAATAACCAACTCATGAGCTATTCTGGTCTGGTTTCCTTTCAGCATCACTCCTGCTAACCTCCACCCTCCACTGCCCTTGTTTATAGATCCTGGCCTCACACAGGGAAACATATACACATGTTCCTGTGGCAGCTGTCCGTTTATTCTGAAAGGCAGAGTTCATTTTTCTGACATCTCAGTCCTGCTTGAATTGGCCCCACAGGTCCCTTAATTTCACAGAGCTATCCTGATCATGCACTTATTTCAACTCTTCTCACCACTGAAGAGTGAGTCCCTCGCTTTGTACCAATCTTTTGGTTTATGTTTTTGTGAAACCATGAGCATAGAGAGCAAATAAAAAAATAGAAAAAAGGGATTGTTCATAATAGTCAGAATCCACCCTTAGATTGTAAGTTCACGTGCTGAACAGTTAGACGTTAGTAGGTACCTGGAGTACTGTGTTGAAAAGGATTCTCTGGCAAATGAAACATGAATTCGGTTTCTGGCATATGCAGAATGCTATGGGAACTCAGAAGAGGGAAGTCCTTATCTCTGCAGGAGATATGAGGGACAGTCTTTAAAAAAAAATGACATTTCGCAAAGTTCCAATTCTCTACGTGTTCCTGGTGAACATTATAGGCAGAAGGAAATGCACTGCAAAAAGTTCCAGCAAGTTCAAGCAGCAATTCAAGGCATGTGGGTTGGGTTTGGGGGCAGGTTGAGAATATTGTGGGAAATAGGGCCAGAAAGTTAGAAATTAAAAAGAAGGGGGACTTCCCTGGTGATGCAGTGGTTAAGAATCCACCTGCCAATGCAGGCGACATGAGTTTGAGCCCTGGTCTGGGAAGATCCCACATGCCACGGAGCAACTAAGCCCGCGTGCCACAACTACTGAGCCTGCACTCTAGAGCCTGCGAGCCACAACTACTGAGCCGTGTGCCACAACTACTGAAGCCCGCACGCCTAGAGCCCGTGCTCTGCAACAAGGGAAGCAACCACAATGAGAAGCCCTCGCACCACAATGAAGAGTAGCCCCTGCTTGCCGCAGCTAGAGAAAGCCCTCATGCAGCAACGAAGACCCAACGCAGCCAAAAACTTTTTTTAAATAATTAATTAATTTTTTTTTTTAAAAAGGAGGGGAATTCCCTGGCGGTCCAGTGGTTAATACTTCGTCTTCCAAAGTCGGGGGTGCGGGTTCAATCCCTGGTCAGGGAGCAAAGATCCCACATGCCTCACAGTCAAAAAACCAAAACATAAAACAGAAGCAGTATTGTAACAAATTCAATACAGACTTTTTAAATGGTCCACATGAAAAAAATCAAAAAAAAAAAAAGGAGGAACCCAGATTTTGTAAAAATTTATCACTCAGGCAGCAGTGTAAAGAATGAGATGAGGAGATAAGTTTTCTTGTCTGTAATGACCATGTTACCTTCTTCAAGAGAGTCCATCTGGTAAGATATTGCAAAGGACTCAGAAACTGAAGATCAGAATTTCAACAGCATCTAAATTGATATAATTTCTTATTTACATATAAAAGAGATAACAACATAAAACCTGCTCTAATGGCAAGAGCTAAGTGTGAAGATGGTGCTATTTACACATATGATGAGAATGGTAGATAATATTTAGCTCTTAATATATAGCCATCTCTGATTCTAAGCACTTTACTCTCAGAACTACTAACTCACCTCATCCTCATATGGCAAATTGCAAAAAGGCCACAAATTCCACCCATCCTTGAACGTATGCTTCTTTGTGTTGTGTGTGTGTGTTTTTTTTTTTTAGTGTGAAAAGATCTTTATTTCAAATTAAAGAGCACAAGGTCTTACACAGCAGATAAAATTAGTGTTACTGCCCTCAGAGGTCAAGGTTAGCAAATTTCCTATCAACGGATAGAGTCTGTCTCTCCACCCCTTTAATTTGGGCTTGACCACGTGACTTTCTTTAATCAAAAGGCGTTAGCAAACATGATGCAAGCAGAGGCTTAAAAATGGACTTGTTCTCTTTTGCTGCTCTGAGAGCACCATGTGAAGAAGCCTGGGTTAGCCTGTTGGATGATGAGACACATTCCGACGTGTAAATAAAACCACCCTAAGCCATCCATGTTCAGTCAAGCCTCTCCAGATCAGAAGAACCTTCTAGTCAATCCATAGAGTAGTAGAAATAATAGATGTTGATTGTACTGAACCATTAAGTTTTGGGTAGTTTTTTACACAGCAGAAGCTTACTGATAAACCTCACTGCAATGCTGGGAGATGGGTACTAATATTTTTGAAAACAGTTGAGACATAAAAAGACTAAGTAACCTGCCCATGGTTATAGAGCTAACAAATGATAAAGAACAGAATTTGAACCCAGGCTCTAGATTGATGAATACTTTTTTTGGTGTTTGATCTGCTTGGCTAGAAGAATCTGCGTAGTGTTTTCTTAATTAGAGAAATTAAGACTTTGCTAGTACTTTTAAATAAAATGGGGGTGGAGGAGACATACAAGACATTCTGGGATAAAATAATTCACCAGGTTTGTCATCAAGGAATACATAAGTTAACGAGAAGAATGATAACTGTATTGCTGCAATTGTCAAAGACAGTAATTCATAGCCTATCAGTCAACTACAAGACTCAGTAGTCTGCAGGGTCATCTATGTGGACCATTGTCAGTCCATGGACCTATTAACATGTATGATATTACAGTCTGGCATGGATGAATTTATTATATACCTCCATGAAATGTTATCAAAATGCCTCACAGTTCTTCATATTCCCTCTTTCTTTCTTATTTGGTGGTGGCAGGTGAGAAGGATTTAGTACCATGCCACAGTCCTAGACCCTAAGTGTTTGAGACACACTGCAACCAAGGTACAGCAAAAGATCCCCCAAATCTAAACCTGCTGGAACAGAAAACAAGAAGTTCCATGATAATTAAAAAGATAGCAGTAGGAATGCTGTACAGCATGGGCACCACAGAGAATGCAGAGTTATACCACAAAGGTAAAAAGGAGCAAATTTTGATTTATTGAGCTATAATTCCACTGAGGGTTTCTGGTGACTCCAGTTTCACACTTGTGATTATAGTATTCCCAGAACCCCTCGATAGAGTGATTTCCTGAAATGCACAGCTGCCTCTTATTTATTTTATTAACTTTACATAAAAACCATGGGAGCACAGCTTTTACTGTATTTGACTATGATTGGCCTTGTCTTTTCAAGTTTGGGATGGAAGGGGAAAAAAACATAAAATGCAATGAGAACATTTAAAAACTAAAACTTTCAAAGGAGTGATAAGTAGAAAGACTTTTTGCTTGAGGTTATAATTTAGCAGTGAAATTTCCTCAGACTAGTATATGATAATTGATTATATTTCAAAACAGATCAAAATCTGGATTTTATACCATGAAGGACAGTTGTACAGTATGCAAACACCTAGTTGAAAAGACAGGAAAATTGCTGAACTTCTTGGTTATAACCTTGTTATTAAGGAGTAAGGTAATGTAATTTGTTATAGAATCTATTGTGATCCACTCAATTTTTTTCAAGTGTCTAGAATACATCTGAAAATATTTTTTGAAGTAATCATATTCAAAAATGTCACTGCAAAGACTATTATCTTTAAAACATAAACCATTAGAGTCTGACCCCAGACTCTGGAGCTAAAACAGTACACTAGAATGGAAAAATCAGTTCACTGAGAAGAAAATTTTAAATTAAAAATATATAATTATTCACCAAACTAGTGACACTTCTTTATAGTTTTGGGATAAATTTGCATCTTTTAATAAATCCTAAAGAAGCTCTTTTGGATAAGATCTCTAACCATGCAATATAATTATAAAATAATTAGTGCAAGTAAACCATGATATAGTGTTAATGCCAGAGTATTTTGTTGCTTAACTGAACAAGGGTATAATCAGAAATTCTTCAGAAAGTCCAGCATATGGAGCTTATAGCTCTTCAATTATGTCAACATTTATTAGTTAAATAGAAATCACAAATCTTCTTTAAGGAAGTGAGCCCAGATGCCTGCAATTAATATTTCTCAGCCCCACAGAAGATACTATAACTTAATTCCCAATGTCTTTACTTTCATAGGCTAAAAACTCACAAATTATGTCATTAGAAACAGCAATGGCTAAGCAGAACTTCGCTGTAATGTATTTTCGTTAGCTGAAGCTAATTGGAGCCAAATGAGTAGAGCAATGTTGTAAGGGCACGAAGTGAGATCCTGTGTCTTTAGGAACTGAAATAAATGAGGGTAATCAGTGGTGTATGCAGAATATACTGCATTCAATTAATACAAATAGGATGGCAGTCAGCTGGGAAGTGCCACAGATCATAATGGGTTCTGGTGGGCAGCAGATGTCTTATTACGCTGTATAAACACAAACAGCGTGCCAGACTGAACCAGATCAAATAACGGGAAATCAGGGAACCAGGAGCTCAAATGGAGGGTGTTACAAATTTCTCTGGTGCAGTTTTACAGAGCATGGTCTGGTCTAGATTGTCAATTGTGTGTGTTGGGTAGTAGGATGGCCAGAAGTCCTCTTTTCAAAGATGAAAAATGTAGCTCAGGTAACATAAAACTACTACTGTATTCCAACCATGGCAACAATTATTTTCACCCACATACCTATATAATAAGCATAAGAATTATTTTAAGCTTGTATTTGATTTTCACAATAAATTTTGATCTAAAATATAACAATTTCTGGAAGAACTTCTTGATATACTGGCATTCAGTTCTTAGGGGATAAAAGTTATAGCTTGAGTATCATTAGCATAGTATCTTTAGGAAGTGTCTCTTTTTATAATGGACATTTTTGGTGAGTTCCCTTTTCAAAATGAAACAGCATTAAGCTCACAACTTGAAGCTATTTTGAGCACAACATATTTAAATTTGTCACAATTATGTTGGAATTAAGATGTTTTCTCCCATTTTAAACATTCCGACTTAGGCCAACCCTGTTGACATCATTAAGCATGTGTCTGTTAGGTGTGTATGAGTTCCAAGAGCCACTGAATTAATCAATGAAATTTCAAATAAGTTCATATTGTTATCATTAAAGCAATCTTGGATTCGCCACAAACTCTGTGACTTCTTGACTGAGTGTCAGCGTCTCTGGGTTTCAGTTTACTCCCCTTAAGATGAGAGACCGGTTTGGATAACCTCTAAGGTTTTTCCAGCTCTTGGAGTCTGTGTAAACTGAGAACAGTCAAACCGTATGAAACCACTAATAATTCAGGCAGAAGGGTCTTTTTTTATTGTCATCTTTATAGCTGAGAATATTTCTGAGGCTTCTAAAGCTCTATTCATGAGTCATTCCAGGAAGTGTAAGAGTCAGAGAGCAAGCCAAATTATATATAATTATTACAGAAAAATTACAAAATACAGGCAAGAAGAGAGAGGAAAATATAAACCAGCCATAATCTTAACTCTAAAATAGTAACATTCTTAAGATCTTAGTGAATAGAAGAAGGGAAGAGGGTAGAAGAGTGGTGGAAGAGATGGTGGGGGAAAGAAGAGACAGATGGTGAAGGCAATAAAGATAATAAATGATGTAACTGTTATAGATGTGGATATAGATATGGCACGTATAGACACAAATGATGTAAGATGATATAGATAGAGCATACAATGATCATTTTTGAACTTGATTTGACACTTAAAAATAAATATTTTCTTAGGTTATTAAAAGTTTTTCAAAAGCAACAAAGGACTGGGAAACATATATATGCTATATATAGATATATTCCGTGTGTGAGAGTTTATATACATGTATGTGTATTGACTTGTGTAATTTTTTCTTTCCTTTTTTTTTTTTTTTTCTTTTGGCCACACAGCATGTGGGATCTTAGTTCCCCTATCAGGGACTGAACCCGTGCCCCCTGAAGTGAAAGCATAGAGTCTTAACCACTGGACCACCAGGGAAGTCCCTGCCTTGTGTAATTTTATAACAAATAACCTGTAGCTAAATTTTTTTATATATCCATAATTTTTAGGTTGAATTCCCAGACATAAAAGATAGTATAGTAATGTTATGTAAAATTTTAAGACTTGACAGTTCATAAAAGCATTAATGAATACCTTATTAAAGACCTGAGGCACAGTTAGGATAAAATTATGTCATCCCTAATACAAAGGGAAGTGGGACGTGAGGAAGTCTCTTGTCCTCTCTTGACCTTAATGATTTTAAGGTTAGAGGTCTGTCTCCTGAAGAGAGCTTCAGGATAGGCGCGCTGAGGTATAAGAAGTTGAGATCACTTGTGATGTGTCCTGATCCAGGGCAAGAGCAGCCATCCTCATCTAATTCATGATGGAAGGGAGGCAGGACAAGTAGAACAGGGCCACGGATGCCAATCTTCAAGATCATTTTAGGAGTTCTTCATTTCGTCCAAAGAAGAAAGCAACAAAGCTAACAGAAGCAAGAACTGCAAGAATGTAGACAGGTCTTTCCATAAACTCACAAAAGTAAGCTACACTCTTGATTTTTAATTTCCAGGCTCCTTGCCCCAGTTGCAAAATGAATAGCTTCTCAAATTCAGCTCCTGATTTTAGTGTTTCATCTTTGGAGACTTCCATGACTTTCAAAGAGTTACATTCACTGACATTTATTTTTCTGATATTTAAAAATCAAATATCAAGACATCTTCTGATCAGAAGGTCATCAGTTATGACATTTTGCACTGCGGGGTCGAGAATGGAAATGGAAAGCATACCCCTCACCTGGGGGTGGCTAGGTGAGGGCTTCTGGTTTCTAGGGTTTACGACCTCATCTTGAGGGGCTCCTTTCTCTCACCCACATCCCACTAGATATCCAGGGTCTCGCCTTTATTTCTTAGACTAACAGTTATCCTTGAGCACATGCAGGGGAGGGGCATTGAAGGTGACGGTAAGAGGAAGTTCATTATTTTTGTCCTCCTCTTCTCCTGCCCTCAAACCTTATCTAAGTTCTGAATCCTACTTCTTTTGGGGTAAACACCAAAGAGTTAATTTTCTACATTAAGTGTTTGAGCCTTCCTTTCCTGTAAGGCGGTGATTAATTTTAGTAGTAGCCAGACTGCCTCAGTAGGTCCATGAGGAAGCATGAACGTCATTATTCACTAGAAGACATATGCGGGTTGGAAGTATATTCATGCAGGTCACCGAATCTGTCTGGGAAAGGACCCAGGGATGCTGGGTCTCCCAAAGCCCAGAATAGAAGCAGTGCTCTAAAGGAGTGTGGAGGGAGATGCTTTGTGAAGAAAAAGAAGAGAAAAAAAGAACCAGAGCATGGAGAGGATCTTGGCATTAAGAAACAGAAGAGCAATAGTCAGATGTATTATCTTATGCCTGGATGGGGTGGGATGGGTGAATTGTTTTAAGACCTTCATTGTTCCACAGAAAGCGTTATGATCACTGGCTCCAACTGGACAGGACTGATGGTACCTAGAGTGCTAGACGTGTTTCTGGAGGAAGTTTCAAAGAAGTCACAGCAAGCGAAGGAAACTCCAGAAACCACACATGGAAAATAAAGAGCAAAGTAGCCATGCAAGTACAGGATAATGAGCAAAACACACTTGCAGAAGCCATGTGGCCAGCTTCTTCCCTTCAGCCCACCCCTCTCTGGAAAGATTTCCTTTTAATCAAGGATGAAATTTTTAAGAATTGTTATGGGACACAGGTGCTGTGAGACAATAGAATTTAGAGTGCTGTATTTCTTTTTTAATTTCTTTTATGTGTATATATTAATTCTAAATACAGACTTACAATGAAGCATTATACCCAGCCGCCTCCCTGTAGAGGAGTTGGAAATCTGCTGAAGTGTCTACTTTCCAGGAGAAGACTATCCTAGATTTCTGAGAAAGAACTGCCATTTAAGAGGGGTTTTAGCCTCCAAAAAAGAAACACAAAAATACACAGGCCCTTCGTGTCAATGGTTTTTTTGTCATAAACACTGATAGAAACTCAACATAATCAGAAAGGAAAACTAAAATTTTTTTAAATGCCTATATAATTTTATGATATGAAGGACCTGAATATGTGTAGCAGTGAAAGGAAACTAAGGACTTTATAATAGCGAATTTGTTAAGCAAGATGGGTAATTCAACCTAATGACTGAAAAGAGTAACAGTCGATGTCATCACTTAGGATTGCCAAGAGACAATGTGACGACTTGAAAATAAAACCCTTTAGAATAACGATGACTCTAAACAAGGGAATATTACATATCTTTGTGTACAGCTTTGTGCTACAAGTAATTGGAATCTTAAATTTGAGGGTATTTTTTGATCCCACCTCACATAAGAAGTCTGCAGGTTGGTTGACTCAATAACATGATGCTGTCATAAAAAATCCAGGTTCTTTCTACTTGTCTTTTCCCATTGGCCAAAAATGCTGAAGTGCCAGGGGTTACATGTATTAACATTCAGAGGCAGAAAAATGAAGCATAAATTAATTTTTGCTTTTTATGAGTGAAGATACGGTGTCTCAGGAACCCCCTGTAGCAGTCTGCACCTACTCAAAAGAGACATCACGGGCTTCCCTGGTGGCGCAGTGGTTGAGAATCTGCCTGCTAATGCAGGGGACACGGGTTCGAGCCCTGGTCTGGGAAGATCCCACATGCCGTGGAGCAACTAGGCCCGTGAGCCACAGCTGCTGAGCCTGCGCGTCTGGAGCCTGTGCTCCGCAACAAGAGAGGCCACGATAGTGAGAGGCCCGCGCACCGCGATGAAGAGTGGCCCCTACTTGCCGCAACTAGAGAAGGCCCTCGCACAGAAGTGAAGACCCAACACAGTCAAAAATAAATATAAATAAATTAATTAATTTTAAAAAATGTACTTTAAAAAAAAAATGGCTAATTGAGGCTCTTCCTTTTAAAAAAAAAAAAAAAAAAAAAAAAGAGACATCACCCAGTAGGTTAAACACGGGAAGTTTTATATAAGAATTATTAATTAAAATAAAACAGAAACTATAAAATATAAGGACCCTCTATATGGTACCCTAGCACTAAGGGGGAGCCCCCGAGGAGCTCCGGCCTTGCTGAAGAAGGTGTGCTTCAGCCACAGGACAGCAGGGAAATTGGCCCGTCTGGAGTTGCTGGTCAAATCATAGGCAGCCCTGCCCAGGGCAGGCCGGGGAGCAGGGGGTCACTTACCCATGGCATGGGTGGCCAGTGGGGGTCTGGGCTCCCTTGTGTGGGGTGGGGAAAGGCAGCTAGACAAAACCTTCAAAGGGCAGGGCTGGCAGGGAGGGGCTTGCAGAGGGAGCTTTCTGTATGCATTCTCCCCCTCCCATGACCCACTCTTTGGGTCCCAGGTAGCTGCCCGCAGGCCAGCCAGGTTATGGCCAGGCCGAGGCTACAGGGTCACAGAGAGATGGCGTTCTGGGCCTGGGGCTCAGGCAGGTCTCACCCAAACTCCCCACACCCCCAGTTCAGACTGTAAATTGCAGAAGCCTCTTCCTCCTGCAATGTCTCTCCAGCAGCCTCTACTGAAAAACTTATGATCATACTCACTTTAAAGGGGAAATGGTTACAGGAATTCCGTTATTACAGAGCGAATGTCCAAGAGTGCGTTCAGAGCTGCGAGGTAATAAATTAGGAACTGACACAGCCCCGGATGGCTTTCCCTCATATCCCCCTGGCCAGAAGTGCATGACGTGCACATGCCTAAACCAATAACGGGATGGAATTAATCACCATATATGGCTTAGGCTAATCAAGATGTACCTCCCTAGGGCTGGAAAGGAGCTTTCTTTCCGGAGCACAAGACCCACAGGGCCAGTCAGGGCTCTGCCCTCAGGAAGAAGCCTGAGATTGGACATGGGCAGACAACCCACTGTGTGTGCTATCCCATGCACCCCTTCTGTTTCAATGGTTTGGGATACCCCCGGTCAGAAAATGAATGGCAGAAACCTAGAGTCTATTTTTTTTTTTAATTTCTTAAATGGTCTCTGAAACATAATAACTGTAGCAAAAGCATCTGAAAGCAGATGATACCAGAGAGCAGAATCTTATAGTATTTAAGGAGCTGAGTTAGAAGATTCTATGTAAGTTTTTCATGATGTGAAAATTATCATTGTCTAGAAACTAGAGGCTTGTTATAAGAAGGAAAAATGTTAATCTTTGCTTGATATGAAAGGAGAATGGGAGAAGCTTCAAGTATCCATCAAAAAAAGTCTCTAATTCTCACTTACAGAATCTCCAGAAATTATTTCATTACCCAACCACCATCATCCTAGCCCTCTGATAGAACCTGGCTTTTCCTTTTATTACTTGCTGATCTCGCTGCTCTGTTGCACACTCATTTGTCTTGGGTGACCTCATTTTTCTCTTCCTTGCCCTGCTTCCTCCATATGATAAAGTCACATTTACCACCATACACTTTTATAGCCACACCTTCTGTCCCCATTCAAAGGGAGTTGCACCAAAGGCATGCTTGATGGTGAGAGTGTCGTTGGTCACAATGTTACTATTCTGGAAATTACATCTGCTCAATCTGAAACATTATTTGGTGAATATTGCTCTTACCTGCGAAAAAGAATTAAATATATGGAGAAACAGACATTGTAGTCCATACACAATTTCATTTTTTAAAAGAGACTTTTTAACTTAATATACCACCACTTTCAACGGGATAAAGTAAACCTTACATAAAACAAATTCAAGTTGCTTTTCTTGCTAAAGAATTATCTCCTGCCAGCTCAATCAGTAGTCACCTCTAACACATTTATCCATTTAGAGAGAGCTACAAGAATTCACCACTGAGAGTCATATTTCTGGGTGACATGTAACAAAGCTTTCGTAGCAGGCCAGTGTCATTTCCTTGAAGGCTGATGTGGGATATTGTTGCTGAAGAATATTCAAAAGCTGCCAAGACCTTCCTGAAGAACAGTATAACACCTTTATTTCAGTGATTACGCCTACTTTGGGAGAAGGGGCATTGTATTTATTCACAAATATTGAGTATTGAGTTGAGTATATTCAAGACTTCAAAGCTTAACAATTAAGTTCTATTTGGATGTGTGACTTAATATTCAGACCTCATTTAACACATAACTAAAAAGTATAGGAAGCTCTAAGTAAACTTCGGCTTAGAGATTATATATTGGAACAGATACAAAATCTTAAATGTGTCCTGTAACTGACTCAGGCTCAGCACCTCAATTTCCCTGGTGTAGGAAGAGATGAGTGTCAGGTCTAGGCTGAGATATGAGAGGGGTTCATCCCTCTGAGCAACCACCTTCTTCCCTATAGGTGCTCACTATTATACCTGGTCTGGGACGTGCTCTCAGTTACAGAATTTTCCTTCACTTTCCTCCCATCTTGATAGTCAAGCACTCCAATTACCATATCCTTTCTCAAACAGAAGTTGAGAAGAAGGGACCCAAACAATATTGGGGGGGCGGTGAAGGTGGGAGGAAGGATTGTCCCTGTTTCGAGGTAATCAGGCAGCCTTTGTCATATAGCTGAGTAGTTAGAAACACGAGCTCTGGAGCCTGTGGCTGCCTGGATTCAAATTCCGTGTTTGATCAGGTATTATCCATACAACCTTGACGGTATTATTTAACTTCTTCATGTTTCAATTTGCTCTTCTGCAAAATGCAGATAAAAATCATACCTCCTTGGCATGGTTGTTCTTAGATTAAATGATCTGATACACACAAAGTTCTTAAAATAATGCCTGGGACAAAGTAAGTGTATATCAAGTCAATGCAGAATAGCTTTCAAAATGGGGGATAAAAAAGTTGCTTGAAATATACAAGAAGTTTACATAATTTGAGTGTAAATAATTTATGAATATAAAAGTTTTCACTGATTTTGACTAGTAAGGCAAATGAGCAATTAAATGATTGAAATGCTGAATTATATATTAAGAAATTTTTAATTTGCACATAATTATTTGTCCAATTTTGACAAGTGCTTCTGTAAAATTTTAAATACATTGAATTTTGTGAACTGTGCTATTCAATTAAATGAATATTTATTGAACAACTACTGTGTGTAAAGTTATTCCAATTTTTCTATTATCATTGGAAAAACCTCCCCAACACTTAGTGACATTATATAGTAACTAATTTATTATGCTCATTATGTTGTGGATCAGGAATTTGGGCAGATCACAGTGGTAATGGTTTGTCTCTGCTGCATAATAGCTGAGGTCTCAGCTGGGCTGAGATGGTTAAAACAGCTCAACTGAGGCCATATGTCTAGAGCCTCATTTCTGGCTGGCTGCTGGGTTTCTCGATTCTCCTCCACGTCACATCTGCTAAGGTTGCAGTGTTCAGGTGGCTTCTTCACTCAAGTCCTATTCCTGGCACTGGGATGGCTGAAATAGATGGGGATGTCCAGGTATCTCTCTCTTCATGTAGCCTCTCCATGTGATTAGCTTGGGCTTCCTTAGAGCATGGACTTCTCATTCTTAGACTTCTCATTTAATGGTTCATGGCTCCAAGAGCAAGTGTTCCAAGAAGCCAGACTAGAAGCTGCAAAGCTTTTAAGGACTAATCTCAGAAGCCCCAAAACATTACTTTTGCCACATTCTGTTGTTCAGTAAGTCACTAAAGCTAGCACAAAATCAAGGGGAAGAAAATTAGAAATGGGAAAAAAAAGCAAATAATTTGTGTTTTTTAATCCATCTCAAGTCAATAAGTCATTGACTTTATATATTTTTCAAGCTACTGCCCATGACAGTCAACCATCTCAAAAGAATTGTTTACCAGGCTGTATCTACTCACTCCTTAATAACCTCTAATCTAGTGTTAGCCCCCATTATATCACTAAAACTTTTCGTGAAAAAGCCATTAATGACCTCCATGTTCGCAAATAAACTGGAAAACTTTCAGTATCATTTATGTTGATTTCCAAGTGGTTTTTAACACAGTTAACACTTTCTTTAAAGATTCTCTCCCCTAGGTTTTTTGACACCATACTCTGGTTTTCCTCCTATCTCTCTGGCTGTTTCTTCTTAGTGTTTTTACTTCCTCCCTTTTTTCCACTCATGTCCCTCTTCTTCATCACCATCACCATATCCCCACACACACGCACATAAGTTGTTACCTCTGTTTTAACTAGTACTCAATCCATTTATTTATCTTTATTTCTACTGCTCCTAATCTAGTCAAAGCCCAAACTCTCTAACACCTGATTTCCTGCATCCTAATTGGTCTCCCTCAACGCCTTCTTCCGCCTTCTACTCTGTTTTTCAAATTACACTCTGAATGATTTAAAGATTGAAGACCCTTGGGTTATTTCCCAATGAATTTAAAATAAAATTTAAAATCTTACAAAGTCCTGCCTCACCCCATTTCATGACACTCTCACCTTTGCTGACTTTCTTTCAATTCATCAGCCTACCATGCTCTTAACATCTTAGGATCTTTCTCCATACTCAGCTCTCCAGGTGGAAAATGCCATTCCTCCCTCCATTGCATTTGTGTCCTGGCTAACTCCCACTCACCCTACTCACTCCCACTCACCAAAGTCTCAGCTTAAATATCATCACCTCAGAGACAACCTCACCTCTCTACCTAAAATAGGTCTTCCCACAATTCTTTATCATTTTTCTTCATAAAATATTACTAATTGTAATTGAATATTTGCTTATTTTATTTCTTTAATATTGTCTCCAGTAAGTAGGACGTAAGTTTGATGAGGGCAGGAATATTATTTTTTTTCTATAAGTATTGTTGATATAATAGTGATAATTTTTCTCTCTGGATTCACATTACTTGATGTATATTCTGGATATAAAACTAGCTATGACTTTGGGTAAGTCATCTAATTTCTTATGCTTCAGTCCCCTTATCACAAAAATGTGGATAATAATAAAATCCGTCTAATAGGGTTGTGGTAAGGACTTAATGAAATAATACATGTTAAGATCTGGCACATAGCATAATGTGCTCAATAAATATTTTCCATTGGTATTTCTATTATCATTATTATCTCTGGCACAGTACCTAGAACACAGTTGGTGCTCAATAAGCATTTAATTATTGGATGAATGGTGAAAATTAAACATTGCTTTTGAGAAGGTACTATATTTCTATGTGATGTTCTATATTTTATTTATATACATTTTATATATTTTAAAAGATATATTTTGAAAGATGAGGTAGTAGTATATGAAAGAACTAAGGGAAAATTATTCTTTTTATATCAGGCTAAACATTTCCCTTGCTTCAATGCCTGCTCTGTATAAAACTAAAATATGTCTTAATTATCTCTTTACAGATCATGTAAAGGTTAATTCCAATTAGTCCAAGTTGAATATTTACACATTTTGAATTAATGGCATTCTGATTGAATTTTTCTGTATGTGTGGTTTATTCTAAACTAAAAGTAAGTTATATGTGCTGATAAATCATTAAATTTGATTCATTTAAGCATTTTTAATGAAATAATTGAATAAAATTTCTCATGAATAGAGTATCTTCATGGAATTATATATTATAAGACAAAAATTGACCTGTGAAATTAAAAGAAAAAAAAGTTACCTACTTAAAAATGAAAAGGGAAAGAAGGAAAAGAGTTTGTTTCTCCATGGCATAATTAATGTTACTAATTTATAATATAGTTTGGCTTTAATATTCTAGGAAAAGATTCATAGATGATAATCAGACTAGATTTGTAGGGGCCAGTATAATAACAATATTAAATTAAAAAAACAAAAAACACTAATGCTTATACAATATTCCTTAAAAATAGTAAATTGAATATCATTAAAATTAGTTTTACATTATAATCACATGACACTCATTATAAGGCTCTTCCAATAATCCATAATTTTCCAACTCTCATAACTTTTTAATAACTTTTGTCCTTTTCCCTTACCAGCAAATTTCCTATGAGAAAATAGAAATGGGAATTCAGTCAAATTACAGCTCAATATCTTAAAATTTTTCAAATCAATTATTCATCCATTACTAAGCAGAAAAAATAATATGGCTATTTATGCTTAAATCCAGAAACAGATTTACTCATATATTTTTTAGTCAGATTTACTCTTTTTTTTAGTAATTCAATTTCATATTTTATTTCAGAATTAAATCCATTAATATTTCCAAAGGACATATTCAGGGGATTGAATTCATGTGTATACATTTGAATGTGTCTAATATGAAATTTTGTTCAATTATAATGGTTTATATAATTAAGCATAATTTGCAAAAAAATTCTTCCTGTGAGAGTTTTCTGTATCATTCTTAAGAACACAAGGTGTGGGGCAGGGAGGTTGGAGAGGAGTATATATACATTTGGTAAGGAAATCTTAGAGAAGGCCCACTCATTTTATTAGGAAATGTTTTCTTAAGTAAGCAGTATTTTACAATTCACTGTTTTTCTGTTAAACCATAGAAAATCATGGCAATCCAAGATTTCATTTTTATGCTTCTCCTTGAGAATGTCTAGGAATGGTAAATTATTTTATCTCATTGCAGCCCTTTGGCCAACATGTATGCAATTTATTGGGATCATGAGAATAGTTGCATAAGATGTTAGTGGCTTCGTTGTCTTCAAATTTACCAAAAATGTTTCCATATTCATTTTGTTAAATACCATCCTAAGTGAATTTTACTCTAATTCTTTGAAAATTACTGATTCCTGCATTGTTAACTCTCATTTAATCAGGGCATTCTGGTACTTGCAGATCCAATAGGAAGGACAATCCCATCCTGCCTGTCTTTCTTACTGGTTCACACTGTGACCCACCACCTCTATCCCGTTGCTGACATCACACAGGGGTGGCAGGCAATATTTCTAAAATGCATCCCCGCCGCCACCCAGCCACAGGCATACACAGAGATGTCTCCCCGTAACCCCAGAGCTTGTGAATATGATGAGGTATCATTCCGGCGATTATGTTGTGCTCTGTGGTACAGTTGACTTTAAGACGGGGAGATTATCCAGGTGAGTCTGATTCGATCACACAAGTCTTTTAAAGCAGAAAGCTTTCTCCAGCTGATGGCAGAAGAGCAAGTCAGCGAGATCGGAAGCGTGAAGACTTGCTTTTATGAGGGTGGAAGGAGCCACCTAAGAAGGGTTGCAGATGGCCTTATGGAGATAAGAACAGCTGCCCACTGATGGCCAACAGAGAAACGGGGACCTCTCTATTATAACTGCAAGGAACTAAATTTTGCCAATAACAGGAATTATGGGAAGACGCCGCGCCCAGTTAAGAACAAAGCCTGCTGATACCCTGTGTTCAGCCTTGTAAGACCCTGAGCGGAGAACCCAGCCACGCCATCCCAGAGTTCTGACTTACAGAACTGTGAGTAATAAATGGGTTTTGTTTTAAACTGCTAAATGTGGGGTAATTCGTTATACAGCAATAGAAAACTAATTCAACTAGGAACAACCCTAACGTTCACCTAGTGATTCACTGAACTTACATGATGATTTGGGTCTCTAACGAAGTACTTAAATTTGTCATATGTTGATATCCTAACCACTAAGCCAGCATGCACATTATAGCAACTATCGATTGCACTGGTCTTTTAAATTCCTTTTCAGCAGCAATAAAAATTTTTATCATTATTTTAAAAACAAACAAACATTGAACAAAATCTCCAGCGTTATATTCTAACAACTACATAATTTACTAATATACGTCTGAAGGTTGAAGAAACGTTGATTGAAGCTACTTTCTTAGAAGGCAGATTTCGTTTTTACCCCAGATAGACCCATATTAGGAATCATTTTTAATAGTTTGATAATACTGCTTGTCAGCAGCAATATACGTTCTTCTTCTAAAATGCACCTCTATCATCCAAAATATTGTTCATGATTGCCCACATGTGCCTGCCACACATCTGTTTTCAGCTTTTCTATCCCTACTCTTGGATTCCACTCTAGCTTTTCAATGGGTTGATTTCTTAAAATTTCATCAACCACAAATTAACCACCCATCCCCCCACCTCCCATTTCCAAATGATTATCCACACCTGAAGACTTTATAACTTACAGTACTTCTCTGCTGGCCTGGCATTTCTTTTAAGACTATTTTCAATAATCCCAGCATCTTAAAACAATTTAAAAAATAGAGATGGATGTGAATGACTTATTAGCAGTCCAGATGAAAGAAATTAACAATTGATTTAATGTGAAAGATGAATAGAAGGTGAAGTAAAAAATAACACCAAAGTTTCAAGAGTAGATGACTTGAAGGAAGATGATGCCAGTAACAATAACAACAAAAAAGGAAATGCAGAAGAAAAAGCAATTCTGGAAGGAAACAGTGAGTTGATTTTGGATATATTGGGATGTTTATTCAAATACTAAAAGGAGAGATTTGTACCATAAGATTTAAAATGTAACCTTATTTTACAACTTTATACTAAATCCTAATCTCCTCTCCCAAATTTTGGATTCTTCAACCCTTTATTATTAAATAAATCTGTATTTTTCTTTACACCTAGAAACTTATTTTCATTTGTATATAATAAATTATTCCTAAACTATACTTAATGTGAGTATAAGCCCATCTGCTCATTTAAGAAATCATCTTCTATTATACTTCTCTTTGTAATTCAGGGAGTGACAGTCTTCTTCAGGGAATATTCTTCCAAACTTTATAGCTAGTTTGCTATTATGACCAAGCAAGGAAATTTCACTTCCAAGTGTAACCACAAACCCAGCTACTTTCCTCTGTAAACTATTGTTCCAACATATTTCAGCCTGAAATTTTCCAGCTGTGCTCAAGGGCCTCTCACAACCACATGGAAACTATTTCTTGGGGCTTATTTTTAATTACAGCCTTTACTCTTTTTTGGTTCTTCAGATATTTCTGCTCCCAAGGTTACATGATGCTCTAGAGACATAACATTAGTGACACCACCACTGTATGATATTCTACAATAAGGAATATCATTGGACAGATGGAAGCATTACCACAGAATTTGGATTTGTTTTTGTAGTTTATTCAGAAAGATGTCCATATTACCATTAATGTGTGTGCTTTGAACTCATCAGATGTTATTCATCTGGTTAGATGCCTATAAATATACCACACAACTAGGATCCCACAAACTGTCATGCTAAGCAAGATCCATACCCTTAATGACAGAAGTGGTAACATGCATTACACAGCCTTCCATCAGGAAAATGTAGTAAAGAACATTGTGTAATATGTCTATCTTAAGAAGCAAGTTCCTAATGACTGATGCATCTTACTGGCAAAGCTTTCAAGCAGACTCTCAAGTGAAGTCATGTTTATTTCTCATAAATGACCAAAAGTAACCAGAAAGTTCAATAAGGTAGATGTAAATGTTTTCAGTTCAGTCTGAAATAATCATAGTGGATATATTCCTAGTTATTCCTCAAATTATTAGAATCTCAAAAGTTCTGGTTAATTCTAAAGTAAATCCAGAATTTGTGTATTCCAAGAAAGGTTAAAGAGATTCAAGATGTAATCTAGCCAATCAGGACTCAGGACCCACTGTATTTCTTAAGAACTATTCCAGAATTGACCAAGAAGATTAAAATGATTACTATGCTCCAGATATCCCGACAGAGGATCCGCCAGTGACTTTTGTCTTAACTGTTTAGAGCCTTTTTAGTTAAAAGTGTCCATACACTATCATCAGTATATTTTTTTTTCGGTGAAGTGTGTATGAGGAAAGAGGTGGAGTGAAAGTAGTGTTTATTACTGAAAATTAATTAATGTAAAAATGTTGCTTATACAAGATAGTTAATCATATAGGATAATTCCCTTTCTACAGATGATGAATCTGAGATTCAGGAACACAAAATGACTTTCCAGTTAGGGTTGAGCAAGATCTGAACTAAGGTGTCTTGTTTTCATTTTGATTCTAATTCCCATACTTCTTTGACTATGAAACACGGTGCTCTCAAACTTATCACATTATTAATAGAATTTTTGTTTGAAAGATTACTATTGCCAGAGTTAAATAGCACAAATAACTACGCTATAAAACGATGGTTTTCAAGGTTAGGGTTCCCTAAGTAGCAGCAGCTGCATCACCTGGGAAATTGTTAGAAATGTACACACAGTCTTAAGCTCTGGTCCTAATGAATCAAAGTCTCAGGGAGTGAGCCTTGGCAATCTGTGTTTTAACAAGGCCTCCAGCTGATTCTGAGACACACTCAAGTTTGAGCTCTAGAACAGTAATTCTCAATATTTGTGCATCATTATCACCTGTACAACTTTTTAAACTCAGATGCACTCCCTACACTTACTTGCATCTCTGTAATTCTCACTTACACAGAAGGTTAAGTGACATTGCTATAGAATGTTCGTGAGAGCAGTGAAATTCAATTGTTTAACAAAGAGCTTCATTATTTTCACATGTTTGGTCAATCTAAAGATACATCACAGCAGTGGTTCTCAACTGGGGGCAATTTTCCACAATATATTTCACAACATTTTCACTATTGTGAGACTGAATTTTATTTGTAAAGATTTCATGTCAGATTTTAATTAAATATAAATTTTAGGTTTTGGGGGCTGTGAGTAGAACCACAGTATGACATAATATATTTAGATTAACAAGATATGTATATATATATATATATCTTGCCTTCTAGATATATCTAGACTTGCCTTCTATCTATCTAGACTCTACATATGGTTATAGAGACATGAAGTCTTTGAAGAATAATATGAACAAGTGTAGGGTAAAACACCAACCAGGGTGGAAAAGCCTCATTGAATATACTGGTTTCATGGACTGAATTGTGTTCCCCCAATATTCATATATTGGAACCCTAACCCCCAATGTAAGTGTGTGTGGAGATAGGACATTCAAGGAAATAATTAAGGTTAAATGAGATCATTTAAGGAAATATTTAAGGTTAAATGAGGTCATAAGGGTGGGACCCTAATCCAGTAGTACTGGTGTCCTTATATATAAGAAGATAGGAGACACACTAAAGAGTTCAGTCTGTCTCAGAACATGCACAGAGAAAAAGCCATATGACAACACAGTAAGAAGGTGTCTATTTACAAGCCAGGAAGAGAACTCTCACCAGAAACCAACCCTTCCAGCACCTTGATCTTGGACTTCTAGGCTCTAGAACTGTGAGAAAATAAATCTGTGTTGTTTAAGCTACCCAGTCTGTGGTATTCTGTTATCACAGCTCAAGCAGACTAATACACTGGGTGTCTATAGGGTCTCCAGAAAAGACTACTTTTTATATTGGGGATAAACTAGTCCTAAAGAATGGCTACATTTACCCACCCAAAAATGACTTAAAAGCAGGGTTTGAATGGACCAAACTTATTTGTAAGTAATGTAACTTGCCAGAACAAAGTACAGAACTTGTTAAAGGAATGCAACAAAATCTAGCACTCAACAACCAGAAATTGACCATGTCTAGCATCCAATCAAAAATTACTAAATGCACCAAGAAGTAGGAAAATGTAAATCTTTTTTTAAAACGTATGTTTAAAATTACCTATGCTTTTTTTAATATTTATTTTGGCTGCACCAGGATCTTTGCTGTGGCATGTGGAATCTTTAGTTGCAGCACGCATGCAGGATATAGTTGCCTGACCGGGGATTGAACCCGGGCCCCCTGCATTGGGAGCGTGCAGTCTTACCCACTGGATCACCAGGGAAGTCCTAGGAAAACATAAATCTTAACCCAGAAAAAAAGGAATCAATCAATATAAACAGACCAAGGAATAACAGAGATGATGATATTAGTGGACAAAGACTTTAAAGCAACTAAAGACTTTGTAAATATGCTCAGAATTTAAAAGAGAACATAAATATAATGAGGAAAGAATTGGAAGATATAAAAAATACTCAAATGAGACTTCCAGAAATGAAAAATACTTTGTCATGAACATTTCACTGGATGGGTTGTCAGCAAATTAAACAGTTCAGGAGGGAAAAAGAAAAGTAAATGGAAGACATTGCAATAGAAACTATCCCCCCAAAAAGCACAGAGAAAATCAAATGAAAAAAAAAAAAAAAATGAACAGAGCCTCACTGTCCTGTGGGACAATATCAAGCAGCCTAACCTGTGTTTATGGTATCTCCAGGTAGGGGAAAAAGTGTGAAAGAAAAGGGTAGAATAGAAAAAATATTTGAAAAAAAATGACAATTTTTTTCCAAATTTGATAAAAACTGTAAACCCACAGACTCAAATAGCTTAATAAATCCCAAGCAAGATAAAGAAAAAAAGAAACTATACTGAGAACATCATAATTGATGAAAACAGGTAATAAAGAGAAAACCTTAAAAGCAGCCAGAGGTGAGGGAAGATTCATTATGTATAGAGGGCAATGATAAGAATGATTTTAGACTTCTCGTTGTCAAAAATAAGAATGAAGCTACATTTTAACATCCTGAAAGAAAACAAAAAGTCAACCTAGAATCTTGTACCCAGAATAAATATCTTTTAAAACTAAAATTGAAATGAAAAACTTTTCAAAAAAGCTGAGAGAATTCATAACAGTCAGGAATTAGGAAGAATGATAATGGAATAGAACAGGCAGAAGAAAAATGCTACCAGATGAAAACTTGAATATACACGAAAGAAAGAAGAACATCTCAAAAATGGTATGTGGGCAAATGCAAAAGACCTTCATCATCAATTTTAATTTATTTAAAATGTCATTTTAAAAAACAAACAAATTTATCCCTCCAAACCTGTATGTTTTTGAAGCAGGTTTCCCATGCATTTATTTCTGTAAATTTTTTACTTTTTACCCTGAGGGTGGATTGCAAGTAGAGTCAATTTGAGAAAACTCTGTATCTTAATTTCATCCCTGTAATTATTATCCACTCTTCATCATTCTGTTTCTTTTCCCTTTATGTTGCAGCTTTGTAGCTGGTGAGTGTGGATGACATTTAACTATTTTAACATGTAGCCAATTCTGAAGCACCTTCAGTCACTTCAGCATATAACAATCACTCTCCAAGACATGCTGTGTGGTAATGTAGGTGCTGGAATTCTCAGCCGGTAAAAGAATGTAAATAGTTTACATAGAGTGACATAGCAAATTCATTCAATAGGGAAGAGCCTAGGCTTTCTCACTGTCTGCCAAAAGATACTCAGCTCAGTTTTAAGGATCTACATTCCTGCAAATTATGTACTGAACACCATCATTGGGATGTTTTTGTTCTTTTTCTTCCCTGAATAATAAATTCAATGAACATTGCTAAAATACAGTTTAGTAGTTTAATGATCCAACTGTTTTTCAAATAAAGGTAAAGTCCATTCAACTATCAAATTACACAAATTCATGGCTGAATGGAGAATTATGTTGTAGGAAAAAAGTGAAATATTATCACCAGAATCAAACATATTTTCAAAGGGATTTTTTTTTTTTTTTACCCAAAAAGCTCTAATCCTTAAACTTTAAGCATCTCTTGTGCAAGGTATTTTCTGGGAAAATAAATATAAAATTGAAGAAAAAAGAAAACTAGTAAAAAAAAAAAAGTCCTTAAAGTTTTTAATGTTCAGTGTTGGAATTTACATAGTATAGCAGGAAGCAAAAAGCTAATCTTCTTGTTCTCTTTCTTATAAACCCTCCAGTGGCTTCCCACAGAATCTGGAACAAAATCTATTAATCCTTGTCATTTCATTCACTGGCCTTAATGTTCTGGCCTCTGCTGACATGACAGGTCATCTCCTGCCATTCTCAGCCCACCGTCCTCAACAGGCTCAAGCCCTATTGACCTAGTAACATCCTTTCGGTCTGTTGGCCAAACTCCTTCCCCCTGAGGACCTCCCCAAATGCTGTTCCCTCTGCCTGGAACACGTTCCACCTGGATAACATTACTTCCCTCCTTCCTCTCTTCTCATCTGTATCAATTTAAAATATTTTATTATATTCTTTATTTTCCCTTCATTATGTTTAATTCACATAGTAATTTTGTCTTTTTATGTCTTTGCAATGGCGTTGTATTCCAGTAGGGAGGTATCATGTTTTTGTCTCTCCCTGAACATCCAGAAAGTATGCCTGACACGGAGTAGGAACTTCATGTTTGTGGAATGAGTGAACAGCTTGATTTGCACATGAATTCATGAATGCTTTTTACCACAAACGCCATTTCATTCTTAGATGAAACCCACAAACTGTGGTGGTATTTGCTATTATTTTATATGCTCTAGTGGGTCTTTCAAGAACACTGTATATTGAAATTGATTCATTTGGCATTACATGGATTCCTAGTTGTAATATGGAGGAACAGTTAAAAGCATCATATGTGAACATTTAGGGGTACCAGATGCATAGAAATTCTAATGTTCCTTCCCAAAAAAAGTGTGCCATACACGTGTGAACTTATACTAGAAAACGGAAGCACTCGTTTATGATAAGATGTTATAAAGTGGAAAGGAAAATCGGAGCAGGTAGTGGAAATAAATCCCTGTTCCAATATGAGAACTCAGCATTCCGCTGGCATGGCAAGGTGAATCTGTGTCACAACATCTCCACACTGTGGCCGAATCTAGAATCATTTACTACTCTGTGGGAACATAAGATTTTCATGTCTTTAGTAAGAGTAATGCACCCAAGCATTCATTTAATATTAAACGGAACTAATTTGAATAGTTTCTTGAAAATAAATCTTTCAGAATTTTATTAGTACCCCTTAATCATCATGGCTTAATGTCACGCTGGCATAGTTTACTGTGGCTGATTTTCTAATGGCCCACTCCTCTGTCTTTCATCCTACTCATATCCAAAAGCAATTTTTTTAAAAACTCAAATACATGATTTAGAAAAAAATTGGAACTATATTATATCTCTCTTCCTCTATTTTAACAGTAACTTCCTTTATTAACTGTTACTCCTTTCCTCCAAAATTATCTACTATACAATAACCTGAGTTCTGACCTTAAGCTTAAATTTTATAGTTATTTCAAATCTTTGTGCTATTACATTGAATATTTAAGATCTACTGTTTTCATATATACTTACTTCAACGTGCCTTTGTGCACACCCCTCTACTTCTAGTATTGAGTGAGAAGTAAAGAGATTACCTAAATGAAGGGAAAAGGGAGAAAAATCTAGCTAAATTTCCCAATCCTGCTTGGTCAGCCTTTCTGATGACAAAAAAATTTGAGTTGAAGTGAACTCTTAAAGCATCTGGCGCTTGATAATGAATTTGACTGCTTTGTTTAAAAATATTAATCTGTAAAGTCCCTTGATTGGCTTGTCTGTTAGTACTTTTACTATGTAATAGAGAAAGGGCATTTTGTTAACTAAAATTCCTCATTCTTCCTTCATCCAACATTGACAGCTTTCTATATTAGATTCTGCAGATGGCACAGTAAAGATTTTTCCCAAGTATACCTCCTAGAGGGATGGAACAATGTTATCACCTCCTTTTGTTTCCTCATAAGCTCCTAATATAATTTGATATCTATAGTGGAAATCTAATAATATTAGAATGACTAAACAGGCAGATAACTGTTTAATCATTTTATTATGTGTTGGTCTTTGTAACTGAATCATATATGATGTGTTAACATGCTATGTGACTTTAACATAGTTTCTTAATTTTTCTGGGATTTTCATTACTCATATGTCAAATTTAATTTGGTTAAATTAGATTAATTTTCTCTAAGGCCTCTTCCAGATTTAAGATGCTATGGTGATTCTGCATGTGAAAATAATAATAATTTTATTAAGAATTATAAGTAATAACAAATACAAATTTTTTAACCAAATGCCTAATATTTAGGATTTACTATGACTTTTTTTAGAGAAATACTTGAAGGGAGAAAGCTACTGTAAGTCTGTAAAAATATGAACTGGACCATACAAATGTTATTGATAAAAGACTTGAATACATGGAATACCAAAATTATATTGTTATATCTGAGGAACTGGTTGTGTCATATGCTGACAGATTAATTAGTTAAAAAGAAAAACACAAACTAATCCCATTAATTCAATGGATGTAGCTAAAATAGGTGAACATAATAGGCATTACACTAAAATTCCTGGCACAAAGTAATTTTTAAAACCTTAGGGCTTTAGGGGACTTCCTTGGCTGTCTAGTAGTTAAGACGTCACACTTCCAATGCAGGGGGCACGGGTTTGATCCCTGGTCAGGAACTATGATCCCACATGCCCCGTGGCAAGGCCAAAAAGTTAAAAAACCAAAACCTTAGGGCTTTGGAAGACACCTGTGTCAGTGGGAAAAAATGAAGCTAGATTGTTTGACTATACTTCATTCGTCCTGTAACTGTTTCTGGAAACTATTGTTTGGTAAATGCCCTGAAGATGAGAAAATCCCTACAAGAGTGATAAATAGGAAGAGAAGTAAGAAACAATCAAAGAATTGGAATCAAATTACATAATTAGTTAAAATAGCATTAGAAACGCTTTAAAACTAAGTTATAATCAGAACTTCGTTAGAGTTTTTAAACAATGCATTACATTTTTAGCCGTTCTTTTAAAACTATTCTCTCAATAGGCACCGGTGACCTATGAATCTTCAAATTCAGTTCTAGTTCCTTCACCTCGCTTCAGCATGATGCTGTGACCATCTACTTAGACCCTTTCTTAGCACCACTTATGCAACTCTACCTGGTTCTTTTTCAGCATCATAAAAATAGTCATTCCAGAAGATTCTATCCCACCAATATTTTCTTGTTTTTTTAGGATGTTACATGTGTTTTAATATCATCATTGACCAGATACATGGTTCTCAGCTGCCTTCTCAATATCTCTGTAAGGAATAGATAAAATTCAATGCGTTTAAAACTGAACTTTCTTTTCAAAACCAGCGCATCCTTCTGATATTTCTGTTTCTATTAATGACCTTGTAGTTATCTGTGAATCTTACATGGCATCCCCACACCCCATGCTCAGTCAGACTCTGAATCTTTTCATTCTTATCTTAATGCTCTTTCTCACAACTATCTTTTCTTTCCAACTTCCAGTGCCACCCTCCTAGCTACAGGTACCTCTCTATCATCTCTTGCCTGGAATCTTGCAGTGGTTTCTTAAGTATGCTTCACATATCAGATTCATCATTTTTACAATAAAAGTCTTGATTTATTCCGTACCATTTTAGTATTTCTAAAGCACACAGCAAATCTTATAATTCCCTGCTGAAAAGCCCTGTATGGATCTTTCCACTCTATGGGAACAAAATAGAAAACCCTAATGGTCAAAGCTTTTCCTGAGCTTCCTAAATTACATTTCCTCCTGTTCTCTACCTGTCTCCACGTTCAAGTGGAACCGAGCCATCCCCAGTTCTCTACGGTTGCTCTTAGTTTCAGGAAGAAGCTCAAGGTGTTACCTTCCCCTGTAGTGCCCTCTTCACTTCCATCCCAGCCTTTCACCCCTTTGCTGCTTTGACCAGCTCGTTACCTTCCTTGATTCCCTCCGTTCAGAGTTTACTTCCCCACCCTCCTCCAACTCTTATATTCCTTCAGAAAATTCCTTACAATATTCATGTTTTTGAACCGTTTCAAATATATAAGAAGATACAGAGAAGAATATAACTAACAAAGAATTAAAAACATAGCTGAGGATCTCAGAATGCTTTCCCAAAGGAATTCTTCTCCCTCTCTCTGAGGTAACCATAATCATAATCATAATTTTGGTATTTTTCATTCATGTGCATTCATTATAATTTATATGTATATATGTAAATATACACATACATAACAAATATTTATATATAAATGTATCTTTCTAATTATATATTCTAAATAATATGTAATACAGCTTTTCATTTTTTAAAATATATTAAAATGATGTCATGTTATTCATCTTATCGTATGATTTAGGGGAATTTGGTGGGATGGGGGTGATCAACATTTAGCCTTGCTGATACATGTAATCTTAACTCATTTATTTTTATTAACAGAGAGTATTCCGTCATCATTATATACAATTTTTTTATCCATTCTCCGTGTTGACATTCAAACTTTCTCTGCTTTTCTTTTAATATTACCAGAAAAGTTGTTAAAACAATTTCCTTGTACATATATTCGAGAGGTTTTTTCTGAGTTTATATGCCTAGAAGTTAAGTTTTGGAGCTGTAGCATTTGTTCCAATATCCACTCCCAGCATTGTTCCCATTGTTCCACATTCTCACCAAAACTTGGTATTTTCAGGGCTTTTCAATTTTTGTTAATCTGAGAGATGCAGCTTCTTTCTTATTGTGGTTTTAATTTGTACTCTCCAGATTCTTAACTAACTTGAACAAATTTTTTTTATTTTAATTAATTTTTATTGGAGTATAGTTGCTTTACAATGTTGTGTTAGTTTCTACTGTACAGCAAAATGAATCAGCTATATATATACATATATCCCCTCTTTTTTGGATTTCCTTCCCATTTAGGTCACCACAGTGCATTAAGTAGACTTCCCTGTGCTATACAGTATGTTCTCATTAGTTGTGTATTTTATACATAGTATCAATAGTGTATATGTGTCAAATCCAATCTCCCAATTCCTCCCCCTCTTAGTATCCATACATCTGTTCTCTACACCTGTGTCTCTATTTCTGCTTTGCAAATAAGATCATCTATACCATTTTTCTAGATTCCACATATATGCGTTAGTATATGATGTTTGTTTTTCTCTTTCTAACTTCAGACTGTATGACACTCTCTAGGTCCATCCATGTCTCTACAGATGACCCAATTTCGGCCCTCCATTGTGTATATGTACCACATCTTCTTTATCCATTCATCTGTTGATGAACACTTAGGTTGCTTCCATGTCCTGGCTATTGTAAATAGTGCTGTAGTGAACATTGGGGAACATGTGTCTTTTTGAATTATGGTTTTCTCAGGGTATATGCCCAGGAGTGGGATTGCTGGGTCATATGGTAGTTCTATTTTTAGTTTTTAAGGAAGCTCCATACTGTTCTCCATAGTGGCTATACCAATATACATTCCCACTAACAGTGCAAGAGTGTTCCCTTTTCTCCACACCCTCTCCAGCATTTATTGTTTGTAGATTTTTTGATGATGGCCATTCTGACTAGTGTGAGGTGATACCTCATTGTAGTTTTGATTTGCATTTCTCTAATGATTAGTGATGTTGAGCATCTTTTCATGTGTCTGTTGGCCATCTGTATGTATTCTTTGGAAAAATGTCTATTTAGGTCTTCTGCCCATATTGTGATTAGGTTGTTTTTTTTTTTATATTGAGCTGCATGAGCTGCTTGAATATTTTGGAGATTAATCCTTTGTCAGTTGCTTTGTTTGCAAATATTTTCTCCCATTCTGAGGGTTGTCTTTTCATCTTGTTTATGGTTTCCTTTGCTGTGCAAAAGCTTTTAAGTTTAATTAGGTCCCATTTGTTTCTTTTTGCTTTTATTTTCATTTCTCTAGGAGGTGGGTCAAAAAAGACCTTGCTGTGATTTATGTCAAAGGGTGTTCTGCCTATGTTTTCCTTTAAGAGTTTTATAGTGTCTGGCCTTACATTTAGGTCTTTAATCCATTTTGAGTTTATTTTTTTTGTATGGTGTTAGGGAGTGTTCTAATTTCATTCTTTTATATGTAGTGTCCAGTTTTCCCAGCACCACTTATAGAAGAAGCTGTTTTTTCTTCATTGTATATTTTTGCCTCCTTTGCCATAGATTAGGTGACCATAGGTGTGTGGGTTTATCTCTGGGCTCTCTATTCTGTTCCACTGATCTGTATTTCTGTGTCTGTGTCAGTACCATACTGTCTTGATTACTGTGGCTTTGTAGTAGAGTCTGAAGTCAGGGAGCCTGATTCCTCTAGCTCCGTTTTTCTTTCTCAAGATTGCTTTGACTATTCGGGGTCTTTTGTGTTTCCATATAAATTGTAAACATTTTTTGTTCTAGTTCTGTGAAAAATGCCATTGGTAATTTGATAGGGATTGCATTGAATCTGTAGATTGCTTTGGGTAGTAGAGTCATTTTCACAATATTGATTGTTCCAATCCAAGAACATGGTATATCTCTCCATCTGTTTGTGTTGTGTTTGATTTCTTTCATCAGTATCAATTTTCTGAGTACAGGTCTTTTGCCTCCTTAGGTGGGTTTATTCCTAGGTATTTTATTCTTTTTGTTGCAATAGCGAATGGGATTGTTTCCTTAATTTTTCTTTCTGATCTTTCATTGTTAGCGTATAGGAATGCAAGAGATTTCTGTTATTAATTTTGTATCCTGTGACTTTACTAAATTCATTGATTAGCTCTAGTGGTTTTCTGGTGGCATCTTTAGGATTTTCTATGTATAGTATCATGTCATCTGTAAACAGTGACAGTTTTACTTCTTCTTTTCCAATTTGGATTCCTTTTACTTCTTTTTCTTCTCTGATTGCTGTGGCTAGAACTTCCAAAAGTATATTTAATAGTAGTGGCAAGAGTGGACATACTTATCTTGCTCCTGACCTTAGAAGAAATGCTTTCAGTTTTTCACCATTGAGAATAATGTTTGCTGTGGGTTTGTCATATATGGCCTTTATTATGTTGAGGTAGGTTTCCTCTGTGCCCACTTTCTGGAGAGTTTTTAATCATAAACGGGTATTGAATTTTGTCAAAATCTTTTACTGCATCTATTGAGATGATCATATGGCTTTATTTTTCACTTTGTTAATATGGTGTATCACATTGATTGATTTGTGTATATTGATGAATCCTTGTATTCCTTGGATAAATCCCACTTGATCATGGTGTATGATTCTTTTAATGTGTTGTTGGATTTGGTTTGCTAGTATTTTGCTGAGGATTTTTGTGTCTAAGTTCATCAGTGATATTGGTCTGTAATTTTCTTTTTTTGTGATATCTTTACCTGATTTTGGTATCAGGGTGATGGTAGCCTCATAGAATGAGTTTGGAAATGTTCCACCCTCTGCAATTTTTTGGAAAAGTTTGAGAAATATAGGTGTTAGCTCTTCTCTGAATGTTTGATAGAATTAACCTGTGAAGCCACCTGGTCCTGGACTTTTGTTTGTTGGAAAATTTTTAATCACAGTTTCAATTTCAGTGCTTGTGATTTGTCTGTTTATATTTTCTATTTCTTCCCGGTTCAGTCTCAGAAGTTTGTGCTTTTCTAAGAATTTGTCCATTTCTTCCAGGTTGTCCATTTTATTGGCATATAGTTGCTTGTACTCATCTCTCATGATCCTTTTCATTTCTGCAGTAGCAGTTGTTACTTCTCCTTTTTCATTTCTAATTCTGTTGATTTGAGTCTTCTCTCTTTTTTTCTTGATGAGTCTAGGTAAAGATTTATCAATTTTGTTTATCTTCTCAAAGAACCAGCTTTTAGTTTTATTGATCTTTGCTCTTGTTTTCTTCGTTTCTCTTTCATTTATTTCTGCTCTGAACTTTATGATTTATTTCCTTTTACTAACTTTGGGTTTTGTTTGTTCTTTTTCTCTACTTGCTTTAGGTATAAGGTTAGATTGTTTACTTGAGATTTTTCTTGTTTCTTGAGGTAGGATTGTATTGCTATAAACTTCCCTCTTAGAACTGCTTTTGCTGCATCCCATAGATTTTCGGTCATAGTGTTTTCATTGTAATTTGTTTCTAAGTTATTTTTATTTCCTCTTTGATATCTTCAGTGATTTCTCGGTTATTTAGTAATGTATTGTTTAGCCTCCATGTGTTTGTACTTTTTACCGTTTTTTTTCCTGTAATTGATTTCTAATCTCATAGCATTGTGGTTGGAAAAGATGCTTGATACAATTTCAGTTTTCTTAAATTTACTGAGGCTTGATTTGTGACCCAGGCTGTGATCTTTCCTGGAGAATGTTCCATGAGCACTTGAGAAGAAAGTGTATTCTGCCACTTTCAGGTGGAATGTCCTATAAGTATCAATTAAGTCTATTTGGTCTATTGTGTCACTTAAAGCTTGTGTTTCCTTATTTATTTTCTGTCTGGATGATCTGTCCATTGGTGTAAGTGGGATGTTAAAGTCCCCCAGTATTATTGTGTTATTGTCAATTTCCCCTTTTATGGCTATTAGCGTTTGCCTTATGTATTGAGGTGCTTCTATGTTGGGTACATAAATATTTGCAATTGTTATATCTTCTTCTTGGATTGATCCCTTGATCGTTCTGTAGTGTCCTTCCTTGTCTCTCGTAATAGTCTTTATTTTAAAGTCTATCTTGTCTGATATGAGTATTGCTACCCCAGCTTTCTTTTGATTCTCATTTGGATGGAATATCTTTTTCCATCCCCTCACTTTCAGTCTGTATGTGTCCCTAGGTCTGAAGTGGGCCTCTTGTAGACAGCATATATATGGGTCTCGGTTTTCTATCCATTCAGCTAGTGTGTGTCTTTTGGTGGAGCATTTAATCCATTTACATTTAAGGTAATTATAGATATGTATATTCCTATTACCATTTTCTTAATTGTTTTGAGTTTGTTCTTATAGATCTTTTCCCTCTCTTGTGTTTCCCACCTAGAAAAGTTCCTTTAGCATTTGTTGTAAAGTTGGTTTGGTGGTGCTGAATTCTCTTAGCTTTTACTTGTCTGTAAAGCTTTTGATTTCTCCATCAAATCTGAATGAGATTGTTGCTGGGTAAAGTAATCTTGCTGGTAGGTTTTTTTCCTTTCATCACTTTAAATATGTCCTGCCACTCCCTTCTGGTCTGCAGAGTTTCTGCTGAAAAATCAGCTGATAACCTTATGGGGATTACCTTGTAGGTTATTTGTTGATTTTTCCCTTGCTGCTTTTAATATTTTTTCTTTGTATTTAATTTTTATTAGTTTGATTAATATGTGTCTTGGCATGTTTCTCCTTGGATTTATCCTTTATGGGACTTTCTGTGCTTTCTGGACTTGGGTGACTATTTCCTTTCCCATGTTAGGGAATTTTTCTACTATAATCTCTTCAAATATTTTCGCATGACCTTTCCCTTTCTCTTCTTCTTCTGGGACCCCTATAATTTGAATATTGGTGCGTTTAATGTTGTCCCAGAGGTCTCTGAGACTGTCCTCATTTCTTTTCATTCTTTTTTCTTCATTCTGCTCCTTGGCAGTTATTTCCACCATTCTAGCTCATTTATCTGTTCTTCTGCCTCAGTTATTCTACTATTGTTTCCTTCTAGTATATTTTTCATTTCAGTTATTGTGTTGTTTATCACTGATTGTTTGTTTGTAGTTCTTCTAGTTCCTTGTTAAACATTTCTTGTATCTTCTCAAGCCGTGCCTCCATCTATTTCTGAGATCTTGGATCATCTTTACTATCATTACTCTGAATTCTTTTTCAGGTAGATTGCCTATTTCCTCTTCATTTATTTGGTTTTGTGGGATTTTACCTTGCTCGTTCGTCTGCAACATATTTCATTGTCTTCTGATTTTGTCTAACCTACTGTGTTTATGGTCTCCTTTCCGCATGCTGCAGGGTCGTAGTTTCTCTTGCTTCTGTTGTCTATCCCCTGATGAGTGAGGTTGGACCTGGGGCTTGTGTAGGCTTCCTGGTAGGAGGGACTGGTGCCTGTGCTCTGATGTGTGGAGCTGAGTCTTTTCCCTCTGAAGGGCAGGACCGTGTCAGGTGGTGTGTTTTGGCATCTGTCAGCTTAGTATGACTTTAGGCAGCCTGTCTGCTGATGGGTGGGGCTGTGTTCCTGTCTTGCTGGTTGTTTGCCATAAGGTGTCCAGCACCGGAGCCTGCAGGCAGCTGTGTGGGGGCAGGGCTTGGTGTTGATATAGATACCTCCAGGAGCACACACACCGATTAATATATCCTGAGCCTGGGAATTCTCTGGTGGTCCAGAGTCCTGGACTTGAAGCTCCCACCCTGAAGGCCCAGGCCCAACCCATGACCAGGGAAGCAAGAGCCCACAAGCCACACAGTGCAGCCAGAGAAAAAAGAAAGAAAAGGAAGAAAAAAACCCAGACATACAAAACCCAAGACAAATAGCAAAACAGCAAACAAACAGCAGCAACAACAACACAACACACACACACACACAGAAAAAAGAAAAAGAAACAAGCAAACAAGAGAACAAATAAACAGAAGAACGCAAAAATGAGAACAGTCAGTAAGGACCAAACTAAGAAAAACAAAAAATGAGGAATAAAACAAAAACAGAAAGTAGACAAACAACAAAAAAAGCAAAGAAAACATAAAATATATACATAAAAACAATCAAAAAAATAAAGAAAATAAATAAATAAATAAAATAAAATACAAAGAACAAAAACAAGAAAAGAACCACAAAACAACTAAAAAGTTAAGTAAAAACAGAAAACTAATAAATAAATATTTTAAAAAATAGAAAAAATCAAAATTAAAAATAAAAAGTAAACAATAGTAAAACCAACAACACCAACAACTGGACAAAATGAAACAAACAAAAAAAGAATAATAGTAATAATATTTTCCTGGGGTGTCAGTGTCCTTGCTCCCACAGTGAGCTAAAGCCAATCCCCGCCTCCCCAGGAGGTCTTCCAATACTTCTAGGTAGGTCTTTGGACTGGCTGTGGGCACTGTGGGGACAGCTCAGACTCTGAACTGGTCTGACTCCTGTGTGTACTTGCCCCCCAATGTCCACTGCCACAAAGGCTAGACCTGTCTCACTTGTGGGAACACTCATTGTCTCTTCAGGTATTCCACAGATTCAGGGTTAACTAAGCTGATCTCAGGGATTTAATCTCCAGTTTATGCAGCTGCAAGGAAAGATTCCTGTTCTTTTCCTTAGTTGCACTGCCCCTGGGGCTCAGCTTTGGTTTTGACCCCACCTCTGCATGTGCACCACCCTCAGGCGTCTGTTCCCAGCCCAGGCGAGAGGGAGCGAAAGCAGCAGCTGCTTGGGGCACAGTTACTCACTCAACACGGTGGGGGTGTATGGCAGCCACAGTTGAGGTTTATGCGAGTTGCCTGCGGGGATGGAACCAGCAGGCAGTTGCAACAGACTGTGGTGTGCTTGCTCTCGTGGGAGTCCCTCCCAGTGCCCACAGAGGCAGGAGCTGGCGTGTAGGGGCCATGGTGACCCCGCCCCCTCCTCACCTCTCAACAATGGCACCTTGCTTTCCAGGCAGACCACACTTCCTCTAGGGGCATTCCCAGCTTCACATCCCCTCACTCCCGTCCCCTCTGCTGTATCTGCACAGTCAACAGCGCTCCTCTCTCTAGATCTGTTCTCCCAACTCCACACTTTAGCACTCAGCCCCCACCACCATCGGCAGACTCTCATCCCAGGCAGGGGCACCCAGAGCTGATTCCCAAGGAGGCTCTGGGATGGGCGTCATTCAGGGTCCCGGAGCCCATGGGCAGAGGAGACCCCGGCCCAAGGGGCAGGCAGGCCCACTCAGATGGGAGCCCCTCCCAGTGCCCATGGAGGAGGCCAAAGGAGCTGGCAGGTGGGGAGAGGGGTTATAATGGCAGCTCTGCCCCTTGAGAGCCACTCAGCAATGACACCTTGCTTTTATGGTGTCCCAGGCTTTTTCCAAAGACTTTCCCGGTTGTGGAGCTCCTTACTCCTGTCCCTTCAGGCTGTCTTTTCACAGCCAACAGCTGTCCCCTCCCTGGGTCCATGCTCCAAACCCCACTTTCCAGCACCCAGCCCCCCTTCACAACCGGTGACTCATGACTCAGGCTGGAATGTGCAGAACTGCAGTGTAGACCATGCGTGCAGTTCTTACTTTGTCCTGCCTTCCACAGACCATCTGCGGTGTTCTCCTTTGATCCCCCAAAGGTCCTTTTCTGTCCCAGCTGACTTCCCCACTGTGAGGGAGATTTTCTGAGTGCAGAGACCTCCCCTCCCCTTCAGCTTCCTGCCAGGGTTGCTGGTCCCTTTTTTGATGCCTCTTTTCTTTTTTTCTTCTTTTTTTCATCCTACCCAGTTGCGAGGGGATTTTTCTTGTCCTTTTACAATTCTGAGGTCTTCTGCTAATGTTCGGCAGGTGCTCTATGAGAACTGTTCCATTTGCAGATGTATTCTTGATGTACTTGTGAGGAGTGACGAATTCTGCATCCTCCTATTCCGCCATCTTGACTCCTCCCTAACTTCAACAAGTTTATTAGTCACTTGTCTTCTCCTAAAAATTGCCTATTCATCAATTTTACCAATTTTTCAACTGAATTTATCTTTTCCTTAAGATATTTTAAAATTCTGGATGCTAGCCTTTATCACTCTTTTACTTTCAAATATCTTTGCTCAACTTTAGCTTATCTTTTTAGTTTTTTATATTTTCATTAGATAAACAGAATTTTTAAAATATTACTATAGCTAATATTGATTAGTGTCCAAAAATGCCTCACAAAAATTAAATAATTGTATGTATTTGTAGTCAATTTAACCATCTTCTCCCTTGTGGTTTGTACTATTATGACTTGTCTAAGAAATACTTTCTTATTTGTGGTTAAATGTCTTCTCCTTTATTTTCTTCTGAGAGACTGAAGTTTTTGCTTTTCTCCTTTATTTGGTTAAACCATATGGAAGTGACTTCTATAGGTGTTAGAGTGGTCGGTCATTTGTTTTCATATGTATCATCAGTGATACTAATAGATAAAAACATTTTTTATCAAGTCTGAACATCTTTTTCTTTTAACTGACAGTTTAATTCATTTACATTTATTATGGCTACTGATATATTTGGACTTATTGCTAATATTTTATTTTGTACTTTTTAATTGTCCTGCTTTTCTCTTGGATTTTAACCTCGTTGATGTCATGTGTCCCCTCATTTTACTTCATGAAAATTGTAAGTTAAATTCAATTTAGTGATCACCCTTAAAATTGTAACATGTACAATTACATAAATTCTAAAGTTAATCAATATTTCTATTCTCCTCCTAAAAAACTAAAGGATTTTAAATGTCTTGTTGGCCATATTTCCAGAAAAGAAATGCTGAAAATTACTTGCTACTTCTTGTATAGCTAGTACCTTAAACTTCCTAATAGTATAGTTATTTGACTATATAGTATCCAATAGATTGTAAATTTCTTTAGAATATACATACATCCTCATCTTTTCTCCCTCTTAGTACCTTTAAAGACTACTTGCATAAAGAAAATGTCCATAATATATTTGCTGTTGAAGATTTATGGCTGGCTGTCCTAATTCCTCCTGGAGGACACCAAACCTAAAATGTGCCAAGCTTTGGGTGATATAAAAATAAAATGGATTAAACATATTAGGTTGCTATCATTAATATATTATTCACCATATTTACCTACAGTAGAAGAAGTATGAGAGCAGGATGTCATAGATTTTAAGGGAATAAAAAGTTTCAAGGAAATTTTCCAACTCTACTAAGTCAGAAAGAAGATCTAGTAAGAGAAAAAAGTCTAAACTTTTTTTTTAAATTTGCAGTTAAAATGGTCACCGATGACCTTGTCGAGAGGAATTTTAAGAGGAATAGTTAGAACAGAAGACAAATTGCAGTAAGTGAAGTAAATGCAAGGTAAAGAAGAAAAGGAAAAAATACAGAGTATGGTTTCCAGAAGCTTAGGTGTGACAGGAAAGAATGAGGTAGAATTGAGAATATCTAATAACTTTATTTTCAGACATTGAGAATATTTTAAATTCAGTAACTAGCATCTTTTGTGGAACTCTCTAAGCATGGGAGATAATTTGAAGTTTACTTATGTACATATGATATCTTGCTTACTCACTTGTAGCATGAAAACAAGATTCATGCGTTTTCATCTTTGCATACTCCATATACTAACACAGTATCCTATACATAGATAGTGCTCAATACCTATTTGATGAAGAAACCAGTTTCCTTAATGTCCTTATCCCAGATGATTCTTAAGCATAGTGTTTTATATGCTTTGCCAATTATGACTAAAGTTAGTTCCTTCAGGTTTTTGATCTAAGGCTATTATGAAGGGAAAATTTCCTTCAACCCTGTGAGTAATATAAAAGTGAAAAATGCATGTATCATTTCTAAATCATATTTTCACCTATATCCTCCAGGCTGAGTAAGTGAGTTTCTAGGGGTAAAAGTGTTAGCAAATATAACAGGCACTGAAATGATTATGGTGCCCATGGAGGTGCCAACCTTATCAATCCAGGAAGATCTTACCATCCCAGCACAATTATTTATTCCAGCTAAACACAGATATCAGAATAATTGAGTTTTTCTATATGAGTAGAAGTATTTTAAACTTTAATTTGCATGGTGAAAGTCACATGTTCACATATAGAATTCATACTTATACCTAGTTCAAAGCTCAGTTCAGGTAGGCAGGTTGTATAAAGTTTCTATGGATCTATATTTGGAAATGTAAAGGGATGTATGAGAACATGGTATAGAAGCTGACTTTCTGCCCATTTCTTATTTAAACACCTCAAACCCTAACATTATTTATCCCCTATAGCTGTTAGTAATTATGTCATCAGGTACTAGGGCCATACCTTGGGCTCCAATAGAGTTAACATGGGTCAGAAGTTTTCAAAATGAGTCCCTAGATAGACATCAGTCTTACCACAGAACTAAGAAATCCAAATTTCTTGGGGGGTTGTGAGTGAGGCAGCAATCTGCGTTACAACAAACTGTCCAGATAATCGAAATGCACACTAAAGTTTGAGCGCCACTGCTCTAGTGGATAAAATGGGTTTTAATTACAAAGTGGCAGATTTCCACTCAACATAAAATTTTTATAATATATATATATATATATATATATATATATATAACTTCTGGTAATATTCCTTAAATAAGTTCATTAGGAAAACTTCTAAACAAATTCAAAAGTAGGCAGCATAATAATCCCCATTTACCACTCACCCAGCTAAAACAACCATAATTTTTTCAATAATTACTTAATCTATTCTGTTTAATCTTGTTAGATGTAACAATAGTGTAATTGTTTTGTTAGCAAATTCCCCCTCCATTAAAAAAAAAAAAAATTACAGTAGTCCTCCCTTATCCATGGTACTGATTTCTGAGGTTTCAGTTACCCATGTTCAACTGTGGCCCAAAAATATTAAATGGAAAATTGCAGAAATAAGCAACTCCTAAGTTTTAAATTGTGTGCCTTCTGAACAGCATGATGAAATCTGCAGCCATCCCTCTCTGATGGTGAAACAGCCCTTTGTCCAGAGTATCCCACCTGTTAGTCACTTAGTAGCCATCTCAGTTATCAGATCAACTGTCACGGTATCTTAGTGCTTGTGCTAAAGTGACTTATTTTACCTAATAATGGCCCCAAAGCACAAGAGTAGTGATACTGGCAATTCAGATATGCCAAAGAGAAGCGATGAAATGCTCCCTCTACGTGAAAAAGAAAAAGTTCTTGACTTAATAAGGAAAGAAAAAAATTGAATGCTGAGGTTGCTAAGATCTACAGGAAGAACAGATCTTCCTAGATAGCATGAACTTGTGAAGAAAGAAAAAGAAATTTGTACTAGTTTTGCTGATGCACCTCAAACTGCCAGCCATAGTGTGCAATAATGCCTCTTCCATCTTAACCAAGCACTTAAAGTTATACAATAAGATATTTAGAGAGAGAGGGAAGGAGAAAGATCACCTTCACATAATTTTTATTACAGTATATTGTTACACTTGTTCTATTTTATTATTAACTATTGTTGTTAATCTCTTACTGTGCCTAATTTATAAATTAACTTTATCATAGGTATTTATGCATAGGAAAAAACATAGGATTTGGTACTATCCGTTGGGGGGTCTTAGAATGAATCTCCTGCAGATGAAAGAGGAATACTGTATTTGTTGAAGTATTTAAGGGTGAAATGATATATTTGGGATTTGCTTTTAAAGAAAGAACTTTTAATAATTATAGTTGCCTGCACATTAAAAGAGCTATCTAGGGATATAGTGACTTCCCTTTTACCAACTATGGTCTAAGAAATTTGGGTGACTATCTATAAAAAATGCTATAGAAAGAATTTGTGCATTACCTTTTAGGGGGGAATAGATAATCTCTAAGATCTCTTCAGACTCTAAACCATATAATTATATGATGAAATACATTATTTATATTAAATGTGATCTTAATTAAAGATATTTAAATTACCAAGATAAGTTTCTCATTGAAATCACAATAGAAAACATAAACAAATATCTATTCAAATGTAAATGTTAGACATAAATAATGTCATTAACTAAAAAGTCTATTTATATATTATAATAGAAATACAGTTTGCAAATTATTAAACCAAGTCTTACATATAATCACTATAATAACCATGGAGGATTTACTGCATAAATAATCATCTCCCAATACCAGAGGCACTATATAATATACCTACATTACAAACTGTTGAAGGATTCATCCCACATTCATGAAACACAATAAAATTTATAGCCAAATATAAAACACATGTTACTGAATAATTGACCACATTCACAAATGCTAACTTTGTGGTTCAAGGACATGGCCCCCTTTGAAGAACAGAGCAAGGAGATTGCCTTTCCCATGAAGCACAAAAGACATCTAGATCTGAGATGATGGCTGGATTTTACTTCTCTTTCTAATGTCAATTGATTAGGAATGGTGCCTGGAAAAATGTATTCAAGAATGTGTGACCTCCTTTGAGCTCAGTGGGAAAGAATGGGAAGATTGATGACTGACGTCCACTACAGGTTGGGGGTATAGGAGGGTGGAGGAGTTTGGAATCAAGTATTTGCCCATCCTGTTGTAGACCGTTAAACATTTACTTTCTATAAATCTTCTTTACCCACCTCTACCACCTTGACTAGCTATAAAATCTCTCACTCATATTTAAATTGTTAGCCATTCTTCCAGAATAATCCTATTTCAGCAAAGTAATGGTTATTTTGAGTGGGCAAAATCCTTTTTTTTTTTTTTTTTTTTTTCTTGAGACTTGCTTAAAACAGGGTGGCATTCCAGAGCTTCCTTTCAGCAGATAGCCTGCATCCATCATCAGTAAAACACAGAAAACCTTAATTTGGAAAAGAAAAACAAGAACGATGTGGATAATAATAGTACCCTCCCCCTCAAAAAATTGTTGATTCAGTGTCTCTCCTTCTATCTGGGTCCCATGGTGCCCCTTGACTCCTCCTGAGTAGTGATTACAATTTCCCCCTGTTGCAGCCACTAGTGCAGCTGTTAACTCTCACTGTTGGCATCTGCCCCAGCACCCCCTCTAGTCCTTGCCCAGCTAACCCCTTCTGGCATAGATGACTCCCCTCATCGCAATCATGGTTATTCCTTGTGGCAAACCTGTCAGTCAAAAGGGAACATGGGAAATCGTGTTCACAAAGACATGGCACAACACAGAAAGACTTACCACTGTGTTGCTTTAAATGATAAACTCCCATACTGCACTTATTTTATTTACTGACATTCTAGTTACACACAATTCCCAGAAACTGAATTCTTGATAAAAGAGAAGTCAGACAATAAGGCAATTCAAATATAATTGTGAAAGCAAGGAAGGCCAAGATTTTCTGAGTTAAGATTGACTGATCCCTCAAGATTGATCCCTCAAGTGAAGCTTTTTGTACTTTGGTAAATAAAATTTTGCTTTTTTTGGTAAATGTCTTATCTGACCTCTGCTATGAATATTCTCTCTTGAACTTCTTGCTCAAAGTCTACCTGAAAGATGTTCCTTTACAGCTTCATCAAATAGAAGCTATTTTCTCTCCTACAGTTCTCTTATCAGTCAGCATGAAGATGACCATTCTCCCTCACTCCTCCCTGAAAACACTCAGCTCTGAATCTCAAGCCATTAAACTATGCAAAACAATGCCCTACTCGTTGCAATGATCTACATATCCTAAGGCACTCCCCTTCTTTAATAATTATATTTTTATTTTTTTATTGAAGTATAGTTGATTTACAATATTGTGTTAGTTACAGCTGTACAGCAAAGTGATTCAAATTTTGGGGTTTTTTGTTTGTTTTGATTTTTGCAGATTATATTCTATTATAGATAGATATTGGGTATAATACCCTGTGCCATACAGTAAATCCCTGCTGTTTATCTATTTTATGTATAGTAGTTTGTATCTGTTAATCCCATATTCCTAATTTGTTCCTCCTCCCCTCCCTCTCCCCTTTGGTAACCACGGGTTTCTTTTCTATGTCTGTGAATCAGTTTCTGTTTTGTATATAGATCCATTTGTATTATTTTTTAGATCCCACATATGAGTGATATCATGTAGCATTTGTCTTTCTCTGACTTATTTCACTAAGCATAATATTCTCTAGGTCTATCCACATTCCTGCAAGTGGCAATATTTTCTTTTTTATGGCTGAGAAATATTCCATTGTATATATATATACCACTTCTTCTTAAGTCAGTCATCTGTGGACAGACACTTGGGTTGCTTCCATGTGTTGGCTAAATAGTGCTGCTATGAACATTGGGGTGCAAGTATCTCTTCAAATTAGAGTTTTACTTTTTTCTGGATATATACCCAAGAATGGTATTGCTGGATCATATGGTGGCTCTACTTTTAGTCTTTTAAGGAACCTCCATACAGTTTTCCATAGTGGCTGCACCAAATTACATTCTCACCAACAGTGTACAAGGATTCTCTTTTCTCCACACCCTCACCAGCATTTATTATTTGTAGACTTTTTGGTGATAGCCATTGTGACCAGTATGAGGTGATACCTCATTGTGGTTTTGATTTACATTTCTCTAATAATTAGCAATGTTGAGCATCTTTTTATGTGCCTATTGTTCATCTGTATGTCTTCTTTGGAGAAATGTCTATTTAGGCCTTCTGCCTATATTTGATTGGGTTGTTGGCTTTTTTGATATTGAATTGTATGAGCTGTTTGTATATTTTGGAAATTAACCCCTTGTCAGTAGCATCACTTGCAAATATAATCTCCCATTCCATAGGTTGTGTTTTTGTTTGTGTGATGGTTTCCTTTTCTGTGCAAAAGCTTTTAAATTTGATTAGGTCCCATTTATTTTTACCTTAACTTCTTTTGCCTTGGAAGACTGATCTAAGAAAATATTGCTACAATTTATGTCAGAGAATGTGTTGCTGGTGTTCTCTCCTGAGAGTCATGTGGTGTCATGTCTTATATTTAGGTCTTTAAACCATTATGAGTTCATTTTTATATATGGTGTGAGGGAGTGTCCTAATTTCACTGATTTACAGGTAGCTGTCCAGCTTTCCCAACACCAGTTGCTGAAGAGACTGTCTTTCCTCCATTGTCTATTCTTGCCTCCTTTGTCATAGATTAAATGACCTTAGGTGTGTGGGTTTATTTCTGGGCCCTCTATTCTGTTCCATTGATCTATATGTCTGTTTTTGTGCAAATACCACACTGTTTTGATTACTGTAGCTCTGTAGTATAGTCTGAAGTCTAGAGGGGTTATGCGTCCAACTTTGTTTTTCCTCAGAATTGCTTTGGCAATTCTGGGTCTTTTGTGGTTCCATATAAATTTTAGGATTATTTGTTGTAGTTCTGTGAAAAATGTCATGGGTATTTTCATAAGGATTGCATTAAATCTGTAGATTGCTTTGGGCAGTATGGACTTTTTAACAATATTAATTCTTCCAATCCAAGAGTATGGGATATCTTTCCATTTCTTCGAATAATCATCAATTTCCTTTATTAATGTTTTATAATTGTCAGCCTATAGCTCTTTCACCTCCTTGGTTAAGTTTATTCCTAGGGGTTTTCTCTTTCTAATATTTTGTTATCTGTGTAAAAAAATGCAACAGATTTCTGTATATTAATATTGTATCCTGCTACATTGCTGGATTCCTTTATTAGTTCTAATAGTTTTTGTATGGAGACTTTAGGGTTCTCTATATAGACTATCATGTCATCTGCCCATAGTGACAGTTTTACCTCTTCCCTTCCAATTTGGATTTCTTTTATTAATTTTTCTTGTCTGATTACTGAGGCTAGGACTTCCAAATCTATGTTGAATAGAAGTGGTTAGAGTGGGCATCTTTGTCATGTTCCTGAATTTATCGGGAAAGCATTCAGTTTTTCACCATTGAGTATTATGTTGGCTGTTGGTTTGTCATAAATGGCTTTTATTATATTGAGATTTATTTACTCTAAATTCATCTGGGAGGGTTCTTATCATGAATGGATGTTGATTTTGTCCAGTGCTTTTTCTGCGTCCATTGAGATGATTATGTGTTTTTTGTCTTTTCTTTGTTAATATGGTGATCACATTGATTGATTTGCATATGTTGAACTATCCTGTGACCCTGGAATGAATCCAACTTGATCATGGTGTATGATCCTTTTTATGTATTGTTGGATTCGGCTTGTTAATATTTTTTTGAAGCTTTTGCATCTATATTCATCAAAGATACTGACCTGAAATTCTTCATCAAAGAATTTTTCTTCTTTGTAGTGTCTTTGTCTGGTTTTGGTATCAGGGTGATGGTGGCTTCATAGAATGAATTTAGGAGTGTTCCCTCTTCTTCAATATTTTGGAATAGTTTGAGCAGAATAGGTATAAGATCTTCTTTGTATATTTGGAAGAATTCTCCAGTGAACCCATCTGGTCCTGGACTTTTGTTTGGAGGAAGTTATTTTTATTATTATTATAGATTCTATTTAACTTCTAGTGATCGGTCTGTTCAAATTAAATGTTTCTTCTAGACTCAGTTTTGGCAGGCTATATGTTTCTAGAAACTTGTCCATTTCTTCTAGGTTGTTCAATTTGCTGACATACAACCATTCATAGTATTCTCTAAAGATTTTTGTATTTCTGTGGCATCAGTTTTTATTTCTTTTCTTTCATTTCTTATTTGGTTTATTTGGGTCTTCTCTCTTTTGTTCTTGGTGAGCCTGGCTAGAGCTTTGTTTATTTATTTATTTTTTTATCTTTTCAGAAAACCAGCTCTTGGTTTCATTGATCTTTCCTACTCTTTTTTTGATCTGTTTTATTTATTTCCTCTCTGATCTTTATTTTTTCCTTCGGTTAGCTGACTTTGGGTTTTGTTTGTTCTTCTTTATCTAATTCTTTTAGGTGGTAGATTAGGTTGTTTATTTGAGATTTTTCTTGTTTCTTTAGAAAGAGCTGTATCACTATGGATTTCCCATCCCATAGATTTTGTAGTGCTATGTGTTCATTTTCATTGGTCTTGAGGAATTTTCTGATTTCTTCTTTGATTTCATAAGTATTCCCATTGGGTTTTTAATAGCATGTTTTTTAGTCTCCATTTGTTTGTTCTTTTCCCGTTTTTCTTTCTGTGGTTGATTTCTAGTGTCATACCATTGTGGTCAGAAAAGATGCTTGAGATAATTTGTATCCTTTTAAATGTGTTGAGGCTTGTTTTGTGACCTAGTATGTGGTCTATCCTAGAGAATGTTCCATGCATGCTTGAAAAGAATGTGTATTCTGGGTTTTTGTGGGGTTTTTTTGGAAGTAGTGTTTTATAGGTATCAATTAAGTCCAACTGATCTATTGTGTCATTTAAGACCTCTGTTGCCTTATGGATGATCTTTCTATTGATGTCCTACTATTATTGTAATATTATCCATTTCTCCCTTTATGTCTGTTAGTATTTGCTTTATATATTTAGGTGCTCCTGTGTTGGGTGCATATGTTAATGAGCATAATATCTTCTTTTTGCATTGATCTCTTTATCATTATACAATGTCCTTCTTTGTCTTTTTTTCTTTTTTTTAAAAAAATTGTTTTTTGGCCACACCACATGGTATGCGGGATATTAGTTCCCTGACCAGGGATTGAACCTGCACCCCCTGCAGTGGAAGCATGGGGTCTTAATGCTGGACCACCAGGGAAGTCCCAAATGTCCTTCTTTTTTTTTTTTTTTTTTTTTTTATTTATTTATTTATTTATTTATTTATTTATGACTGTGTTGAGTCTTCGTTTCTGTGCGAGGGCTTTCTCTAGTTGCGGCAAGTGGGGACCACTCTTCATCGCGGTGCGCGGGCCTCTCACCATCACGGCCTCTCTTGCTGCGGAGCACAGGCTCCAGACGCGCAGGCTCAGTAATTGTGGCTCACGGGCCCAGTTGCTCCGTGGCATGTGGGATCTTCCCAGACCAGGGCTCGAACCCGTGTCCCCTGCATTGGCAGGCAGATTCTCAACCACTGCGCCACCAGGGAAGCCCCTCAAATGTCCTTCTTTGTCTGTTTTTATAGCCTTTGTTTTAATGTCTATTTTTTCTGATATGAGTATTTTTACCCCTACTTTCTTGCCATTTCTATTTGCATGAAATATCTTTTTCCATCCCCTCACTTTCAGTGTGTGTGTCTTTTGCCCTGAAATGAGTCATAAAGCTTCAAACACATTCTAAAGGATCTACATTTTTTATTCCCGTCTCCCACATTTTGTGATTTTGATGTCCTACTTTACATCTTCATGCTTATTCTTTTACTGTTAATTGTAGATATGATCGCTTTCATTTTTTTTCTTGTAATTTCAGTTAAAATCTCTGAAGTTTTTTTATTATAGTTGATTTACAATATTGTGTAGTTTCAGCTATACACCAAAGTGATTCAGTTATATATTTTTTCAGATTATTTTCCATTACAGGTTATTTCAAGATATTGAATATAGTTCTCTGTGTTGTACATTAAATCCTTCTTGGTTATCTGTTTTATACATATATATTGTACTTCTTATTACCATACTCTTAATTTATTTTGCCCCCCTTCCCCCTTTGGTAACCATAAGTTTATCTTTAACGTCTGTGAGTCTGTTTCCATTTTGCTTTTGCAAGTTTATTGATTATTTTTAAAATATATGTACTGGCTTATTTAAATGATCCTCAATCCTTTTTAAAAAAAATTTTTATTGGAGTATATTTGATTTACAGTGTTATGTTTTAATCGTTCTATATATTTGCCTTTCCTATCGTGATTTTTTCCCTTTTCTATAGATTTTTGTTCCTTTTCTATTTAGAGAAGACCTTTCAATATATTTTTTAGCATAGGTTTAGTATTGATGAATTCTTTTAGTTTTTCCTTGTCTGAGAAATTATCTCTTTCTATTCTAAATTATAATCTTGCTGGGTAGAGTATCCTAGGTTGCAGATTTTCCCCTTTCAGGACTTTGAATATATCATGCCACTCCCTTCTGGCCTGCAAAGTTTCTGCAGAGAAATCTGCTAATAGCCTTATGGCAGTTTCTTGTAAATGACTCTTTGTTCTTCTCTTGCTGCCTTTAGAATCCTCTCTTTTTGTTTAACTTCTGACATTTTAATTACAATATGTTTGGTGTGGGTCTGTTTGGTGTCATCTTGTTTGGGACCCTCTGTTCTTCCTGTACCTGAATATCTGTTTCCTTCTTTAGGTTTTGGGAAGTTTTCAGCCATAATTTCTTCAAATACATTTTCAATCCCTTTTTCTTTCTCTTCTCCTTCTGAAACCTATTTTGGATAGGTTGACGAGCTTTATATTGTCCCATAGATCTTGTATGTTGCTTTCCTTTTTTGTTTCCATTTGTCTTTCTGTCTGATGTTCTGATTGAGTGATTTCCATTATTCTATATCTGGGTCACTTATTCATTCCTCTGTGTCATTTAGTCTGCTATTCATTGCTTCTAAATTGTTTTTTATCTTGGCAGTCAGTTGAATTGTCTAATTTTTATTGGTTAATCTTTATAGCTTCTATTTCCTTGTTACAGTGATCTGCATTTCTATCAATAATCTTTCTTAATTTCTTTAGCATTTTTATTACCTCCTTTTTGAACTTGGGGTGTAGTAGACTGGTGAGGTCTGTTTCACTATTTGTTCTTTCAAGGGATTTTACTTGTTCTTTCAATTGGCAATAGTTCCTCTGGCTTTTCATTTTATTTAACTTTCTCTGTCTTTATGAATTTAGGAGAAACAGTTATCTATTTTGGTCTTGAAGGGGTGTTTTTATGTGGGAGCATCTCTGTGTTGCTGTGTGTGTCCAATATTTTCTACATGAGGGCTCGTTTTGGTATGGATGCCAGCCACATCTTTCCTCAGTGTGCTGGACACGATTCCCTTGATGGGTGATTGGTGTTGTGGTGTTTAGAACCTGAACTGGATGTGAGGCCGGGCTTCATCTTTCCTCCGAGGCTGTTACCACCCTGTCTAGGGCAGAGCCAGCTCCCCAGTTGTTGGGGTAGAAGTCCGGTGGGTGGGCTGGGTCAAGCTCCATTGCCCCTGACTGCATGCCCCACCTCAAAGGAGGTGATTGATGAAGCAAGTGAGGCCTGTGAAATCACAGCAAATCTACGCACCACCGGTATAGGCATCTGCAGTTCTACCCAGAAGCAGCCTAAGGTTGCACCCCTTTCTGTTGTGTTCACCCCAGATCTAGTGCAAGGCTGAGGTGTAGATTAGGCTGGGTGTCAGGGTGTTGTGGCTGCAGAAATTGAGGTGGCTGTCCTGCTGCCTGGGATCTGGGCTGCCTCTGTGACAGATTTCTTCCATGACCTGTCTGCCCCAGAGCTAGGGCTAAGCTGCAGAGTGGAGTGGGCAGGGCCAGGATCCTCTCACTGGGAAATGAATCTCTGTGTACCCCTGCCCAGGGACTGTCAGGCTGAGATTCAGTGGTTATTTGCTGCACATTCTTGGGGCACTGCCCAGTGTTCATGCTGACTGTGGGCTCTGTGCCTCCACCCAGATCACATCCTAGGCACTTTGGTCTCTTTCTGTGTAACTAGATAAAGTCCTCTGTCTTCCTGACACTCAATGCTTAGCCACTGCATGTTCTATGGTGCTACCCAGTGCATGCACTGACAACGTCTGCCTGGCTCAACCTGCCACCTCCATGTGTTGGCTGATCATGGTCTCTAGGGCTCACCCCAGGTGCCCCAGTCTCTCTGTGTAGCTAGATCAAACTTTGCCCTGACCTAGCACCAGGCTGTGGTGTGGAGTGAGCGAGGCCAAGGCATTTGCTTCTTTGGGTTGGGAAGTGTGGTGAGGTGGCAGCCACCAGTGCAAGGCTCTTTCTGCCTTGACTGTTAGCAAGCCAGCATGTGCACACTCCTTGCAAGTAGAGTCTAGGCTTCTCCAGCCCTTCTATCTGTCTCAGCAGATTTCTCAGTGGGCAAAGGAGCTTTGTTCCTCCATACAGGACCCCATTACTGGGATGCCTAGATTATCGGTCTACATGCCCCCTTCCCTGGGCTAGGGTCTTCCCATGTGGACCATCTCTTCCTTAGAGATCCCTCCCAGGGGTGCAAGTCCCAACCTGATGCCTCTTTTTTTTTTTTCATCCTACCCAGTTACATGAAGATCTTTCTTGCAGCTTTGGTTGTATGGGAGATCTGCCAGTTTCCAATTAGTTTTCTGTGAGAATTGTTCCACATATAGGTGTACTTTTAATGTGTTTGTGGGGAGAGGTGAGCTCCACATCCTCTTACTCTGCCATCTTGATGACATTTTTTTGTCTATTTTGTTCACTGCTCTTTCATTCACCACTAAGAATAGTGCTTAGATCATAGTAGGCACAGAATAAATTCTTAGTGAATAAATGATTTAATAGATGACTAAGTTAACAACATTACATTCAAGAGGGGAATGTTGTGATTGGCTTGTTTAATTTCACATTTGACGAGGTGCCTTGTTATAAACATAGTTCTGTATAACAGATTTGGGTCAAATAATGTGTACTAGACCTGGGATAAAATTCAGATTAAAATATATTTAATATTATATTACTATTAGTTATTAATAATAAGTATTAGAGTTAATTTTTTACATTTCTTTTCATTCCCAAATCACCACTGAGCTCCAGATACACACTGCCTTATATTTATACCATTGTTTTAGTCTTCTAACTTGCTTCTCCAGTTCAGTTGTTAAGACTGTATTTTAATCTATTTTACATACTGCTGCCAAATTAATCTTTCTGAAGAGCACTATGACAGTCATTCCCTGGCTCAGAAAATTGCTGCAGCATCTCAATGCCTAATGTAAAGTCTCTCAAGCTGGCCCTCATCCACCTCTACAGACTTTTCTTCTACTACTTATACTTCATCATCTTGCACTCCCACCACTGAGCCTTTGTGAGTGTCACCAATTCAGCCTATAAATTTGGTTCTCTACATCAGAAATAGGCAAACATTTTGTGTTAAGGATCATATAACAAATATTTTAGGCTTTTCTAACCATATGGTCTCTGTTACAACTACTCAACTCTGCGCTGTAGAGCAAAATGAGCCCAACAATAAATGAATAAGCATAGATGTACTCCAGTAACATTTGAATTTCACATAATGTTCATGTGTTACCAAATATTATTTTTAATTTTTTAAAACTATTTAAAAATAGTAAAACCATTCTTAGCTTGAGGTATTATACAGAACAGATGTTGGGTGAGCTTTGATTCTGGGGCCAGTTTGCCACCCTCTCTTCTACATGGATGTAAATCCTGCTCTTCATTTACAGTTCTGTCTATTCTGTGTATGCTTCCAAATTGTTAGTAACAACTGTGCTATCTTCTCCTTATTAAATTTTCTTCTGTTTATATAACAAAAATGACCATATAGTATACCTCTGTGTAACCCCAGCACCACGTTATGCCAATACTAGGCACTCAGCATTTGCTGTTTGCTGTCACTACTGATAATAACTTTGATGAATATTACTCACATCACACTTAACCTCGCCACATAAAAAAAAATATTAAAGATCTGCTATTTTTAAAAACTATTTTTTTGTATGTAGCTTATTTCTTTCATCTTAAGACATTTCCTCACCACACACACACACCATTATTTAACATTTATGACTTTAGTTGTTTTTTTTTTTTTTTACTCTATGTATCCATTGAGTGTGATGCCAGTTTTTGGCATCAAAAAGTAATTGAATCAGTGGTGCAGCTTACAATCAATGGAATCTTACAATCAGACAATTATAGGACACTCCAATTCTAGTCAGAAAAAGAAAAAAATTTCTTCTACAAATTTTTTTTTGTTTTGATTTTGAGCTTAGCAGACCACAGGTTCCTAGACCTAGGAATATGGTTTTGGTTTGAAATATTCTATAGAGTACTCAGATTTTGTCCTACTTTTAGTTTCAGAAAATATTACCACAGTCTGAAGCACAAGTGAAAGTGGTTTTCCTCCCAAACATCTCTCTGAGTCGATGAAATGAAAGCCAAGTAGAAATGATATCAAGTCCTGCCTTTCAAACTTGTTTGCTTGTATATCCCCTAAAAAAATGTTTGCAAAATTTATTCCCTCACAGATTTTGAGTTGACATCTGAAATATTTCATTATATTAAATAATTGAAAAGAAGTAATTTCCATTTTTAAAATGTGTTAATTTTTAAAAATGTATCCAACTTCATTGTGTTCTCTACCTACCAGTATCTATTTAAACATTTACAAACAAACTCTTTTAACAGCTAGAAATTTTACTTGCACTATTTTAATTTGTAGTTTTTTTCTACTTTCCTTTATTGAAGTATAGTTGATTTACAGTGTTTCAGGCGTATAAGAGTGATTCAGTTATATATAAGTATTCTTTTTCAGATTATTTTCCATTATAGTTATTATAAGATATTGAATATAGTTCCACATTATAGTTATTATAAGATATTGAATATAGTTCCATGTACTATACAGTAGGTCCTTGTTTATCTATTTTTCCCTGTACTATACAGTAGGTCCCTGTTGTTTATCTATTTTATATATAGTAGTGTGTATCTGTTAATCCAAAATCCCTAATTTATTCCTACCCCCCTTTCGCCTTTGGTAATCATAAATTTGTTTTCTATGTCTATGAGTCTGTATCTGTTTTGTAAATAAGTTCCTTTGTATCATTTTTTTAGATTCCACATATAAGTGATATCATATGTTATTTGCCTTTGTCTAATTTGCTTCACTCAGTATGATAATCTATAGGTCCATCCATGTTGCTGCAGATGTCATTATTTCATTCTTTTTTATGGCAAATATTCCAGTGTGTGTGTATGTGTGTGTGTGTGTGTGTGTGTGTGTGTGTGTGTGTATATATATATATATATATATATATATATATATATATTTGTATTTTATTCCAGTTGTCCCACAGAATTTTATCCCAATATGATATTTTATGATTTAAAAACCTATTAATCACTGTATAACACTTCTATGCAAGAAAAATATAATCACAATTTTTAAAAATTTTACTACAGTGTTTTAAGTACTAAACATGTCTTCTGGATTGAGTTATTATAATTTTCAGTATTATATAATTGATCAAAATAATATAACTAATTCACACTGGAAATCCATAATTTAATGAGATGGGTTTATTTCATATATAAATCAGTATGTCATCAAAATTCTATTTTTTTATATAAGCATGAGAAATCATGCTTACACTAATCAGTAAAGAGGAATGAAATTATAATATTTTGAACCCCAATGTTTTGAACATTTTCTAAGTAAAGATTTGTACATTTTAATGTATATAAATTTTAGACCAAAAGGAAAAAAATCAGATGGTAATTTATTGCCAAGATTCATTTTAATAAATGATCTATCAGGTGAAAACTTAATTCAGTTTTTCTTTAATTTTGTTGAAAACAAATAATTTTAATGAAAGTTTAGCAACCACCTGACTTGCAAAGCTTTTGTTGAATGATAGTTGTAGTGATTCCCTTTCCCTATACCAATATCAATTAATTCAAAATTCTCTGTAGTTAGCACCCAAAGGTTTTGATACCATAGGGTAATGTACTACAGTCAAGCTCAGGAGAGATGAGAAGTAGGTCTTTCTCTGGTAAAGGGGAGAATGGTAACTATAAAAGGAAGGTTGGAAAAAAAGGAAATGGTACAGTCCCTAGACCACAGGCGCATGGTCAGTTAGTATAGGGAGAGGGCAGGAGATTGAGGATAAGGAAATTGATTGCCTTAAAACCCTTTATAACAGCTTAAATTTTTGTAATCTTCAGGTACTCTCAGAAGTAGTACATTTTCCTGTTGGAAGTCCGCTAGTACATTTTCCTGTTGGAAGTCCACTAGTACAAAGCCAATTCTATGACATAGACATAGAACACTCAGAGAAAAGCCTTGGCCACAAGATGTCACTAAAATTCCACATATTCTACTTTAAGATACTATTGCAAGCTCCTTTCCTTCAGAATAATCAGCAACAGCATTTGAGTTCTAAACAAGAGGAGGATAAAGTACCCCTGATTCCTTCTTAATTTTCCAAGGAAAAAAATGTGTTGCAGAAAGAAAGGATGATGAAGACAGGCAAGATAGTTTTGCAATATTATTTCATGCTATCTGAGCCTGTACAAATTTGTTTCTAGCAAAATGTAATCCAATATGTTTAAATGGAATTAAAATTTAATAATTTAAAGTAGGGTACTCTAAAATGGAACATTGAATAACATTTTATTAAAATCCCCAGAAAATTTATACATTTTATAGGTGAAAATAAACCGTTACATTAAATTTCCTAAGGTATATTTGATTTATCTGTTTATTCATCTACATAGTTCTATGCAGTCCCTAAAACTTTTTATAATTCAAGTCCATTTAGACTTGAAAAATTAGCTATAGCTTAGTTATTCAAGAGTGGTGTATATTTATAGTACTCATTATACTTTATGTATTTTGATAACTTGTTTATTGGCATGCTACATTTATTACCAGTAAAAGTTAATCACTATGCAAAGTCTAGCAGTTGGGACCAGAAGTATTTTAAAGGTACCTGTGTGCAGTTCTTGGGACTTTCCCTAATGTGCAAACCCAAGAATTTCAAAAGATCCAGCCTTACAAAGACTAACTTATAAAATGAAGAAAGACATCACAGCACACCATCTGAATGTAGGGATAGAAATAAGATATATTTACCCACTTACTAATTATGATAATGAATGAATGCTTTATTTTGGCTAGGAAGTAACAAAGAATATAAAAATCATCTGCTGAAAATATCCCCTCCCACCAATACATCGTGCAAAAACATGCCCTTGCTCTACATACATCTAAAAGAAAGAATGTATACTGATTAATGATGATGTTCTGAAAATGTTGGTAATCGTAATTCATAAAATGTGAACAAAAGAAAATAAGAATTTTTTGTCATTTTTAACTTTTTTATTGACGTATAGTTTCAGTTGTACAGCAAAGTGATTCAGGTTTTGTTTTGTTTGGTTTTGTTTTGGTTTTTTTGCAGATTATATTCCATTATAGGTTATTATAAGATACTGAGTGTAATGTCCTGTGCTATATAGTAAACCTTTGTTGTTTATCTATTTTATGTATAGTAGTTTATATCTGTTAAACCCATACTTCTAATTTGTTCCTCTTTCCTCCCCCTCCCCTTTGATAACCATAAGTTTGTTTTCTAAGTCTGTGAGTCTGTTTCTGTTTTGTGTATAGATTCATTAATATTATTTTTTAGATTCCACATATGAGTTATATCATATAGCATTTGTCTTTCTCTGATTTGTTTCACTAAGCATAATATTTTCTAGGTCCATTCACATTGCTTCAAATGGCAATATTTCATTCTTTTTCATGGAGTAGTATTCCATTATATATATATATACCACTTCTTCTTAAGCCAATTGTCTATTGTGGACACTTAGGTTGCTTCTATGTCTTAGCTATTGAAATAGTGCTGCTATGAACATTAGGGTGCATGTATCTTTTCAAATTAGAGTTTTCATATTTTCCAGATATATACCCAGGAGCGGGATTTACTGGATCATATGGTAATTGTATTTTTAGTTTTTAAAGGAAGCTCCATATAGTTTTCCATAGTGGCTGCACCAATTTACATTCTCACCAACAGTGCAAGAGGGTTCCCTTTTCTCCATACCCTCTCCAGCATTTATTATTTGTAGACTTTTTGATGATAGCCTTCTGACTGGTGTGAGGTGATATCTCATTGTAGTTTTGATTTGCATTTCTCCAATAATTAGTGATGTTGAGCATACTTTCATGTGCCTCTTGGCCATCTGTATGTCTTCTTTGGAGAACTATTTAGGTCTTCTGCACATTTTTTGATTTAGTTGTTTTTTCAATATTGAGTTGTATGAGCTGTTTGTATATTTTGGATTTTAACCCCTTGTTGGTAGCATTGATTGCAAATATTTTCACCCATTTCATAGGTTGCCTTTTCGTTTTGTTGTAGGTTTTCTTTGCTGTGCAAAAGCTCTTAAATTAGATTAGGTCCCATTTGTTTATTTTGCTTTTATTTCTTTAGCCTTGAGAGACTAACCTAAGAAAATATTGCTATGATTTATGTCAGAATGTTTTGCCTGTGTTCTATTCTATGAGTCTCACAGTGTCATGTCTTAGAAAGGTCTTTATACCATTTCTAGTTTATTTTTGCATATGGTGTGAGGGAGTGTTCTAATTTCATTGATTTACATGTAGCTTTCCCAGCACTAATTACTAAAGAGACTGTCTTTCCTCCATTGTCTATTCTTGCCTCCTCTGCTGTAGATTAACTGACCATAGGTGTGTGGGTTTATTTCTCAGCTCTCTTTCTGTTCCGTTGATCTATGTGTCTGTTTTTGTGCCAGTACCACACAACTGTAGTTCTTTAGTATGAAGTCTAGAAGGGTTATGCCTCCAGCTTTGTTTTACCCTCAGGATTGTTTTGGCAATCCTGGGTCCTTGTGGTTCCATAAAAAATTTAGGATTACTTGTTCCAGTTGTGTGAAAAATATCATGCGTGTTTTCATGGGGATTGCATTAAGTCTGTAGATTGCTTTGGGTAGTAGCTATTGAAATAGTGCTGCTATGAACATTATAGTGCTATAGTAGCTATATGAACATAGTGCTGCTAGGACCATTATAACGATATTAATTCTTCCAATCCAAAAGCATGGGATATTTTTCCATTTCTTTGAATCATCTTCAATTTCCTTTATCAGTCAGTGTTCTATAATTTTCAGCATGTAGCTCTTTCACATCCTTGTTTAAGTTTATTCCTAGGTTTACTTACTTATTTTTTGATGCAATTTTAAACAGGATTGTCTTTCTACTTTCTAAAACTTCATTGCTAGTGTAAAGAAATGCAACAGACTTTTGTATATTAACCTTGTATCCTTCAACCTTGCTGAATTCATTTGTTAGTTCTAATAGCTTTTGTGTGGAGACTTTAGAGTTCTCAATATAGAGTATCATGTCATCTGCAAATAGTGGCAGTTTTACCTCTTTTGTTCCAATTTGGATACCTTTTATTTCTTTTTCTTTTTGGATTGTTGTCACTAGGACTTACAATACTGGTTTTTAAAAAATATATATTTATTTAATTATTTTGGCTGCACCAGGTCTTAGTTTCAGCACATGGGATCTTCACTGAGGCATGCGGGATCTTTAGTTGCAGCATGTGGACTTCTTAGTTGCAGCATGCATGCAGGATCTAGTTCCCCGACCAGAGATTGAACCCTGGGCCCCCACATTGGAAGTGCAGAGTCTTACCCACTGGACCACCAGGGAAGTCCCTCAGTACTATGTTTAATAGAAGCTATGAGAGCGGGCATCCTTGCTGTGTTCCTGAATTTAGTGGGAAGGCTTTAAATTTTTCACCATTGAGTATTATATTGGCTGTGGGTTTGTCATAAATGGCTTTTACTATGTTGAGATATATTCCCTCTATATCCACTTGGGTAAGAGTTTTTATCAGGAATGGATGTTGAATTTTGTCAGATGCTTTTTCTGCATCTTACTGAGATCATGTGTTTTTTGTCTTTCCTTTTGTTTATGTGGTGTATCATGTTGATTGATTTGTGTATGTTAAACCATCCTTATGATACTGGAACGAATCCAATTTGATTATGGTGTATGATATTTTTTATGTATTGTTGGATTCAGTTTGCTAATATTTTGTTGAGGATTTTTGCATCTACATTCATCAAAGAATTTGGCCTGTAATTTTCTTTTTTTGTAGTGTTTGGTTTTGGTATCAGAGTAATGGTGGCCCCATAGAACAAATTTGGGAGTGTTCCCTCCTCTTCAATTTTTTGGAATATTCTGAGCAGGATAGGTTTAAGTTCTTCTTTGTATGTTTGGTAGAATTCCCTAGTGAAGCCACCTGGTCTTGGACGTTTGTTTGGAGGGAATATTTTTATTACAGATTCCACTTCACTTCTAGTGATCTGTCTGTTCAAACTATCTGTTTTTTCTTGACTCAGTCTTGGCAGGCTGTATTTTTCTAGAAACTTGTCCACTTCCTATAGGTTGTCCATTTTGTTGGCATATAACTGTTCATAGTATTCTCTTATGATTTTTTTGTACCTCTGTGATATTGGTTGTTATTTCTCCTCTTTTATTTCCTATTTTGTTTATTTGGGTTTTCTCTTTTCTTCTAGTGAGCACGGCTAGAATTTTGTCAATTTTATCTTTTAAAAAAAAAAAAACAGCTCTTGGTTTCATTGATCTTTCTATTGTTTTTTTGATCTCTGTTTTATTTATTTTCTCTCTGATCTTTATTCTTTCCTTCCTTCTGCTGACTTTGTGCTACATTTGTTCTTTTTCAAAAATTTTTAGGCGGTAGTTTAGGTTGCTTATTTAAGGTTTTACTTGTTTCTTGAGGGCGGCCTGTATCACTATGAACTTACCTCTTAGAACTGCTTTTGCTGCAACCCATACATTTTGTAAGGTTATCTTTTCATTTTCATTTGTCTCTAGGTATTTTCTGATTTCTTCTTTGATTTCATTATTGACCCATTAGTCATGTTGCTTAGTATCAACATGTTTGTTCTTTTCCCATTTTTCTTTCTGTAGTTGATTTCTAGTTTCATATGCTCATGGTCAGAAAAGATTCTTGAGATTATTTCTCTCCTCTTAAGTGTGTTGAGGCTTGTTTTGTGCACTAGTATGTGTTCTATCCTGGAGAACTTTTCATGTACTCTTGAGAAGAATGTGTATTATGCTTCTTTTGGATGTAGTGTCCTGTGGATATCAATTAAGTATAACTGGTCTACTGTGTCATTTAGAACTTATGTTGCCTTAATGATTTTCTGACCGGATGGTCTATCCATAGATACAAGTGGGGGTGTTGAAGTCTCCTTTTATTATTGTGTTATTGTCTGTTTCTCCCTTTATGTCTATTTATATTTGCTATTTATATTTAGGTGCACCTAAATATAGGTGTATTGGATGCATATATGGTAATGAGTGTAATATCTTCTTCTTGTATTGATCCCTTTATCGTTATATAATGCCCTTCTTTGTTGTTCTTTATGGCCTTTGTTTTAAGGTCTATTTTGCCTAATATGAGTATTGCTACCCCTGATTTTTTTGTCATTTCAATTTGCATAAAATATCTTTTTCTATCCCCTTACTTTCAGTCTGCCAATGCAGGAGGTTTCATCAATATATAATGCAGATACACAGTGCACAGTAGGGAGAGAGAGGAGGCTAAAGGGCAGAGAAAAAAATTTGTTTAAACTTTTCTTGTCTTGCCACAAAATATGAATTTTATTTCACAATTTTCCCCTTTTGATCATTAATTGTTCTATAGAAAGCAGCAGGTGATCAAATGTCTGGTCCCTCAGTGTCAGGGTGGGGTCCATCATGTACCTCCATGCTGGTCCTAATAGCCCAGTTCTCTCCTTTTGGGGGAGTTATACTAGCAGAATGTTGAGCAAGGAGTGACGTGCAACTCTAGGTTGTCCAATAAGACTTAAGCCAGGTTCCCTTGTATGTGCATTGTATATGTCCATTATTTTATAGAGAACTATAGATATGATCTAGTTTCAAGTTGTTTAGTATTTTATTAGGAGCTACCCAATATTCAACATGTAATGAAAAGGAGTATTTATGGCCAGACTCAGAACAGGCATCATTCATTAATTGGCTTGGTAAGAGGGTCTCACTTAGTGATATTGGTGGTAACATTAGCTTGCACAATGCTAGAGTTTCTTTCTTTTAAAATAAAATTTTCGGGGTTTCCCTGGTGGCGCAGTGGTTGAGAATCTGCCTGCCAATGCAGGAGACACGGGTTCGAGCCCTGGTCTGGGAGGATCCCACATGCCGCGGAGCAACTGAGCCCGTGAGCCACAACTACTGAGCCTGCGCGTCTGGAGCCTGTGCTCCACAACAGGAGAGGCCGCGATAGTGAGAGGCCCGCGCACCGCGATGAAGAGTGGCCCCCACTTGCCACAACTAGAGAAAGCCCTCGCACAGAAACGAAGACCCAACACAGCCAAAAATAAATAAATTAATAAAAAATAAAATTTTCAAGGACCATCCAATTAGAGTTTTGGAAAGGAGAACTCCACCAAAGCAACCAGGGAGTACTGGATGTTGGTAATTGGCCACAAACCCAACAATTGGATTAATTTTTAAAACTTGCGTATGACTGAGCCAAAGAAATACATTTGATTCACAAGCAAAAGTGTGAGCAGTTGTCAAAGAAATCAGTATACAGGCCTGCTTCAGCATCTTGGGTCAGCTGTCTACTTCAGATGTTGTTGTCTTCTTGTCCTGGTTGGGTACTGCTGTTCTTCGTCGAAGTCAGAAACAGGAATTGCAGTTCATTCAGGAGAGGCCTGATATGGTCCCTTCTGACATGGCTGTAAAGAGTCCTTTATATGACGTCTTTTCTGATATGTATAATCTCCTTGTTGCAGGTAATAGCACATCTGATCTTCATCCAAAGTTAGATTACTGTGATTAATTTTGGAAACAAACTTAGAGTGTCCTTTTAATAACTGAATTTTACAAGGAGCTATCTGGGAAGTGAGTGTTAACTAGTAAATACAGACCTCAATTAAGAAAATTAGAATTTAATTGTCACTGAAACATAATCTTTTTATCTCTAAAATTACCCTCATACTACCAAATATCATTAATTGACCACATAGACTCTTTTAAATTAGCTGTGTTGGAACTTTTCATAAAGAATCTCAGATTGAACTTTTTAAAAACCCTCAAGGCCAAGAAAGCCATGCAAAACTGTGTCAAGGATTCTGCCTGTGATATCCTATAGGTTTGGGTGATAGATTTGGACAAATTCTTCTCCTCTCGAGGTCCCCAAAATATCTTGAGATTCCTGCACCAGTTAGGAGGTGGCCTTCTTTATATACCTGAGAAAGCTGCTGGGAACCTAAAGTTTACAAATTCTGGAGAGATCAGGTAGAGAGAAAAGATAAATGTTTCATTTCTACTTACAGAGGTGTAATTTAAAGGTTTTCTTATATCTAGAAAATACAGATTAAAAACCAGTAATATTTCAGACAAAAACCAAAAATTATAACCATACTCATAAGTTTGCTCAGTCTTATGTAAATAACTGTTAATCTTAATCTTCTGTTAACAGTTTTATGAAGCCATCAGGTTTCCACTAGAGTTCTTTAATTTCTTACCCAGTTCACTGGTATAATATGAAAGTTATCAGAAATCTGTACTTTTCAAAAATTCTTTTCTGTGAATCTTCTTGAAGATGAAGCATTTTGCAAAAGTGTTGGAGTAGAATAATAACTCTGTGAATGACAAAAGGCTTTAAAATACAAGATTAAAGATCTGATTACAATGCAATTGACAAAGAAACTTGGTTACTGCTGTGACATGAAACAATTTTTAAGATAATTACTAAAATTATGACTGATCTCATTTACCAGGACATACCAGAATTTTAGGAGTTCCATGTAATTTCAAGAATATCTATATTAATAGTAATGTTTACCCATACAATACAACCTAAGAAGTTTCATCACCAGTTATTTGACAATGCTTCCCATGTAATTTAACATACCAAATAAGTGTAATTAGTTTAATATTCCTCTGTCTTAGATGGCAAGAAAACAAATATTTTGAGGTGTTCCAGGGACCCTTTGGAAAACTTCAAAATTAGCCATGGGTCAGACAAACTTCATTTAGAATTTAATCTTTGGGAAGTCTGTCAAAAATATCAAAAAGTTTTAAATCTCTTTGTTACATAGAATCATAGGTCACTGTGAAACAATACCCATTCATTTAACCAAAGTGACAAAGATTTCAGTGGCAAATACCAATCACTTAAAGGCAAAGAACCTCACACAATCTCACACAAAAGAATTCCAAGAAAACTTTGTTCTCTTAACAGAGAGAGAACCAAACTCCAGTCTTGCACCAGCCTACTCTTAATAACAAAATCTGTTTACATAATTAAATTTAATGCAATCTTAACCTATCCTGACCATGTACAAAACTGTTTTCTCAGTGTTCCTTTTCCACAAACCTTCTACAACTTCCTTTATCCATATTATTTTGTCCCTTATTTTCTTTTCCGTTCAGAAACAACTAGCTCTAGGACAAAACCACCTTTCTTTCCTTTAACAAAATGCATTTCCATTCCTCATACCTTCTTTGCTGAAAACACACATCCCACTTTCCTTGCATACTGAAATGTTTCCCATAAGGAAAATTCTTAACCTTAAAACCTTAATCTCTAGTGAAAACCAAAAAGCAAGTAATTATAAACTGTTTGTCACACCAGCAATTCCTGATTGACACTTATGTGAATGTATTTTATAACCTCTAGAAACATACATCTTCTCACAGAATTTCTTTCCTCAATGTGGTACAAGACATGTATGTAGTATACTCAAACATCTTTAATTTCTCATAAGAAGATAAAAGTTGGTAAACTTAGACCTGCCCAGCAATTAATGTTCCAGTATTTTATCCAAGTTGAAATGACCCAGATAGTGAATGAATTCTCATAATTTAACTTAGTTTCAACTTACCAAAATCTGGAGATACTGTCCTTAAAGCAGACATTCACAAAACACAATTATTCCTAAAGAGTTTACTTAAAAGCCCTTATCTCATTTACCTATATTTTATTTACTTAAAAGTTTCATCATATTATTATTTTTCTTGACAAATTTTGCTGACATATTTTGTAACAATATTTGACTACTAGTAAACCTAGATACAATAAAAGCATTATACTTAATGTTGATAACTCTAAAGACGTCTGTATTAATTAAATCAACAAGCTTAAGCTACCATTAATACTAGACATTAATTCAGTACTGAATATTTTTCAGATTATGTGAACCTGAAATTCATTCTGGCCAGTTTCTTTTATATTTCTGAGTATTTGAGCCCTTATTTCCCTTTAAGCCAATTAAATACAGCTCTTTTACAAATTAATTTTGGCAGTACCATGCATCTACAACACACATATATAAACACATACAAACACACAAACAGACACAAGGACCTCATAGTTCACATTCCAAAAATTCAGCCATGAATCAGGTACAATGTAAAACCCATCAGTTATAAAAGAGATTGGATTCAAATTGTGTTTCTGGCAGATGAAACAAATCAACGTCACCTGTCTAGATGGCTAAATCCTTTTAAACTAGTATTTATGGAAAAGACACTTAAGATTTCTATTTGTTCTTGACCAGTCAAGATCCAAATTACCTACACCCTTTCCCAAAATTTGCATTTTAAAAAGATGGTCCAGATAAGGGTTCCTGTTGAAGACCAGGTAGAAATTTTGCATCTGAAAGGCATAGGAAGAGAAAGGCAAGTTCCTTCTAGGAAGACTTTGTTCCCTTAAGGTCAGAAAAAAAATTTTTTTTCTCAATACTTACAAGCCTCTTAAGATAGATAGGGGAGTTTTGGGGAGTGGTAAAAGGATTGGTGAGCTTTAGGATTATTCCTGGAGTTACACCTCCAGTCCTGTAAAGACTAGATTTGTTTTTTATTTTGTTTGTTTGTTTTAATTTTATTGAAGTATAATTGATTTACAATGTTGTGTTAATTTCTGCTGTTACAGCAAAGTGACTCAGTTATACATACATGTACATATGTGTATGTATGTATATGTATATATATATATGTATGCTTTTTCATATTCTTTTCCATTATGGTTTACCACAGGATATTGAGTATAGTTCCCTGTGCTATACAGTCAGACCTTGTTTTTACCCATCTTAAAAATACTAGTTTGCCTCTGCTAATTCCAAGCTTCCAGTCCTTCCCTCCCCCACCCCCCTCCCCCTTGGAAACCACAAGTCTATTCTATATGTCTGTGAGTTTGTTTCTGTTCCATAGATATGTTCATTTGTGTCATATTTTAGATTCCACATATTAGTGCTATCATATGGTATTTGTATTTCTATTTATGACTTACTTCGCTTACTATAACCTCTAGGTCCATCCATGTTACTGCAAATGGCATTATTTCATTCTTTTTTATGGGTCAGTAATATTCTATTGTATATATATATATATATATATATATATATATACCACATCTTCTTTATCCATTCATCTGTTGATGGACATTTAGGTTGTTTCCATGTCTTGGCTATTGTAAATAGTGCTGCTATGAACATAAGGGTGAATGTATCTTTTTGAATTATAGTTTTGTCTGGGTATATGCCCAGGAGTTGGATTGCTGGATCATATGGCAACTCTATTTTTAGTTTTTTAAGGAAGCTCCATACTGTTTTCCACAGTGGCTGCCCCAATTTACATTCCCAGCAACAGTGTAGAAGGGTTCCCTTTTCTCCACACCTTCTCCAGCATTTATTGTTTGTAGAGTTTTTGATGATGGCCATCTGAGTGGTGTGAGGTGGTACCTCATTGTAGAAATGTCTATTTAGGTCTTCTGCCCATTTTTCAAGTGGGTTTTTTGTTTTTTAGTTATTGAGTTGTATGAGCTGTTTGTATATTTTGGAAATTAAGCCCTTGTCAGTCACATCATTTGCAAATATCTTCTTCCAGTCCATAGGTTGTCTTCTCATTTTGTTTAAGGTTTCCTTTGCTGTACAGAAGCTTGTAAGTTTGATTAGGTGCCATTTGTTTATTTTTGCTTTTATTTCTATTGCTTTGGGAGACTGACCTAACAAAACATTGGTACTATTTATATCAGAGAATATTTGCCTATGTTCTCTTCTAGGAGTTTTATGGTGTCATGTCTTATATTTAAGTCATTGAGCCATTCTGAGTTTATTTCTGTGTGTGGTGTGAGTATGTGTTCTAATTTCATTGACTTACATGTGGCTGTCCAACTTTTCCAATACCACTTGCTGAAGAGACTGTCTTTTCTGCATTGTATATTCTTGCCTCCTTCACTGAAGATTAATTGCCCATAAGTGTGTGGGCTTATTTTTGGGCTCTCTATTCTGTTCCATTGATCCATTTGTCTGTTTTTGTGCAATACAATGTTGTTTTGATTACTGTAGCTTTGTAGTATTGTCTGAAGTCTGGGAGGGTTATGCCTCCTGTTTTGTTCTTTTTCCTCAGGATTGCTTTGGCAGTTCTGGGTCTTTTATAGTTCATATAAATTTTAGGATTATTTGTTCTAGTTCTGTGGAAAATGTCATGGGTAATTTGATAGGGATTACATAAAATCTGCAGATTGCTTTGAGTAGTATGGCCATTTTAACAATATTAATTCTTCCAATCCAAGAGTATGGGATATCTTTCCATTTCTTAGAATCATCTTCAGCTTCCTTTATTAATCTCAGCATATAAGTCTTTCACCTTCTTGGTGAGGTTTTTTTCTAAGTATTTAAAAAAATTTTTTTTTTTTTTTGCTGTGATTTTAAAAGGGATTGTTTGTTTACATTCCCTGGCATTTCATTGTTAGTGTAAAGAAATGCAACCAATTTCTGTACGTTAATCTTGTAGCCTGATACCTTGCTGAATTCGTTTATCAGTTTTAGTAGTTTTTGTGTGAAATCTTGAGGGTTTTCTCTATATAGTATCATGTCATCTGCATATAATGACAGTTTTACCTCTTCCCTTACCAATTTGAACAACTTTTATTTCTTTTTCTTGTCTGATTGCTGTGGGTGGGACTTCCAATACTCTGTTGAAGAGAAATGGTGAGAGTGGACATCCTTGTCTTGTTCCAGATTTTAGTGGGAAGGCTTTCAGTTTTTCACCATTGAGTATTATACTGGCTGTGGGTTTGTCATAAATAGTTTTTATTATGTTGACATATGTTCCCTCTATACCCACTTTAGTAAGAGTTTTTATCATGATTTGATGTTGAATTTTTTTTAAGGCATGTTTGAATATTTATTTATTTGGTCACACTGGGTCTTAGTTGTGGCAGGCGGGCTCCTTAGTTGTGGCACATGGACTCCTTAGTTGTGGCATATGAACTCTTAGTTGTGGCATGCATGTGGAATCTAGTTCCCTGACCAGGGATCGAACCCAGGCCTCCTGCATTGGGAGCTCAGAGTCTTATCCACTGTGCCACCAGGGAAGTCCCTGGATGTTGAATTTTATCGAATGCTTTTCCTGCATCTGATTGAGATAATCATGTGGTTTTTTTCTTTTGTTGATGTGGTGCATCACATTGATTGATTTATAAAACAAGAAGAGTTGTTTTTTTCCTCAAAGAATCAGGTGGCCATCTCAATGATATGAAAGGACTGACATATCCATTCACCTGTGTTGGAATGTTTTATTTTTCCTCATTTAGCTTAGGGGAGAGCCCCCCACCCCCACCACCACCACAAAAGAAAAAAAATTCTTATCAGGCTCTGAATATCAGCTATGGTCAGTTTAGCCAGATCTGTGGCCACCCATTTTGGTAATTCATTTTCAAACACTTTTGAAGATTCTCCCTGGGTTTAAGACATTCTTTAACTGTGGCCCTCAGATCAGCCTTTGATCTGAAGGGGCTTCCCTTACAGCCTCATGTGGTCCCATTTCTAAAGGTAACCATTTAATAATGTCTTCAGAGTGGAAAGGCAATTGGACAGAATATTACTAGAATGAGTACTCAAAGAAAGATAGAGGGGAGCAGCAGTTAAAGTTTTAAGTACCTTTTATATCATTAATCGTTCATTATAGACTTCTACAACAAATCTTTCAATGAGGCTATTTGGAATTTTGAAGTCTTTGGGGGCTTTCACATACCAGTTAGGATAGGTACCATAGTTTAAGATGAGAGTGTTATTGAACTCAGGTTGGGCTGCTCACCACTCAAAAGCCCGTACTCCAGAGATAAGTGTTGGTTGGAAAGGAAAGGTTGTTTTATTCAGGAGCCAGCAACCTGGGGAGAAGGCAAACCCATGTCCAAAAACAAACTCTGAAGATTAGGCTTGACCATGAAAGTTTTTAAAGGGAGAAAGGGAAGTTAATCATTTGGGGAAGGAGTCAGAATCTTCGTTATCTTCCCCTCTGTGCATACTTTCTTCTGATTGGTTGGTGATGGGATAACAGGGTGGTGTTCCAGGAATCCTGTACTCAGCTTGAAGTTACCATCCTCCATCTGGGTGGGAGCCTTAGTTCCTGCAGAAGAGCTCAAAGATATTGTTATGTATATCTCTTGAGGAGGAACCGGAATGCTGCTTTATTGTTTCTTGACGGTTCTTCCTTTGTTTCTGCATTCCCTCCCTTCCCTGATAAGCAACTTATTGAATCTGCTCTTTGGAACTCAGGGAAAGTCAGTGAGGCTGAGTGAAGCCTATTTCCTACAAACAAGAAACTGGGGACATGGAAAGGATTTGTACCTGGGAGGGCTCCACAGGGTCCTGCTCAGTTTCAAGAGCTCTCTAAAATTTTAACAATTTAGATGTTGCACCAATTCAAAGGATCGATGGAGCTAGCCATACAAATATTTTTCCCTGCTAATCTAATTTTAGAAAAAAGAAAGACTTACCACTGTTGTCTCCAGTAGACCCTACAGGCACAGATCCAGAAAACTGCTGGTTTTAACTGAACTCTCAAAAACTTTTTAGAGTGTCAAAAGAACCCCAACTTGGCCATTTCGGGGCCCGATTTCCTTTAGTTTCCAATTAAGTACTTGCAAACACACAGAAACCCAGCCGATATTCCCATAGGTGACTGTTGCATGGGAGCTGTTTGGCCTTTGAGGCACAATTTCCCAGTATTAATTTCATAGTCTAATTCAGATATGAGATATGATCTGAACAACTTTCTGAGGACAGTGTGATGGATTGCACGTGTGATGCTTCTGAATCTAGCTCCCCAGGGAGTTACATCTGGGTCAATTTGATTTCTTTTACATGGCTCGATTTCTCCCTATGACAGCCTAAAACCGTCATGGGTGCTCAGAGCGCTAGGTTATCATTCTCTGTTGTACCTCCCTGATGAGCAGTATTTACTTAATGGTTGCGGTGGGGTTCCGCTATAGGACCGCGCCACATCAGGAGGATTGATCCTCAGACACTTCGTTACGTCCTCAGTCTCCTGAGGACGCCTGTGGCCAGAAGGGCCAAAACGTCCCTGTATTCTTCAGAGCTGAATAACTTAAATAATTTAACTTAAGTCTTAAGTGAAAACGAGCCCAAATAAAATTTTGGGGATCATCACCCAAACAATGAGATCCAAATATTTGAGGAGAACTCACTAGAACAACTGAGGAGTACCGAGAAGCCGGTGGGGCACAATGGGCCCATGCTGGTACCGAGCACCGGTTCCGGGTAGACTCCAGGTATCCTCTGGTGGGTGTTTCTGATATCCTGCAGGCTGCACCAAGCATATGTCAACAAAAAATTAATCAGTCAATGCAAGAAAGAAATGAAAATTTTTATTTGAGCCAAATTTGAGGATTATAACCCAGGAAGAGCATCTCAGAAAGCTCTGAGAACTGTCTGCCTGTTAGAAGTCAAGGCACAGTTATATAACATACAGTCAAGGCAAAGTTTGAGACAGAGGGCCGTACGTTAAATGATGGATTATTGACAGTTTACACAATCCTAAGATCTAAGTGCCATGTGGCCCCTCACGAGATCAAGAAGGACTGTTGTCTTGTTGATGCTAGGAGAATGTTGTTCTTTATGGTTGAGCAGGTATTTCTGCCGATGGGGGAGGTTTGGTTGATGCATAATGCGGATACACAATGCACAGTAGAGGGGAGGGAGGAGGCCAAAGGGCAGAGAAAAATTTTTACGTTTAAATTCTTCTTGTCTTGCCATAAAATATGAATTTTATTTCACAGCCAGCCCCTGCACACTTTTCACGAGTGGAGTCTAGGGTTCTCCAGCCTTTCTATCTGTCCCAGTGGTTGTCCCAGCAGCCAAGGGCGATTGTCTCCTTTGTGTAGAACCCCACGACTGGGATGCCCAGTCTGTGGCTCAACCTGTTTGCTCCACAGGGTGAGGGTCCGCCCATGAAGACCTTTTCTTCCTTTCAGATTCCTTTCAGGGGCAGAGGTCCCAACCCTATGCCTCTTTTCCATCCTACCCAGTATGTGGAGATCTTTCTTACAGCTTCGGTTGTATAGGAGTTCTGCCAGTTTCCAGTTAGTTTTCCATGAGAATTGTTCTGCATGTGGATGTATTTTTGAGCTGTTTGTTGGGGAATGTAAGCTGCACATTCTCCTACTCCGCCATCTTGATCTGATCCCCGAAAATAGGATCTTTTTAAAGTTTTTTCACTCCAGTACTGAAGGTATCTCAAAGTAGCCTTATTTGGGTAGAAAGTAAAAGGAGATAGTGAGATGATCTCTGACAAATTGTCAGAATGTGGGGGTTATGAAAGGACAGAAAATAAGAGCATTGAATCATTGCTAAAAAAAAAAAAAATGCAGGTAATGATTTCAGTTAAATTGTTGGTGAGAAAAGGTGATTACTGTTTTGATTTGTTTTGTTTTTAAAGTATATAAAGTCAGGTCAGTATAAGCTTTTAGTGTCCAACTAGTTGAACTTCTGTTAAGAATGATGTATAAGGGACTTCCCTGGCAGTCCAATGGTTAAGATCCTGCACTTCCAATGCAAGGGGCGTAGGTTCGATCCCTGGTCAGGGAACTAAGATCCCACATGCTGCACGGTGCAGCCAAAAAATTAAAAAAAAAAAAAGAATGATATATAAGCAATCTTATCTTTTCCCACAATTCTGTTCTGTATTACCATGTTCATATGAAAGAGGAAGTTGTCACTGCTGTGGTATTCTAAGAATAGGCGTGTGATGCACAAAACCTCTTGTTTTTATGATCCACATATAAAATTATCTTTTAGTCATATACCTTCTCTTACAATAATCTTCTTACCTTGAATCACCAAAAGAAAAATCTACCTGCAGATGATGTTAAATGGGTTCCCAATCTGTCTTTTTCATTGAGCTCAGGAAAGAATTCTTTCATGTTATATTGCAGTATGTGGTTTTAAAGAAGTACTCTGATATACTATATTTCTACATTAAGCCAAGAAAATGAGATGGGGGTTAGGTAGGGATAAAGCTCTGTACAACTAAGCCATTTGCACAAGAGTTGTGTAATCTTAAAATAATCTGATCTCTTTGCCATTACAATTCACATTATGGACCTGAGGGATGTCTCTTCAAGACAGTAGGTCGACTGGTTGATATGCCACATGAGCAAGGTACCTAAAATCAATGAAAAGCCCTTTCCTGACATAAACAGTGTCTCAAAGAAATACTTTTCTTCTCTATTCTTATCTCAAACCTCATGTGAACACCTTTCCTCTAAAAAGGCAGTATCGAGGAAAAAGTTTTGTTTAACCTCCTGCCCAGTTTTTCATGCAGTGTTATAAAAGTAAATGGTGTAGACTTAAGAGATAAAATTTGGTATTTTCTTTCCCCTTCAGCACTGGATCAACATCTGACAGTTTACTGTTGATAATTAACTGTTCTTTTAAGAAGGGGATGAGTAGTTTGGCTGTTTTGCATAACACTTCCATTTACCTAACCACCACCTTCATTGCTACCCAAATAGCTGGTGTTCTATCATTAAAGATCATGATACATCCTTTCTAGTCTTCACCAAAATTTATTTTCCAGTGTAATCTTGTTTTCTATATTCACGAGTTTTCAGGGATGAATAGGACAAGTTGTCAAGGACTTCTCCCTTAATATATGTAAAACATACACCAGATAATGACCCAGACACTGCACATCAGTGGTTCTGTCTGCAAAATAAAACATCCTCTAGAACACATATGAAAAGAATTACTCTTCCATGTCACTGAATTATGAAATTTTCTGATAGAATTTTTCCAGTAGCTTTTTTGTTCTCTGATAATGTTTGTTATTAATGGTGAGGCTTTTTTATAACCTCTCAACAAGTTTTTTATCTTTATTATTATTACCTTCTGTTATAGATTTGATATTTGAACTGAGTCTACAAGTTCAGACCCACATGTAATGGATTGCTTCATGGTTGTTAGAGGCTAGTGTTATTATTTTATTATTATATATATAAAAATCTATGTTATTTCTGAGGATTACATCTGATGGCAGGAAACAAAGGACAGATGGACATAATCATCAAGAGATGCTAAAATGTGCCTTACTGTCCAAGTGATTGAGCTAAGATGGGAGACCCTTCTAAGGCAGGGGCTCCAGTTATTAAAGTGAGGTGGCTTCACACCTCCAGGTGCTGAGTGAGCTCTGTGAGCCAGGTGCCTGGGACAGAAACTGGCAACAGTATCTTACACTTGGCTTTAAGGAATGCAACTCAGGATGATGCCTCGATAATTTTGGACTCTTCTCCATCTTGCATAACAAATTTTAAACTGAGATGTATTATTTTATAATTATCCAGAAAATATAAAATTACCTAACTAAATTCATTTACGAGAGAAATCAGTGTGCTTTAAAAAGGATGTGAAAACTTTGGCGACATGCAAATGTTTGATAGGCTGTGTGCTATTGACCACAAATATTTGATAGGCTGTGTGCTATTGACCAGTGGTAAATGGATTGCAGTCCAAAAAAAATTTCGGATGTTTATCATTGTCCTTCCTTATATGGTTCAGTTGATGTTTTGAAGACATCACACTCACAGAATCGCCTGCACAGAATATACAGATTTTAACTCTGCATTCACACTGAAGTTCTTTCTACTATTTACATTATGGAATTTTTATGAATGGTGGTATTTGTACTATTTCATCATTTTTCAGTAAGTCGTTTTTGTGAATTGGGAATAAAGGAGTATCAATTGTAAAATGCAAGTTTAATAAACATGAAAATTAATAGGAAAGTACATTAGTGAAGATGAACACCTTGTTGACTTCATGTTGGCTAAACTGACCAACACAGTCCTTGTTGTATACATATGTACCTAATGAATGTACATTAAGAACAGAACACCATTTTAAAAAATGAGATTTTTATGAAAATCATCTTACATTTAAAATTTGCAAAATATGTGAATTACGTGCAAAAAAATTACAAAATACATGTGAAAAAAAATGTTTCAGTGCATTTTTTTCCTTCTGAACTGTGAAACTGTTTACTAGGGTCTCCATTCTTTTAGCAGCATTGCTCTGATCTGAAGGTTAGGATTTTACCTACAATTTAGATTAAGCACCAAAAGATGACAATAGTTAAAGTAGTAAGAGTGCATCAATGAGAGATCACAGAGAAGCACTTTCTAATAAAATAAATTCTTTATTAAATAGTAAAATTACTTTATACAAGTTAAAGTGAGAAAAACATAAACTAGAAGAAACAATAAGCTAATTTATGTACCGACTGTCTTCTGTTAAAATACCTGGTACATAGTAAGTGCTCAATAAATGTTTACCAAATTCAAAGAACATTTAAGAGAAAACACTGATATGCTATTTAAAATCAACTTGTTTCCTCAGTCTAAAACTCTTGCTCTCGTATAAGGTTGCTCTTAGAATTAAAATAATGGCTTATTCTACATTTCTCTTAATTTCTAGGAGTTTATTGTTCAATGATTTTGATTGTTCTATTACTAGTTCCAGCATTAAAGGACCTGACATGCTACAATTTTCTATCGTTATCTAGTTTCTGCACTCTAAACTCATTTTATCATAAAGCTGTACTTCTCTAATCAATGCAGTCAGTACAGCAAAACCTCCTATCTGCTCAACAAATGTTTTTCCATTACACTTCCTAGAATAACTTTCAGTGACCTTAAGAGCAGTATCCATCCAGGGCCATGCTTCCTACAGAAAAATCCTACCCCAAATCTGCCACTTGTCTCCAATGTCACTCTTAAATATTTGCCAATTCCTACTACTCAATCTCTTGGAGTCATCTATATTTGATTATTTTATTAACATCTTTATTTTTACCAGGGATTGCTGGCAGTCTATAATTTGGCCTTCTGTCAACCACTTTACACTCTTCTTGACTAAAACATGGACATATATTTTAACCATATGCAACAAAGCAAAAAAGTTGTACAGAACACCAATTTTTCAAACAACTTAAGCATTTCTAGTGATTAGAAAGTAGGATGGTATTTTAAAGACTTCATACTTTTCCCTTTTCTATTCTAGATATGATCTGTAATTTTTTTCTTTTATTTCCTCTGTAAATAGAAACACATTATACACATATCCTTAAAAATGTTTGAAAAACACATTTATCATTCTTTGTTTTTTCAATGAGCGTGATTTATGAGGAAGCAAAATAATAAAAGAATTTCCTTAATAATGAACTACAAATTCACTTAAAATTAATATTCTTAAGTTGCTGAGAAGGCATACAATCACAAAATCGTGTAACCTGTAACAAAATTGTTCCAGACCTTAGAAATCATCTAACTGGTTCATTTTTACATGTGAAGAAATGAGGAATCGAGTTTAAATTCTTTCAAAATAAGGGAGTAGCAAAAGTCAGACTGGAAATAAAGTGCGAGAAAAAAATAGGCTTTGTAGTTTAAAAAGAAAATAAAACAAACCAAAAAAAAAAAAGCCAAAGGGAAAAAAATCTCTACAACAAAACTACGTTAACTTCAGCACATTACTTGACTTTTTGGGCTTCAGTTTCTTCATCTTTTACAAAAGCATAAGACTTTAATAATACTATCTACCAAAGAGTATTGTTGATTTGAGTTCATATGTCATTATTCACGAAAATAACTTTGGCTTTATTCATTGAACAAGTATTTACTGAGTACCTAATATATATGCTAGGTATTGTCTTTAGCAGATAGGCAGAGGACTAGAAATATATAAGGCTCTGAATAAAAACTAGCATTTGTTCCCTTACTTATATCTTTAATAAACATTATTGAATACCTTGTCTCTGTGCAAAGCAGTGGAAGTACAATGAAAAGTAAACCAGTCCCTGCTCTCAGCTTAAAATCTTAGTAGGGGAAATTCATAAATTAGCAATAATATCTAAAGTGCTAAAACTGAAACGAGGTGCTCTGATAAATATTAACAAGAGAGTCCACTTAGGAGAAAACATTTAAGCCAAATCCTCAAAGATGAAAATGAAGCAGCCATGCAAAACCTGGGGAAAGATTAATCTAGACAACGTACACAAAACTCCTAAGGAGATAAAACGCTTGACTTCTTGAGAAATTTTTAGTTTTTAAACTCCATTTCTATCAGGGTCCTTTTCTTTCTACAATATTTTAGACTGTCTGCAACAACAAAAAAATTAAATTCTACAACTTTGGATACTTGCCAGTAAAAGCAAAGGGCTAAGTAAGCACAAGATAAATACAAAGACTAGCAATAGATGTTGGCTGGATCAAACAATGTGTGAAAATGAACGGAATCAAAGCTAAATAGTGATAAAAAGCAGATTACGAAATCCGGACTTTATTTTGGAGGTAATGTAACACCAATGAAATTTCTGAGCATGGAAGATATGATGAAAGCTGTAGTACTTTAAGGAAGTTTAATGTCACAAATATGCAAGAAATATTAAAGCAAAGAAATAAATTATTATATAAGTCAAGGTTTAGGTAAAGAGGGTCTAATTACAGCAGCTGAAATAGAAAATACTGCAGATATGCTACATCCAGATGTGGCAAGAAACTGAACGTGTGAAACAAAGACTATTTCTGAGGCCGAAAGCACAAGGGTGTCAAAGAGGAAGGAAAGAGAACCAGAGATTGTGGTAATACAGTGAGTTTAAGAAATTTGATATAAATTGTTACATACGTTTTTTAATTCCCAATTACCCAGTTTATTCTTTTTCATAAGTAATACTGTCATACATAAACATTATCTTTCCTCCAAGTGGTTTTATATCACTAAACAATCAACTTAAGAGGTATAATTACAAAAGGATGCAGTATGCGTTAACACTCCTACCTAATCCAGATAAACAACTCAAAGGCATCTTTGCTTTGGAAATAAGTGCCAGCAAATGACAATAAGTCAAAAAGGATTCATCAAAAACCTACTGTAGGGACTGCCCTGGCGGTCCAGTGGTTAAGACTCCGAGCTTCCACCGCAGGGGGCTCGGGTTCAAGCCCTGGTCGGGAAAGAAAATCCCGCATGCCTCACAGCGCAGCCAAAAAAACAAAAAAAACTTACTGGAGATGAGAGGCAGTATGTGTAGTAGTTAGTTACCACTTGGCTCTCAGGCTCTAAAACCTGGGTTTAAATCTAGGCTCTACCATCAGCTATGAAAGCTCGGGAAGTTACTTCAACCCTGTTAAAGACTGACAGCTGTCCACAGGATTAAATGAATTAATACAGGCAACATGCACAGAAAAGTAACTGCCATATAATAAGCACCCCAAATGTAGCAATTATTTATCCTGTGCAAAGCCCAGTGGGGAAAAGACTGAGAAATAAGTAGGAAACACAAGTTCTAGGAACTACTTAGGGAGGCAAAAGTACCTTACACGTAACAACTTGAGCACAATTAGTATAGTAAAAGATCAGAGACAGAAAAGACTAATGCAAGTTTATGAAACTAAATGCTTCAAGCAAAAAGGCTTTCCTAAGTAGTTACTGATTTTTTGTTCAGAAAACATCACATCAGACAAGTAACACAGTTGGCAGTGGACAGCAGGAGATTCCTTCAATCCTTCAATTCATTAATTGAAATATAACTAATTTCATACTTGAGATTTAGGGTGCCTAAAAACTGAAGATGAAAACTGCTAACCAAAGAACCCTCACTAAATGACTCACTGACAAGGTAAATAAGATTAAGGCCAGTGATTCTATTAACATTACATGACTAACAGAAGTAACTCTGGAGTTTCTGGTTTAATATTTTGGAGTACATTATAACTCACAGTAAACATCATACTCAATTTTAATATTAACACTTTACTGAAAGACTACAGGAAAGGTTCAAACTAGAAAAAGTAAAGCTGAAAGGATTTAGTGCACTCTGACACAGTTCTGAAATTATTTTCCTTCCAACTCTAGCAAAGGGCCTAATGTAGTTCTCACTTTAAGACATCTAAACCCAGAGATTGAGATTTGAATTCAACATGAGAAGTTGAGGTAAATCAACTTATTGATGTATTATTTTATCTTACGCTTGATTCAGTGACTTACAGATTGTAGATGCTCAATAAATACATGCATATAAACTTGAAGAGAACCCAGATCTGTAAGTCTTGTTTCCCAGCATTACAGCTGGGCTGTGTACCTTCAAACTGACTATATACAAAGGTTATAAATAGGGTTGGGGAGGAGAGGGGGAGGGAGCTGATCACAAATATAGACCCTTCAGAAGAAATGTTCGTATTTTTAAAATCTTTCATTAGAATTAGCAATACGCAATCATTACCAAATAAACATCTCCTTAGGATAAAGTTTTGTAAAGATCATGAGAACATAATATTTTTTTCACATTTTTATGACTTTCTCCAAAGCATGTTCATTGAACTTGTCTTGTCCAAATAAAATAAATTCTGCATTAATGTTTCACTTGACAGTACTGCAGTAGGTTTTGCCTTAATATCTAACATCTATTGAAAAACAAGATACAAACAACTATCGTAAACTGACAGACTTTCTGGAGATTATTCTTTCATTAGTAAGATTCAGTCCTCTAGCTTAAGGACTCTGGCAAGGGCACAAAAGTTTCTAAAAATAATTTTAATTTTTAATACAGTAGAGTAGTCTGGGGGAAATAAAATTATTACGGCAGGATTTGAATATGGAGCATAAGGATCCCTGTTAGGACTCACAGATGTGCTTCAGGGAAGTCCAAGAACTCAATGAAATATGCAAAAATTGTAATACTATATGCAAACATATTTTTTCTAGAAAGAATATAGCTCTCTTTTTCAAAAGGTCAATGACCATCCCCTGCAACCCAAAAAAACAGTGAAAAGGGCATCTAAATTTGTGAAAATAGATGCTGAGAAAAACATCAAGGTATGGTTCACTCATTTTTATGACCTTTTAAGCCACAAGAGCCATTTTGTTAAAACACAATGTTTCTGATTATCTCATTTAGTTAAACCATTATTCTTTAAATCCTTTTCTGGGGTGCTATTACAATTTCTTACTGGGACTAGGTAACTAGCCTTCCTTTAGCATAAAAATGTTGCCTTTCTGAAAACCCAAGAATGTTTTCCTGTGTTTGCCATTTTCAAGTTGATTTAATAAATTAGATACGGCTTTTTTTCTATTATTTGGTATTTTAGTAAGACACATGAAATACGTTCTTCGGTATTCTGGATATTAGTAAAACATCCCAATACAACTATTAAGTTTTTAACAAAAAAGGATATTGATGTATACTGTTAGCTATAGCAAATCAGCCTCCAGTAAATAAAGACCGGGTGTCCCCTGGTTTGACCACCCAATTACTATGAATTATGTGTGGAGTTAGTTGTATTCTTTACTACTTGACTCCACAAACTTCATAAATACCAGCTGAGTATAACGAAGTAAGAGACAAAGCTGTAGTGTCTACTATTCCCTAACATAAACAAAGTAGTGAGTGGTAGTAAAAGTAGCGTTCAATCTGCACTGTGCTTTTGGACCTTCTCAAAGGCCTGACCAAGCTTTAAGCTTCATGAGCAAATTTCAGTTCTACTAGGTCTTCTTTCTCTGAACAGCAAGTATACACTTCCCTTATAATGGTTTCTAGGTATCTTAGGGCCCTCCAGTATATCCTACTCTGACCTTGGGCTTTTGGAAGTCAGTAAATTTTAATGGAAAGTTAAAATTTTATCCTAAATCTTAGTTTGGGGTCTAAAAGTTTGTGTATTCACGTATTAAAGTCAAACATGATATAACCCCAAAACCACCACTAATGACTAGAACCAAAGACAAAATCTACATGCAAAAAAGTCTTTTATAAAGTATATAAGCTTCTTTTGCTCATTCATTCACCCATTCACTTAGACATTAGGTCCTACTGTGTGCCCAGCTGTGGGGATTCAAAGGGAATAAAATATAGCTCTAATTCTCATTTGGTCTATTGGAAAGATTTCACATTTTTAAGGGTGATTAAAAGAACATGCAGATTACAGCCTTCCTTGAGCATTACACATTCAAAAATTCAATACTGAACATATCTACAGGTAATTTCTGCCCGTCCTGAGCATCTTTGGTATTATTTCTGCAGTACTTGACATCAATAGCACAAAGAAAACAGATGGTAATAATTTCAAATTTTATCCTTTACTTTGGATATTTATCGATTACATGTTATAATGATACTTCAAACTTAAAGAAAAAGATAACGGGTTTAAATCTAAACAAAAAACTATTCTTACAGCAGAAAAAGGGATTTCTCTCCTTTATTAAGTTCTTATTTTAGGACACATCAATTTGTACTCCTCGTAACGTAAGAGGCATAGGACTAAAAAAAAAAAAAGATCAATTTTTTCCTCCTGCTTCCAAAATTTTATCAGTTACCCTAGATGATCATGAGCAGAGTTAAAGTTAAAAAAATTAATATGAACAATACCTCATCACATTTCCCAGTTGAATTTTTTCCAAATGGCATTTTTGTAAATTAAAATTACTAATTAAATTCAGATTCAGCAAGTAGCTGCTGGGTGATGAGGAATTTAAACTTGAAACCAACTGTGTAATCTGGCAACTTAACCTTGTAACTCAAATCTAGTAAAACAAATTAAGAGGTTAAAAAAATCCTAATAATTTTAATTCATGATGTGGGAGTATATCTCAATATATGTATTAATTTTTTTTTTTTGTCACCTCTTCTACAATCATTCAAGAGAAAACAGAGTAACTCATTTAAATTAGGAACTGGGCAAACCTTTTAAAAAAATTTCAATAGTATGTTTCCTTTATATGCTATTACAATAAATGCTCTATAAAACTGTTAGCTGAAACTTTAGATAAAGAAAAAAGTCTGTTTTGAGAACAGCACTTATCATTGCCCAAAATTGTTCAGAAAGTGTTGCAGATTTTAAGATACTTAGCTTGGACAACAGCAGATAACTCTGAAAAATGTTCCTCAAATATTTTAAAAGGCAAATTAAATTTTTTTCCACCAGCTAAATTACTGGACTTTTTGTATAAGAATGTCATTCAAGTTTTCTAAAATGAGAGTTTACTCATTTTAGAAAATGAGCTTACTCATTTACTGAGTTTATAGTAAACATCTCTAAAATTTGTATTTTTTAAGCAATACTGTCATGAGATGCATTTGTAAAATTACCCAGATTCAGACAAAAGTAAATGAGAATTAAAAGGGGAAGCCTTGAACACTATTAATTTTTTCCCGCATGACAAGTACAGATATTAGCAGAATATCCACCAAGTAAAATGAAAATATTAACTGGTTTCTAAGGCACACAGTTAGTTACAACATCTAAAGTGGGATTTATTTGATGAATTGCATGAAGCCTTCAGAACATTTGCTGCAACTCAAGTAGAAAGAGGCAAGTGTTCACATAATATGTTAGCCTGTAGTCAAGAAAGACATTTCAACTAAAATACGTCAATCCCTGAATCTGAAATCACTTAGACATTACTGATGTAGTATTTGGAAGAATTTCTGTATAGAACATTTTTTAGACTGACATATAGTACTCAATGCTTCAAGGGTTAGGTAAAATTAGTTCTCTTTTGTTCAAAGTGCCTCATTTCCACTAGATAAAGTTTGGTCTCCAGTCTCACTATCCAATGCCTGCCTTACATTGAGTCATCCTTCACTGGACCACACAAAGTGTTTACATTATAAAAGGCTTCTAGATCACTTGGTTCAAATGTAATAGCTGGTTTCATTAATGTTCCAGGAGCAAGGGAACTCTCTCCAATAATTCTCAGGTTGATAAGTTTGATTTTCCAAGTATTCTCCACAAAAGGGCAGCGGATGAGTCCAAAAATTTGTTCAAAAATGCCCAAACAAGTGTTCCCTCGGTGGACAGTCCCAGCAACTCCAACCATAACTAGACCATGGGGAGAAGAAGCACATTTCAGTCCATGGGAATCTAGGTTGGGACTGAGAAAAAGATATTCTTCTTTCACTAGTGACAGCAGACGAAGGCTCACAATTTCTGCTCCATGGTAGTCTATCACATTTTGTTCAGTTGTGTTGTAATAAAACCTAAGCTTGACATCATGCCAGAAGTGCTGTGGCCCCCATTCATCTTGAGGTGGTCCCAGAAGAGGATTCTGAGAATTAAGAAGTTCAAAGAACCAGTGACAGAATTCTTCACCTAATCGACGAAAATCAACCTTTTCAGCTTTTTTATCTTCTTTCTCCTGTTGATTAATAAAACCAACGTTAATTCTTGTATCTATTTTCTATCTTGCCTGTTTCATAGCTAACTTTTAAGGTACTAATTATAGCAGAAAGGAAATGAACTACCTGTGAACTCACTGAACCGATCTTGCACAGTAAATTATTTCTCAAAAAGGGGAGGTCATTTTAGAATTTCTCAGCTTAAACTTCTGAAAATTCCTCTAAGAAATTAAGGTTCAAAGTCTCTTAAAATATCAGCATGAATTAAGAGCCAATAATAAGGATTTACATAAGCATTTTCTCTTGATTGTGGCAGTGATTTCACAGGTGTGTTATTTGTCAAAACTTTCAAACTGTATGCTTTAAATGAATACACTTCACTGTGGTATATTTTATATGCAGCAAAGTTTATAATAAACACGTCTTTAAACAGACACTTCTAATATGATTGAAATAGCTTATTTTCTATGATTGGGATTATTTTATACTATTTCTTTCCAAAATGAATACTGCAAAAATACACCTGATAGGCTAGATTTTATTCAACAGTGTATTCCAGAGCATAGTACCTCATCTAGATGGTGAAAGATCTTGTATTTACTGGGCACGTGCTATTACTGAATGTACTGGGCACTGTGCTTGGCACTTAAGTGCTATTTCCTTCTTTCTCCACAAGCTTTATGACACAGATATTATCGTTATGCCCGTTTTATAAACAAGGCTCACAAAGGTCCTTACTTGCTCATTTACAGCTAGTATACAGCAGACCCTAATATGAAATCACATCTATATGATTTTAAAGTCAACATTCTTTTCAGTACATTAAGGAAGGCTTAGAAGTTCCTTTCCTAATGTGAAGGCAAACCTCTCTCACTGTAAAATACCATTAATTCAATGTGGGTATGTAGTTCAAAAACTGCAAGTTACCTAAAGGTTCAATCGATATTTAAATATTCACACAATATTTAAAATGTACAGTGGAGATAAAAAGAAATACGAACAGCCAATGTCAGCTGGAGGAAATTACTAAAACAGGATTTTTTTCTAGCTAACAAATAAAAAAATTTAAGTTTCTTTCATGAAATTTTTGCAATTTAATACCAAAGCAAGTCTTCAAAATGAGAAAGGGCTTACAACAGCATTCTTCTAAAGTGGAAAAAAGAAATTGGAGAACCAGAGGCTAAATTAAAATTAAATTGATCCTGTAGTCTATCCATTCTTTTTAAAAATCAATAGTCCCCATCTGATAAAGGGATACAAAACATTTTTTCTCACAAATCAATAGAATATTACGTATACATTACTAAATATCAAAAATACTTTGTCTCAGGTGCTTTACTGCTCTTTCTTTAGGATGCAAAAGATAGAAAGTAAAGCTAAAATTATAAAAAAAAAAGAACATTAACCACATCATTCCAGATCTAGGATTATCTAAAGATTTTTACACAGAACTACAGTTCAGGATATGACTATAAGGTCTGTTTTACCTGTTCAAAGAGTCTAATGTTCTCTGTCTTAACTGGCTCTGGCGTTTCCTTCGATTTCAGTTGTGACTGCTTTTTCCAGTAATCCTTTGCATGCTGAATAAGACTGTGTTTTTCAGTAGCTGGAGGTATAATAACCCCCTGTGTTGCCAAGTACTTAAATATGATTTCTCGGTGGACTTTTTTCCGCCTCAGAAGTTCTTCTACACTTTGACTGTACACTAATATTGCACGAATAGCATCTAAAAGAAAATTATGAAGATTAATAGAAAATCATGAGTCACTTGTAAATTTGTCCAGGGTCAGCAGAAACTCTATCAAATAATATTTATAAACTCTTGTCATGGCATTATTGCTTTTGTATAAGATGGTTATCATTTCTAAAAACCAGGAAGTGGGTTGTCAGGTTTTGGATTTAAAAAAAATTTCTTTAAACTATAAATTTCCCCACCTAAAATTCCTCCTTCCTTTCACTTCTCATACGAGATTGTGAATTTAAGCATTTTCTTTTAAAGAATGGTTGTATTTTCAGAAAAAATTTGAATAAGAGAAGAAAAAATTTTAATAAGGTCAATGGAACTAAATTCATTCACAATCCCTAAAATATAGGTAAAATTACAATACTTTTCAATCTCCTCACTCTACAGATAACGAAAGTCAGGGATACATGAGGTATCAACAATCATACTTCTAAGAAATGGCAGAACCAGGACTTTTAATTTTAAAGAACTTCTATTAAACAACAGACTAAAGATGATTTTTACATATGTGAGGTATACAGAATGGTAATAAAATGAACTCCTACATACACACGACACAGCTTAAGACACAGGAATTACTGGTATCTCTGAGGCCCTCATTTTACCTCTCCCTACTTGATGCTATTCCCTCTCTCTCCTCGCTCACCTCACATGTAGCTACTCTCCAAAATTTTATCATTCCCTCGATTTTCTTTTCTTTTTCTTTTTTTTTTTGGCCACTCTGCGGGGCTTGCGGGATCTTAGTTCCCTGACCAGGGATCGAACCAGGGCCCCCCAGCAGTGGAAGCTCAGAGTCCTAACCACTGGACCACCGGAGAATTCCCTCGATTTTCTTTAGAGTTGTACAGCATAACTATGTATCCCTACAAAATATAGTTGGGTATTTCTTTGAATGTTCTATAAATCTAATCCATCAATATATATAGTCTTCTATAATTAACTTTTAATGTTTCTGAGATTAATCTATGTGGACAGACACAGCTGTAGTTAATTCATTTTCAGAGCTGTACCATAGGTAATTATAGACTATACCACAAGGTAGCTATCCTTTTGTTTATAGACTTTTATTATGTGTATCCAATTACAAATACTATTACTTTGGACACTTCCACACTTGTCTCCCAGCCCAGAGGGGCAAGCAGCATGAGCATCACCTGGAGCTTGTTAGAAATGTGGAATTTCTGGGCCCACTCCAAAACCACTGAATCAGAATCTGCATTTTAACAAGATCATTGAGGGACACATAGGCACACTCAAGTTTGAGAAGCTCAGGTAAGTAACCTTCCATTTTAGGAGATAATATAGAACTTGTTTTCCAAAGTACTAGTTCTAATTTACACTCCTTCAGTAGTTATCAACGACATACTTCACAAGATCAACAACACTTGAAGTTTTTACATTTAGTTTTTGCCAACTTGGTACATATGAAAGACACCATGTAGTTTTGGTTTTCCTTTCATTGCTTTCTAAAGATGTTGAGTATCTTTCAATATGCTTATTATTTTTTCCTCTCTGAGAAATGACTTCAAATCATTTAACATTTTTGTACTGGGTAGTTTCGTTTCTTGTTTGCTTTTGGATCCACCATCAATTAAATTCAGCAATTTTATCTATTACAATTTTAAATTCACATTCACCAAGACTGTTAGAAGGCGATTAGCATGTAAAATATATAAATGCCAAAGAACTATATTAAGTCTAAAATTATTTTCAGTCTAAATTCTTAGAAATTTATTCATTTAGTGTTCTTGGTTCACTTTCAAATGAATGACCTTAAATGGCGGAAATGTTAAAAGCAGAGAAAGTTTTAAAAGGCAGACTCTTTTGTAGATACTTAAGTCATATGCTAATACAGGAGGCGGACATTTTCTCATTTTAAACTAAAATTCAGCAAATTTAAACTAAAACTAGCCAGGTAATATACAAAATCATAAATGCTTAAGCTCCTCATTACATTGCAACCAGACTGAATATTTATAATCCATGAAATCTACTCTACCGAAATGTTTATTTGGCTCTGAAAGTAATGTAGTCCTAGTACACAGAATCATCTCTGAAAAACTTGTGATCCAAAAAGAGACATGGATTCATCCTATCTGCTCTTTTATCACAGTAGTTGTTTTACGCAGCAGACTGATAAAAAGTGTTTATGATATCCTCCCCCAAGCTTGAAGAAAATGAGCAGCGGCTGACACTCCTCAGCTGATCGAAACTGAAAATGGAAAACACCCTGACTCCCCGAAAATCTTCAAAAAACAAACAAACAAAATCACTATTCACGTACTCTGCATCTTCGAAACAAGCAGCGTTTGCCCACAACGTATAAAGGATAAAACCTGGAAGCAGCGCCATTTTCAGCGTGCATCTGAAGCAACAGAGCAGCTATAGGGGCCGAGATTCCCGAGGGTTCCGCACAAGCGCAATCCCGGACGGGCTGGGAAGGAGGCCTACCACGGCCTCCACTCACACGCTCCCGCCAGCTGGGGGCCGGGTGAGGCCTGGGGAGGGACGGCCGCCCTTGGGGAGAAGGGTCTACCTTTACCTTGGCGGTCCTCAGGCTGCACCAGGCGGTTGGTGATGGTGTCGCATAGGGCCATGATCTCGTCGTTGTCCAATAGACCGAGCAGGTTACGACAGCCCTCCATCTCTGGGTAGCTGAGCCCCGACATCTCTACCCCCAGAGAGGGGGGGAGAGGACGCCAATGACTTCGCCCCCTTAGGCCCACTGGACCGGCGCCGTGGCAACAGGTACCGGAAATGCCCTTCCCGTTGTTCGCAGCCAAAGGGCCTCGGGTATTCCAGAGCCGTGGGCGGAAGTGATCGTTAATGAGGGCACTAAGGGAACGCGGTGCTCCGACCCGTGGTTCCGGGCTCTCGGGGACTGAGTGGAGTCCCACGGATCTCACTTTAGGGCAACTCCGTATTTACACCGGGAACATCGACCTTCCATAAGGGAAAACGAAACCTAAACTCCTCAGCAGTCCCTCCTCCAAAAGAACGCCTGGGAGGGCTGCGCAGGGCAGGTGCGTGGAAAGCCGGCGGCGGCCCCAGCGCATGACAAGCTCCCGTGATGCCGCGGGGCCGGCCAATGGAGGCGCCCCCTCCCCGCCTTTGGGCCGGGACCCCGGGAGCGCTCGAAAGTTCTCTGCGGCCACTTCTGCGTTGGGAGCACCTGTAGTTTGATATTCTTAAATTACGTAGTTCTGTGCTAAAACAATTTGGTTTTGTTTAACATTATACTTGGAAAAGTTAAGGGGAAAAAATCACCTATCCTGTGCCACGCCTGCCCGCCTTGCAGCTGACTTAAACTCCCCAATAAGCTGCGGTCCGCTGTTGCTTCCCTTCTTATCCTCGCCGGCTTGGCTTTAGGCGAGGCAGTATCGCGAATAGTTTAAGGTTGGGGTCTTTGAAAGCCAGATTCCCAGGGTTTTATCCGTCATTTACTAACTGTGACCGAGAGCAAGCTCTTTGGTCTTCCAGTTTTCTGTCTCGAAACGGATCTAGTAGAGATACCTACCTCATAGGGTTGTTGAAGCGCAGGGAGGGGGGTGAAGAACTGTGCCTGGCGCCTAGAAAGAGCCCAGTACTATATTAGCTATTGTTATCACTGTTGGTGTCAACATTCACGAGAGGGAAACTTCAGACTTCAACGCATTGTCACTGGCTTCTGTCTCCTTCCATTGATTTAGCCATATTTTAGATTTGTTAACATTTAATTAGATTATTGCCAGTTAGTAGCTGAAATGTACACACCTGCAGATACAGGTGAGCAGATTTAACTTTTTAAAAAAAATATCACAGCTAAATATCAGTCAAAATGAACTGTAAATACAGCCTTTAAAATAAGGCATTCAAACCATGGTTAAACTGATTTGCCAGTGGATGTTATTGGGGGTACCACTTACTCATCAGATACCAATTCTTCATTTGTCATTGAGTGCCTATTATGCTAGATATTGAAGATTCTGAGAAATGACACAGACCCTCCTTCAAGGAGCTTTTGGGAGTGTTGCAAATAAATAGATAAGTGCTCACAATACTGGTGTGGAACCAAATGGAAGAAGACATGCCCAACTTTTTCATTCGTTCATTTTTTAAAAATGTGTTTACTGAGCATGACTTGCCAGACACTGTTCTTTATGCTGGAAACAAATGCAAGTCCTTTGGAGCTTGTATTCTAGTGGAAGGAAATAGACAATAAACATATAAGAAACTATATACTATGGCAGGAAATTCTATGGAGAGAAATCAGAAAGAGAGGGTTGGAGGAGAGGATGTTGCTATTTTATACAGGCTGTGAAGAAAGGCTTCTCTAAGTGACATTGAAGGAAAGACCTAAAAAAAGTGTGAAACTGAACCACAGAAGGGTGTTCTAGGAAGAAGCAAAAGTAGAGGTTCTGAGGAAAGAACAGAGTGCTTGGCATGTAGGAAGGAGGCCAGGAGGCTGAAGCAGCTTGTGCAAAGAGGAAGCAGTGAGTGGTGAGGTTGGAGTTGTCGAGATTGATCTAGAGCAGGGTTTCTCAGCTGTGGCTGAGACTACTAACATTTTGGGCAGGATAATTCTTTGTTGTGGGTCTGTCCCACAACATTGTAGGATGCTTCAGCATCCCTGACCTCTCCCCACTAGATGCCAGTAGCACCTCCTCCCCCCTACCAAACCTACCTTGTTTCTCAAATGTTTCCTGGGGGGGGGGGGGCAAAATTCCCCAAGTTGAGAACCACTGATATAGAACCACTTGTCCAAAAGTGTTTTCTGAGATGAAAATATTCTGCATCTGAGCTGTCTATTACAGTAACCATCGGGCACATATGGTTATTGAGCTCTTGTAATGTGGCTAGTACAGCTCAGGTGGTGAATTTTAAATTTTATTTGAATTTCAATTAAATTTTAATAGCCACTTGTGGCTAGTGGCTATTGTATCAGTGCAGTCTAGAGTCTTGCAGCCCATTGTAAAAACTTTGGCTTTTATCTTTTACCTCTCTCTGCATTTCCTATTATTCTCTCAGTCTCTCACTCCAGACCAGTCAGTGGTTCCCTTGCTATTTTGTTCCTTAAACTTGCCATGCAGGTCCTTGCCTCAGTGCCTTTGCTCTTGCTATTCAGCCTAGCACATTTTCCCCTCAGATATCTGAGTGGCTCTCTTTCCCTTACTTCATTCATTACTTTCCCTGCTCAACAGTCATCAAAGAGGTGGTATCATCATGTCTTATCATCATCCTGTTTAAACACCACCTACAATGCCATGCTCACTTATACTTTCCCTACACACTTAATTTTTCTCTATAGCACTTATATTGTACTTTTGCCCCCCCCCCTCCCTATCCCCCCAGTAGAATGTGAGTTCTGAGATTCAGGGATTTTTATCTGTTTCTTTTTTTTTTTTCCAATTGTCTATTACAGAGGCTGGCACATAGTAGGTATGCAATAAATATTTGTTGAATAAATGAATGAATTGTAAAGCCATTGGAGGATTTTAAACTGAGGAATGGCATGATCTGACTTGTTTCAAACAGTATCATTTTGGCTGCTGGTGTCTACAACAGACTGCCAGAAGGGCAAGGGTAGAGGCAGGGAACCCAACTAGAAGATTAATACAGTAGTCCAGGTGAGAGTGAAGGACACGATAATGAGTCCGGAATGATTGCAATGATTTGGTTTGGGCAACTGGAGTTGCTGTTTACTGAGAGGAGGAAGACTGGGAGAAATAGGTTTCAATAGAGAAATCCAGAATTGTCAAGAGATTAGGCTTTCTGGAGAGTGGTGATGCCCAAGAAGATTAAGCAAAGAATGAGGAGTGGGGCAGAAAAAGAATTACAGGTGAAGGGAGCAAAATGTGAAAAATGCATGGAATAAAACAGCATGGCTGTTTTTGGTTGGAACCAAGAGAAAGTTAGTAAAATCATTAACAGGAAGGCCTCAGCACCAGGCCCTTCAGGAGCTTAATTCTTAACCTTGCAAGAACGGCTCTCCCCTTTTAACAGATGTGGAAGTCTGAGCTCAGTGGGATACACTTAATTGCCTTAAAACTCTCATGGTGGAATTTGAATGTAGCTGATCTCCATACATCTTTGAGCTGTTTTCATTAAATTACATTGTGGTAGTTTCAATCACTGAATACTTTGAAAAAAGTTTTCTAGATTAGAATGGTTTTGGGGTATTAGATCTGTTAAAATATCCATTCATTCAACAGTAGTTATTTAAGTACCTATTTATAGGGGACTTCTTTAAATGTCCTGGAAATTGAGTTTCTAAGGCTCTATAAATTTAATACTTTATGAAGAAACTTGTTGCTTTAGATCTGTGGTTTTCAAACCTTGGTGTGTATCAAAACCACCTGGAGGACTTGTTAAACGACAGATTGGTCCCTCACCTGATCAAAAATTTAGCATTTCTTTGTTTTTGAGGGAGGGCAGCAGGCACGCCTCATAGCTTATGGGATCTTAGTTCCCCGATCCCTGGGGACATGGCAGTGAAAGCGCAGAGTCCTAACCACTGGACCGCCAGGGAATTCCCCAAACTTTAGCATTTCTAACAAGTTCTCAGGTGATAGCGATTCTGCTCTTCCGGGGACCACACTCTTAAGAATCATTGCTAGTAGAAGAGAATGGAACACCAAACAGCCATGTCTGTACCAGACTTCATCCTTTGTGAAATCACTGATCCTTAGGCAAGACTAACCCTCTCCATCTGGATACATTAGATCCACTCATGCTGTACAATTTGTAGGGAAAACTGCATGGCAGAATGGAAACCGCATGGCAGGATTTTAGGAGGGAACATCTGACTTTTCAGTTCCACCTCTCCATTTATTAGCTGTGTGACTAGTCAAGTTATTTAACCTTTCTGAGCCTTGCTGTCTAAAAAGCATTTTTCATATCTACCTTTGGGTTGTTTTAACAATAAGAGGTAACACATATAAAGTAACCTGGTACACAGTAATTTCTTCTCCAGCTGCAGCACCCATAAATAAGGCATGAACCTCTCTCCCTTTAGTTTTTATTCCATGTAATATTGGATCGCCTCCATTTTAAATATTGATGTACAGCCCAAACTTCTGGCCTTGTTATCAGTTGATTCTTGAAATTAGTATGGATCTTATGCTATGAAAGCAATCTAATTTGTTTATCTTGGAAGTGTATTTAATATTTGATTGCTTCCCAGCATTTCTCAAATTTCAGAAAAGAAAAAATGGAAAGTCTAGATAACCCCAATAACTTTACCTAAATACCTCAATACATTTATTTAATAGTCTAAGATCATATGACCGTAAATCATAGATGGAGAATTCTAGATCTCAGCTCTAGAATGTTTCAGTAACTTTCTCATAGTTTTTCAAAGCATAACATTTGTAATATGTGCAAATCACCGTAATTAACACAATATCTGTTCTTTCATTTGCAGTGCTCTCATCGCATCAAAGAGTTTCTCTCTACTTCAGCCCCAAGCTGCAAGTTATAGCGAAAAGTGTAGGTTTTCCTTTCTTAGTGAGCCAAAAGAGTAGGAGCCCCCATGCCCAAGGACCCCACTTTTATTTATTTATTTATTTATTTTTTAAATTTTATTTTATATTATTTATTTTTTAAAAAAATTTATTTATTTATTTATTTATTTTTGGCTGTGTTGGGTCTTCGTTTCTGTGCGAGGGCTTTCTCCAGTTGCGGCAAGCGGGGGCCACTCTTCATCGCGGTGCACGGGCCTCTCACTATCGTGGCCCCTCTTGTTGCGGAGCACAGGCTCCAGACGCGCAGGCTCAGTAGTTGTGGCTCACGGGCCTAGTTGCTCCGCGGCATGTGGGATCTTCCCAGACCCGGGCTCGAACCCGTGTCCCCTGCATTAGCAGGCAGATTCTCTACCACTGCGCCAACAGGGAAGCCCCCAGGACCCCACTTTTAGATACAGATTACTAATTGGCTTGAACGTTTTCCCATTGAAATACTTTTGTAGGAAGTAATTTTCATAATTTACATCTTATTTCAAAGCGACTTCACCGTCTTTAAGTTCCACCAGAGGCTCTTCATCTCTGAAGAATTACCAGTGCAGATCAGTCCATCCACTGTCTTGGAGAGTTCTGGTATTTGTTTTCCACCTACTAAGTTTCCAGAGGGTACTATTTCACACTGAAACCACTTACCTGAAATGACTTTAGTAACCAGTGTTCTATCAACTTTTAATTCCTGCATATAGACATTAGTTTAAACAATGTCTAAAAATATCTATTTTGTGTAGACTTTTAGAGTTTTCTATGTTCTTTAAAATCACTCAATAATCTGAATATGGTAATATTAACTGAAATACCTCATTCTCTTATGAAACATAATAGAAATTTCTTATTTAACATATACCTTAAGCCTAATTCCTTTTGAAGTAATGTGCTACATAAAACTGAACACTTCATTACCAACAAGGACAATGTTTTATTGAACAAATCTATGTACAGTACAAAAAAATTTCTTGAAATGACACTATTGTTGATTTATTGCAGTTCAATGGCTCAGTTTTAATTTGTACTCTTATAAAATGCAAAGTAAAATAATTTAATGTTCAACAAGGAAGCACAAATTTCCTTTCTTGCTGAATCTGTAATATCTTTCACATATTAACAATTCCAAAATGCATATGCAGCATTTAGTCATTCTGAAATGGTGTTTTACAGTACCAAATAAATTAAAAAATAAACACTACCATCCCTTTTAGGTTTTTCACCCATACTACAGTTTGAACCAAACATGAAAGGAGTATAGCTGAACCTTCAAGTGTGATTTGAAAAGAATCACAAGTTCAATGTTATGTTATGTTTTCATTATATAATTGGTGGTTTATAAAAAAAAAAATATGGCTGAAGCCCAAAGTACCAGTGCCCCTGTCCACGAAGGTTCTCCTTTTCTATCTATCTTCTCCATAATATCTGAGCAGCAAAAATTCAGATTTGCTATTTTTTTGACCTTACTGAAACATAGCAGAAAGTTAATATTTAATGTTTCAAAGGAAATTTTTATTTGAAAATGAAGGATTGAAACTTGGTCCATGTAAGATAAACACATCCTTAAAATAGAAGGAGTAGAAAAGAAAAAGAGAAGAATTTGAGGAATAAGAAGAAAGCTTCCTTGTCTTCTGAATCCCACATTGGAACTGTTGGAAGTTTATGCACCCCATAAAAGCAAAATGATGTAAGTTTATGTTTTATAAGGCATACATAAGAAAATGTACACATTCTTTCAATAGCAATTATTTGATAAGTATATAAAGAGGTTAGAACAATGTGGTCAAATAGAATTTTATAAAACATTCCTTGATCTAGTTATGTATAAACCAATTTGATCTCAGTCTTTCAGAAAGTTTTCCCTTATCAACACAAAAGTAGAAATAAAACCTCAAAGACAAAAAAATAACAAGTGGAATATGTTTAAAACATCTTGGTATGAACTGCAAAATGAATGAAAATAATTTGCAGACATGGATTTATGTCAACAGTTACAACTTATAAAAAATAAAAAGTTAAAAATGTGATAAAATGTTAAGCTGTGATTTTAAACATCTGGAAAATGTACAAAGCAGAAATATTTCAAAATAACTTCATTGTCCATATGAACTAGTTTCCAAATACTTTTTATTACATGATGTATTTTAGACTGAACTGAAATAGAACTCAAGTATTATATTTTTAGTATCAGGAAGTATGGAAAACATTTTTTTCTTTAGTTGACCTTAAAGGATTTAAAAACCTTATTGAGTTGTTTACTTGTTATTTAAATGTAAATTCCACAGCCTAATGTAGGCTACATAACAAAACAAAAACCTGATTTGATTGATATGGACTTATGACTATCAATTGCATAGTAGTGAATGCCTATGATAAATAAACTAATAAAACTGGGTCGTTTTTTAGATATCTGATTTATCATGACCTGGAAATCCTAATTTAATAAAGCCTGGATGCTACCCTGGAAGAAAAGTCACACTTCCTTAGTAATTTCATTCACGAAGCTTTAATATCCAGAAATTTATAATAGTAGGGTCTGATGAGATTATATACTTTGAACAAGAATGTATCAGTTGGAATAACTGGAATATCTGGTTGACATTGGTACATTAACAGCTCTGTTTTTGAAGAATTTGCCTTTGCATTTTTGTTCATTTTACCCCTGCTATAGATTAACACACTGTTTTGTTAGGTAAAAGGAAGTCTTTAAGCTTCCTCTTTTAAAGACTATACAAGTGGAACACATCTGAGAGCGTATTTTAAAAAACCTTTTTGTTTTAATGATTTATTGACTGTTGTTAAGTTAAAAATCTTCCTTAGGAAAATTACTGGTCATCAAAGAAAATAAATGCATCAATATATCTTACTGTGTTCTTGCTGTGCAAATTTTTGTGTAAATATTTCTTTTTATATATAAAAATTACTATTCAGACCAAATTCATCAGAAATAAATAAGAAAGCATGAGTAATATGGCTTATTTTAGAATTAACTCTAATTGAATAAAACCAATGAATTCTTGACCGGATTCTTAGCTGCATATTTTTTTTTTATAGTCAGTTATTTTTATAGGACTGTACTTAGATAACTCACATTAATGTCTAAAGGACCTTACTATGAATCATCAAGCAATGTCCTAACACTACTCTATATACAAACAGAAATATCCCAGTGTGCTTATACCATTATTCACATTGAAGAATTTGCAATTCAGTGTTTTCTTTCAACTAAGATAGCCTTTAATGGTCTTAGATCCTCCCATCTCTTCCCAGAGTTACTGATAATATGTTTTCTATTGACGCTGCTGCCTTTTAAATATAACTCATTGGTATTATAAAAATGGAAAGTGGAAGGTTCTGTCAAGAGCTTATTAGCAAAGCACTGTTGTTTTGTCTTCTTTTGTTTGTTAATTTTAAATGCTGGCATGTCATTCATTGAACTTTGACCTAATCAATCATCTGGAAACAAGGTACAATCTTTTATAGCTAGGATGGTGATAAATCGTTTTACTTTCATCTTATCAATCAGTTTCTAAGTAATAATAAACCAAACAGAAATGGTTCCTTAAAGCATGTTTGACCAGAAAGGAGGACATAATCTGATTAGGCATGACAAGAAAACAAACCCTATTTGTGGAATACTTTTAAGTTGTTTATTGTAAACCATCCCCCCCTCTCCGTTTTTTGTAATGGGTTTTTCCCTTTCTGTAAGGCCATAGCTGGTTGTTCTTTTTGACTAGTTGCCTGCATATGTTTCTCACATAAGCGAAACTGAACATGCTGCTATTAATCATCATCGACTTCTTAAAAAAATGTGGTTCTTCTGGATAACTGGTACTTTGGGAGTTTTGTAATAACCCTTTTGGAGTCTAAACCAGCACATCTCCTCTGTGAGTTCATTCTAGAAAATGTGCTTTGTCTTTATCTTTAGTAATCCAAGACCGCTCTAAAATTAAGGCCATCAGGGAAATAGCAAACTGATGATGCGTTTTCTTGTAGTGCTTTTTGCACACTACTGCTTGATCGACAGATCGTTCTGAAACATTTTTATCAGGCACCTGTAAAACAGAACACGTCTGTTAATTCATATTTATAGATGTTCATCTAGTATTCTAAGTTAGATTTCCTGTTTATTTATACCCTTACTCATTTAAAGAATATTAATATTAGTAGAAAGGCAAGCTCTTCTTTTGCTCAGTTTTAGTTTTCAATTATTTTCTGGTTCTTTCTTATTTTTGTTTTTGTAATAGAGGCTCAACTTGGTTTACATTTCTGGCATGCAGATGAAAAACATTTCCATCATAATTACTTTGTTTTTAGATCTCTTATTACATAAAACTTGGAATGAAGAAAAGCCTCAGATACAGTTAAAGAGTATGATCCAAAAGTATAAAAAAACTGTGTTCAAGTTCTGGCTTCCACAAGTTCACAGGTGTATGCCTATGCAAATTACTTGTGAATGTCAGTTGCTTGATCTATAAAACAGGAATAGTGATAGCATCTCATGGTGGTTGTATGGATTAAAGGAAATAATGTATGGGGTAGTGCTTTATTACCTGTGTTATATAAATGTTAATTTTTTTAACCTTACAAAGATCTATGGCATTTTCTATTTCTACAGATATACCTGCTGAGAAGATAGAAGACTTACTTTCATCATCTGAATCAAATCCAAAGAGTGTCTGACATTTCTTTTGTGCAAGGTGAGCCTCAAGTGCTTCTGCATTACAGTAGGTGGTCAGGCATTTGCCACATCTTAATCTTTTCACTGATTTTTTACAAACGTTATCTTGATCAGAACAGGCATCTACCCTATCAGTCAGAAATTTTCTGCGTTTTGGCATACTAAGGTACCGTTCATCAAGGTAACTGGGAGGCAATGGTCTGACATATGGCTTTGTTAAAATTAAGCCATATGAAGTATGTTCACTCGTCTGATTTGGTTTGGAAGGTGCCTGAGGTACTGGCAGGGTACTGTGTTCTTGTGGTACAACACTAGGTAAAATGGAACCGTTTTCTGTCCTGATTCTATTTGTATCAATTTTCAAAGCAGGATCTGAGGAAACTAAAGGTGTTTGCTCTATTCCACTGTGTCCATTGACTAAATCACTAATACTACAATTATTTTCAGAATTTGGCTCTATGTCAGGCATCTTTTGGTCTGTCAAGCTTATATCAGAAACAGTGTGATCAGAATGTTCATTTCCATTCTGAACTAAACGGTCTGTTTTCTTTTCCATACTTTCTATACATGTCTTTGGTTCTGTAGGATCTTTCCTTGATTTGCTAGTAGAAACTGGTAGACTAACAGTTTGTTTCTCATTACTAGATGAGTCTTTTTCCTGATGATTAGATTTTGAGTCTGTAAGAACATCCCAAAGAATTGCTTCACTTGGTTGTGCAGATGATTCTGGTGTTTTACTTAAATAGTGCTGAGCTTCATGTTCATATAGCAGAGGAAGATCTTCAAAAAGCTCATGGCATTCTGGAAAACTACACTGAGCTTGAAATATCCTGTGACTTTTTGTGTGCTGAGCAAGTTGGACTGGCAGCTTAAATGACTCATTGCAATTAAAATGCAAACAAAAGTACACATTTGGATAGCTGTGTCTATTAAGGTGATCTATAAAATGTTGAGAATCTTCAAATTGCCTTTGACAAAATTTGCATTTTCCTTTGCTCCACTTCATTACTGTTTGCCGCACATTTAAATCAGTTGGATGTACAGTCCTTGCATGCTTATTTAGAAATCCAATTCTTTTAAATATCCTGACACAGCCAAGAGCAGGGCACTTAAAGTTTCCTTCTTGATCTGTCGCATATATGTCTTTTGGATGGCACACGGTTCCATTGATTTTATGAAGTACTGAAGTTTCCTGATTCAGGTCGTAATCATCTTCTTCATAATCACCTTCTTCGTCTTCTTCCTCCTCATAGTCATCCACACATACAGGTAATGGCTCTGAGACATTATTTAAAGAAGTATCAGGATTGCCATTTTCAGTAATATTTTCAATAACATCTTCCGATACACTTCCGGGAATTTCAATGAATTCACCCACATGTGAAGGGATGACATCTTTGTTTCCATCACTGGAACCGGTAATAGTCTCTACTTCCAAATCCTTGTTATCAGACTTCCCATTTTCAAATGAAATGAAAGTATCAGAACAATTTATTTCTTCCAAAGCAGGATTTTCCTGATCCTCCTGTTGAGCTGCAGCAAGTTGCTGTCTCTGTATTTTCTTAACATGATTCTTTAAATGCTTCTGCATAAGTCCTCTGTTTCTAAATTTTCTACCACATATCACACATGAAAAACTGCCCTTTTTCTGATGAGCCTGGGCATGCCTCACAATGTGACCACCTAGAAATTCCTTGTTACATAACATACACCGATGCCTTGGGACATTGTGATCTACTTTGGAAGCATTAAGAGCTGTGAGGTTTTTCTTTGCATTAATATGACCTTTTGGTTGCACTCCAGATATATCATCAGGATCAAGCTCTCCAGTGCTCTGATCTGTAAGAGAGTCAAGTCCTTCATCTAAACCTTGCTGTTCCACTGCCTTTTTTACATTACCTGTAGAATTTTCCAGTGTACTTTCATTTAGAAATCTAACTGCTGATTTATCACTCAGTAATGCTACACAGTTTTTCTTAATCATTATGAAGTTCCAGAATTCAGGATCAAAAAACAATCCCTTTTTCAAAATTGGAAGTAATTCAAAACGAACACGATTTTGAACACTACTTGTGCCTTCATTATATTCTTCATCTGGACGTTTGTAGAGCTCTTCAACAGTATGATAAGCTTCCAAGGAGCGCTCAAGAAAAAATATTGAGAGTGCACAAATCCTGAGAATCTCCAAATCATTTGGCAAAAAATGTGCAATTGTTTTATAAATTAGACATTTAGTTTTGGGATCATCATGAAGGTCTAGCTGTAGAGCACAACCACATATTTCAACACAAATTTGTAAGCCTTCTTCTTCAACCTGTAAAAAGAAAAATATTACTGCTACTTTTTAAAAAAAAATTATTAACACTTACTAGTTTATCTTTTTAAAATATTGGGTTGGCCAAAAAGTTCCGTAACATCTTACGGAAAAACTCGAACAAACTTTCTGGCCAACCCACTACAACTCTGAAATGAAAGCTAAATAAACAAACACAGTATTCTAAATGTGCAATTTTCTTCAATGGGTAGCCATGTTTAACTACTTTTTAATATACAAATAAATCTTTTTTAACTTGAGAATAACCTGGAAAAGATAGTGTTTTAGCTTCCAATTTATTTAGTTTTCAAGTCTGACAAGCCCTACTGACCATAATACAAAATGCTTCATAACCTTATGGTTCTTAAAATATAAAATGCTTCATGAACTTACGGTGATTCAAGTTTCTTACATATCTAGGCCCCTGTTTTAAGGTACCAGTCTTACGTTCTGTGGCAGAAGGGTTAAATTATATGTATTTAAAAACACAGTTATCAATTTTTGATGTTAAAAAAATAACAAAGTAAAAAAAAAAGAACTGCTTATGGAAACTCTTTCACAAAGCTGCACTAAATAATATTACTTATTGTACTTATTAAGTGACATGATTTATCCAAATAAGGGGAGAAGTATAATCCACATGAAGAAGGCAATTACAAACTTTCCAAATCTAATAAGGTATCAGAATAATGAACCTACTGGAAGTTATCTGAAAAGTATTCAAGCTTTGAAACTTTTACTGATGACTCAAAGATAACTGCATCAGCTTTTAGTTGGGAGTTTGTTGTCTATCCACCTTAATTCAAGTTATAAATAATGCCTCTAGAATGATCTAAATGCTTGTTTGAATAGAAAGAGATAAAATAATCATATGTCTTTAACAGTTGTGTCTGTGTATCATACTGCCTGCATATGGTATATTACAGACGACAGGGAGGAACACTACCTTGCCAGCCTCATGTCCTCTTAGTTCCTTACGTGCTATGCAACCCTTACTTACAGTTCCACAAGCAGACCTGAACTCTGCATATCACTTTACCTCGCTGGTAAATTCCTACCCATCTCCTATTCATTCTTTGAGAATCAGTTCTGCCTTGAAAGTTTTTCTGATTCATTCTGGCCCCTGCCCTGGGGTAGAGTTAAAAACATTCGCTATTCTTTCCACTGAAAATAATTTATACTTATTTCTAAAAAGCATGTAATATTGTTTTATAATTGTCTATGCCCCTACTTCTTGACTTGGAATTCCTAAATCACAGGGACAGTATCTCATTTTTTGTATCCTTCTGAGGTTAACATAGGAGTTGGCATACAATGACCTTTGACTAAATGTTTGCAGAATGAATGAGATCAGATATATTCCACTGATTTAGTCTCCTCCTATAAATCCACCATTTCCAGCTTGGAATCCTTTTCTGAATTCAAATTTCTCATTTCTATAATTGTCAGTTATAAAACCTACCTAAATTTTCCAGATATAGCAAATTCAAATCCACTGCTTCAAAACAATTCATTCTCTTTGTCCAATGTTCTATCTACATCCTCTCTTTCCTCATGAAATTATAATGTACTCACAGTTGCTGAGGTTTAAAAATTTCAGGATTATCACAAAAGGGAACAGGCTACTTTCTTACCTGAAAGCCTTTAACAATTCCAGGATATTTATGGACTGACATTTCAATTTTTAGAGTAGCATTCAGTCCCTTTAGGGTCTATAGCAACCCCACCCCCAACCCCACAGAAACTAAACTCTTCGATTAGTTTCGTCATCCACACATGTCCCCGTTTCTGTGCCACCCTATTAATGCCACTGGACAGTTGTGAGAACCAAATAATAGAATGAGGAGAAGGGGCTCTGTAAACTACAAAATCCTCTACAAATATTAGTATAATCCTTCTCTGTCATTTAAAACCCAGCTGAAAGCATCTTCCTCTGTGAAGGCTTTTCAGATATGCTATCTGCAATGTCTCCTTCTGAACTCACACAGCATTGCCTGTGCCTCTTAGCACTGAGGCATGGGAATGATCTATTCCATCAGATAAAAATGTTTTTAATAGAGTGTATAAGAAATTAAGCACATTTTAAATATTTATTTCATCTTTGAATTTTTCCTCTTATCATGTATTCTTAGGTTGACCACACATGTGAAAATGAGAAAGCTCTATGATAACTGGCTGAACTTCACCTATATTGTAAATTTTCTATAACAAAGTCTCTCGATTTTTGGTACAAATGAGAATCATATGTTAAAAAAACAGAGATAGATAAATATTTTTTAAAAAGTTTTACAGGTAATTCTGATGTACTTCAAATATTAAGAAGTATTCTATAGCATAGTTTGTTTTTTTCCCTGTTTTTTTGGTGGGGAGAGAGGTTAACTTTGACAATGCATTTAAATGATATTTCACTCTTTAATAATGAAGCTATTAATGCAGTTAGCAAAATAAATAGGAAATAAAACAAAACAAAACCCTCGTATATAATGCTTTTTATCACGGGAATATGATCACTACATGGTCATACATCTAATGAGTGATGTGATAATGAATGTAATAAATGCATAAATATGTAAAAAAATTAAAATATATTACTTAATGGATGCCTCCTTATATATTTAAAAGTAACCCACATAAAGATTCAGTTAAATGGAGCTACCTAAAATGTAAGGTAGCTTTATCTTTCCTATCTTTGTATTCAAAGTTCTGTTAATACTTGAGGAGAAAAAGTAAAAAGATCTGTAGGATCTACTTTTATGTCTATGTAAGAATCATATGTAGAATTGTACTCACTTGCCAGTGGCCCATGAAAAACTTGCTTCAGAACTATTTTTAAAAACAGGTAATGGGTTTTTACTATTATTTTAAGTAAACACTTTACTATTATTTTAAGTAAACACTTTAAGTAAACACTTTTACTATTATTTTAAGTAAACACTTTACTATTATTTTAAGTAAACACTATTATTTTAAGTAAACACTTTACTATTATTTTAAGTAAACACTTTAAACACTTTTACTATTATTTTAAGTAAACACTTTAAAAATTTGTCCTTAGGTTTCAAGAATGTCTCAGAATTCATTATTCATTTTTACCTAAACACCAAACGTAAAACTATGAACTGTATTTCTCTATGATAGTGAACAGGTATTACCTATAGTTACACAAAGTTCATTTGCAAATTAGTTAAGATTCTACATACAGGATTTAGAATAATGTTAAAAGTGCCAGGCTTATTTAATTTTAAGAAAAGAGATAATAGCTTCATATGGAAGCAGTTGTTCCCATACTAAACTTTATGTAACACTAAATTTTTTTTCTCTTTTTTCAGTTATTTTCATTTATGCATACTCTTTGTACCATGTTGGGAGTTTGAGGTGGTGGGGAGGGGAGGATATAATATATGGAGAATGTGGCCTTAAAATCCTCCTTTTCTTCAATTACATGATCAAATAAATTTTACCACAAGAGATTCAAGTTTCAGTGAACTGTCATTTAAATTTAATTTAAAATGAAGGGATAAATATATACTATTTACCTCATCTTTAATGATTTTCATGAAAGGAAATATGACTCTCACATTAGTTGCTGTTCTTAAAAGCTGGTAGCATTGATCTACAAAAACTTGTTTTGAAGGATTAGACTTTAGCTGAAGTTTACTCCATATGAAAATCAACTCCCTGTAAATGAGAAAAAAAGAGAAATATCAAAAATACAGTTTATTCAAATACAGACATTAGCTGTCTTTCCCTGATTCTGTAGTGCCCTGGCTGGGATGTATACAAAGTGGGTGTAAATGGACATTAAGTTAACTTCCAAGCTACTTCCGCTACCTATTTGGGACTAATAGAAGCTAGGAGAAAAGGTGAGATTAGAAATTGCAATTTGCTGTATGGAATGCATTCTAATTATATGCCAACAAACCTAAGGCATCTCTAGTACTTGATCAAAACAAATTCTAATCTCAGTATACCAATATTAATGATATTGCTTAAAAAATTTAACTTTGACCTTTAATTAATACCCACTTGCAAATTTAGAAATCAATGTTGTAGAATTTCTGCAAAGAAGAAATGGTTCATACTTTTCAATCTATTAAGATACCAAAAGTACTACAGATTAAAAGTGTAAGTATATTATAGTACTGATTCTGAAATTTTATGTTTTATATCATCTACTCTTCCATTAAGATGTAGTATTTTAAACAAACAAGCTATGGACCATTTAAAGTACTTCACAGGTAGATTCTTTTCTAAAATGTGGCCAAGGTTATTAGATGAACAAGGTAGGAGCAGTGGGTTTTGAGGCAAAGGAAATCATAAGATATAATTGTTACATTTGGATATCACATTTTAGCAAATTAGAATTCCTTGAAAAGTGTCATAAAAGTTACATAAAACATCATAATCTAAAACGTATTAAAATAATTGATGAAAATGTTTAAAAAAAAAAGTGATATACTGAGAATGTACTTTGAACCCAGCACATACAGCTATTAAATCTAAGGACAGCTTGACTACTATCATGAAGGTATGCATACTCTATTTAGAGAGACAACACAGAACACAAAACAAAAAATGATGGCAAGCAACACAGAAAGTAAAACCAAAATTCCTCTTCCATTTCACACTAGCTGTGTGGGTGTTCCTAAGTTTCCGTCCACCACTCACTTTTTTTTTGCACACATATTCCTTTGGAAAGCTCACCAGGTTTCACACCATGTTCCCAAATCTCTAGCTCTGACTTCTTTCCCAGTTTCCATAACTGGATATTTCAACTGAGATTGGTTTCTATCACTTTAATCCGTTTAGAACAAATCAAATTCCTGCAAAATTGATTATCTTTTCCTAGATCAATGACACTAAACATTCCTCTAACCTGTCTGGTTCTAACCTGCTTGTTTTTCATAGTCTTTATATTTTTATTATATTTTTGCCCACAGTTATATCATTCTTTCTCAATGCTACCACGTTAGGCCCTTTAATTTTCCATATGTACTTCTATAGGGGTTGCTAAACTGATCTGCTTCCAGCCTCCCAGATTATTTCATTTAGTACTTGTTCAATATGCCTTGTGGTGTTAAAAGCAACAGAAACATGGGTTTTGGTGTCAGAAGGATCAGGATTTGAATCCTGGGCATTCTTCTAGGTTGGTTTCCTCAGTGTCAGTTAATGTGCTTCATTTATTCTCATTTTCTGTTGTGCTGATTGCTCTACTTGGAAAATATTTATTTCTAAGACAAGCTTATCTTTCACAGTCCATATCAAGTGCCTCTTCTTCATGAAAACTTTCATGAATACCCCAAACTAAAGTGATAACTACTTCAGAACAGATCTTCTCTCTCTTATTGATTTAATGCCTTTCATATACTTCCTTGTTTATAAGTCCTGTTTCCCCAACTATTAATACATTGTAAATCTTCTCAATGACACATTATATAGTGGAGGTAGTGAAAAAGAACAGGAGATTGGGAATAAGAGACCTACATTTCAATAGGGCATTACATACCAACTGAGATGGTACTCCCCAGTTCACAGTGAACCACCATTTTCTAAGAACAGCCCAAATACGCAGGGTTGGAACCTCAGTAGCCATGCCTCCTAAGTGACCCTCCTCACTCTCCTTAAAATATTAATTCAGGGATGGGAAACTGACCCCAATTAAGTTGGTCAGAATCCCTGGAATGTTCTCAACTCTAAACTATGAAGCCTGGGGACTGTTGGCATTCTTCTGGTCTGCAACAGGAAAGACTGAAGCCAAATGGCAGAACAGAGATACTTTTAAAAACCCCCAGCAATCTCAACGTCCCTGTTAGCAATTATCTTTGAGGACCACCTATAACCCTGCCCTTTCTGTGGCTCATGTCATACCCCAGTATACATTCAATAAATACTACCTTTTCCCTGAACTAGTTAGACATAGGATGTTATCACTTGGAAACTGACTAGTATAAATTCCAACTCCATTTTGTTACTAGCTGTGTGGCTTTTATCTCTTTTATCCACAGTTTTCTTATACATAAAAAGAATTAAGAGAAATAAGTGAAAACACCTAAGGTGAAATGTCTGGTATATACTGATGTTTAATAAATTGCTCAGATAGTCTTCTTTGTGAAGACCAAAGGGAAAGTTTAATGAAGCTTATGTTTTCCTTTCCAAAAAAGGGTCCTTAAAAAAGAAACAACACAGCACTGATTTGGTGTACAAACACATTTCCCAGGTAGCTAACTGCTAATATAACCACCAAGTTATCTAGTTGCAGAGAGACTATAACAAGGTCTATAGCCACCCTTACCACATAGGTTTTTTTTCATACTATACCCATTTTATAGTAAGTAATGTTTAATAGCAGAGGCTGCCTGGGTTTGAATCATTATTTACTAGTTGAATGGTTTGGGCATAATATTATCTACCCCATAAGATTGCTGGAGTAAATGAGATAATGCATATATAAAGCAGAGACTAATGGAAGCACTCAGCAAATATAAGCAGCTGCTATTATTATAATATTCTTATTACTATCGATGGTGAGAGAACTGGATTAGCAGCTGGCTTCATTGGCTTGAGACAGAGCAAAGCTGGACTGTGATCAGGTGTTGTCCTCAGAGAGGGGAGATGCAGAGTGAGCGGAAGAGCAAGATGAGACAGACAACACGGACCTTATAAGCGGGAGAGAATCCGGCTCTTGAAGTTACAGTGAAAATCAACTTTTTCGGACCCCAGCACTCAGAAATATAAAGGAGGGAGGTAGAAGAAATAAGAGGGCAGGCGATCAGAACTCAGCCTACTCAGAAGGAAGGACAAAGAAGCAGGCTAAAGATTCCTTTTCAGTTAGGCAGCTGGGAGTCACACACCCAGCTTCTATTCTTAGAAGGTGACTGTGGCCAGGAGCAGGAAAGATAGGCACTGTTCTATTTTTAAAGTTCTTCCCTAAAGAGTAGAAATTGGTTAGCCAAGAGAAGAAGAAAATAAAATGTTTTCCTGGTCCTTTTTGGTTTGTTTATACTTGATTCCAGTTTATTTATGAGTGTGTTAAAATGAAAACAATGGATATTCTGTTTAAATAGTTTAATATAGCCAAGGGTAGAGAACATTCCTATCACCATAGGAAAAGAAATACTATAATAGTAATGGCTATATCCTGTTTCAAAATAACTACATATCAAGAAATGATAATACTTTGAAACTATTTAGAAGTGTATGTCTTACCATCGTCTCCTGATCCTCTCCTCTATTTATAATTTCAATTTACATGGTAAACTTCTGAATAAAAATTTGTATATTCTAAGAGTACAGTCCCATAGAAGATAAGTCCACTAGTTTCTAGACCCAGTTCTATTAATTAGCTATTTGACTCTATCTCTGAATCTGAAGATTTTAATCTATAAAATCTATAATATATTAAATACATTTATCTTTAAACCCCCTTCAAGCTATTGTTTTAAGTATCTAAGAACTTAAAATTTGAAAGCATTTATTAAAAAATGTTTATAGCCCATATCATTTCATATTATGATGTTAGGCACATGAAACCTACTTTTCTCTTAAGAATTAATGACATGTCAAAGTGGTAGGGTTTTTTTTCTTTTGTGTGTGTGTGCGTGTGTACTGGGGTAGGGGAGGCAGAAGTTATTAGAATATTTTCTAATTATTATTCATGATTTCATCTAATAGCACTTAAGGGTTGGTACTAAAAATACTCTCAAACCACATTATAAATTACATGATTGCTAGATAAATTTGATGCTTCATAATATTCTGCTAATAATTTTTTTTTCTGCTAATAATTTTTAAGTGGTTTTAAAAATGCTTAGAAAAACTAATAGTCACATAATACCATTTATATTAGTGTCCCCAAAATGAGTTACTTAGGTATAAGTCTAGCAAAATATGTATAAGATCTACATGAGGAAAAAATCTAGCAAAATATGTATAAGATCTACATGAGGAAAACTACAAAACTCTGATGAATGAAATCAAAGGACTAAATAAATGGAGATATATTCCATGTTCATTGACAGGAGGGCTCAATATTGTCAAGTTATTAGTTTTTCTCAACTTAATCTACAGATTCAATCCCAATCTAAATCCCAGCAGGTTATTTTATGGATATGGACAAACTGTTCATGTGGAGAGACAAAAGACCCAGAATAGCTAATACAATACTGAAGAAGAACAAATTTGGAGGAATGATACTACCCGACTTCAGGACTTAATATATAACTAACATAATGAAGACAGAGTTGTACTGGTGAAAGAAGAGACATATAGATCAATGGAAGAGAACAGAGAGCTAGAAATAGACCCACATAAATATAGTCAACTGTTCTTTGACAAAGGAGCAAAGGCAATACAATGGAGCAAAAGATAGTCTTTTCAAGAAATGGTGCTAGAACAACTAGACATCCACATTAAAAAAAAAAGAGTCTAGACACAGACCTTACACCCTTCACAAAAATTAACTAAAAATGGATCATGGTCTAAACAGAAAACACAGAACTACAAAACTCCTAGAAGATAACATAGGAGAATACCTAGATGACCTTGCGTATGTTGATGCCTTTTTAGATATAACACCAAAGACATGATCCATGAAAGAAATAATTGATAAGCTGGACTTCATTAAGATTGAAAACTTCTCTGTGAAAGACAATATCAAGAGAATTAAAAGACAAGCCACAGACTGGGAGAAAATATTTGTAAAAGACTCATCCAAAAAAGGACTGTTATCCATAATATACAAAGAACTCTTAAAACTCAACAATAAGAAAACAAACAACCCAATTAAAAAATGGGCCAAAGACCTTAACAGACACCTCACCAAAGAAGATATACAGATAGCAAATAAGCATATGAAAAGATGCTCCACATCATATGTCATCAGGGAAATGCAAATTAAAACAACGAGATACCACTACACACCTATTAGAATGGCCAAAATCTGGGACACGAATAACAAATGCTGGTGAGGATGTGGAGCAACAGGAAATCTCAAACACTGCTGGTGGAAATGAAAAATGGTACAGCCACTCTGGAAGACAGTTTGGCAGTTTCTTACAAAACTAAACATACTCTTACCATACGTTCCAGCAATCATGCTCCTTGGTATTTACCCAAAGGAGGTGAAAATTTATGTCCACACATAAACCTGCACACAGATGTTTATAGCAGCTTTATTCATAACTGCCAAATCTTGGAGGCAACCAAGATGTCCTTTAGTAGATGATGGATAAATAAACTGTGGTACATCCAGGCAATGGAATATTATTCAGCACTAAAAAGAAATGAGCTATCAAGCTATGAAAAGACGCAGAGGAACCTTAAATGCATATTACTAAGTGAAAAAGGCCAATCTGAAAAGGCTACATACTGTATGATTCCAACTATATGATATTTTGGAAAAGGCAGAACTATGGAGATAGTAAAAAAAAAAAAAAATCAGTTGTTTCCAGAGGTGGGGGCAGGGGTGAGAGGGAGAGATGAATAGGCAGAGCACAGAGGATTTTTAGGGCATACTCTGTATGATATTATAGTGATGGATATATGTCATTATATATTTGTCCAAACCCATAGAAAATTAACACCAAGAGTGAACCCTAAAGGTAAACTGTGGACTCTGGGTAATTAAGATGTGTCAATGTAGGTTCATTCTTAGTAAAAAATGTACCATTTGGTGAGTGATCTTGATAATGGGGGAAGAAATGCCTTTGTGGGGGCAGGGAATATATAGGGAATGCCTGTACCTCCCTATTTTTTTGTAAAACTTAAAACTGCTCTGAAAAATGAACTCTTAAAAAAATTTAAAAATAACACTCTAAATTTAATTTAAAACATAACTATTTTATTGTAACACATTCCTTAAAAATCAACGCTATCGATTACTGGTACATGATCATTTTCTTTTTTAATCCTTACAATAGGTCTTACAACCTATCATTTTTTGCACAATAAATGTGGGGGAAAAAGTGGCTTAACATTTTCACGTAACTTAAAAAAAATATAAAGTACAAATTCTGCTAACCAATTCTTCTGTACCCCATCTCACCATTTCAATTTCTATATTAGGAACACTTACCAGATACAGTACATATCCCCATTCTGGAGCTGTGGAATAAGAAAGGATTCACAGAGTTGCAAGGCTAACATAGTCTTGCCTTCTTTTTCAGTGTTACAGATGATATCAATTCCACTCTTACAATCAGTTTTCAGTAAATGCTATAAGAGGAAAAGAAAAACCAGTTTGTATCATTAAAAATATCTAGAAAGATAGGTGTAATAAATGTTTACATTAAGTAGTCAGGAGAAATTAGATTTCTAGTTTTCTTCTACAAAGACAATGATGAATTGTACAGAGATATTTTCATGTTTTCATAGTTTCACTATATAGAACCTATAGTTTACAATGACTACTTTTAATCTCAATGTCCACAGCTTGTAGGTATGTAGGGTCCATATTAGAAAAAGGTTCTTTCATCTTAAAAAAAACCAAAATAACAAACATATGCATTTAATTTCTTAGGAGTTTATTTAAAATGCAAAATCATAATGCTTCTCAGTTTTTATTTAACCTCTGTCACACCAGAAGCTCATTCAACATGAATAATGCCTATCAACAAAAATTTTAATTTCATCATTTGTTAATATCAGACTCTAATTCAATATGAGCTTAAAGAATGGTGCCAAAGGGAACATCTAGATAATGTAATCTTAAAACCTTTGATATTACTGTAAAAGGAATTTAACAAGAATGGGCTACTTTTTTTTTTGGTAAGGTTAAAATGGTAATAGGCAAACATAATCTCAAACAATACCTCCCGGAATAGGTGATCTTCTACAGGTGACATAAACAGACATGTGAAGAGTGCTTGATGGAAGTACAAGTCTTTACTGATTTCTGGGTGATTTATACAACATTTAATAAGAGCCATTGCTTCAGGTATGCGTTCACAAGCAATTAGGTATCTGGCACGTAGTTCAAAGAATAGTGGATTTTCAGAACTTAAATATTTGTTCACTATATTAAAAAGAAAACAGACTCTTATTACTCTCATGAAAAGACTGTCTCGAACTTTGTTCTTTGACACCTTAGCGCTAACATGTGGTATATAATTAAATCAACTATTTAATTAAATAGTATTTTTCTTATTAGGAGTTTATTTGTGAAAAGAATGTTCAGTTAAATGATTGGAAAAATGGAAGTAAGAGACACCAAAACTGTGCCCAAGAAATATTTGCTGATTCTTTCTCAGTCTAAAAAGTAAGCAAAATTTAAAAAACAAAAAAAACCATGAAATATTCTTTTTTTGTGTTCACTAACGTTAAAATATGTTTCAAATGACATGGGATCTGGAATTTCTTTCTAGTCTAAGATTACATACTTTATCTTCTTACTGACCAATATTTTCATTCCTATAAGATTAAAAGGCTAAATTGTAATTTGTCATTAAACCATATTAATTCAGATTAATTATAGAGAAATGTAATCTGAATTAATGAAAAAGTTCAATCATAAAAGAAATATATTTTATTACTTTCTAACAAAAAAATTAAGTTACAAGTAGTGCCAAACAGGACTGCTTATTAATGTATGCCCATGTGTCACTAAGGATAATTACTAATTAATACTCGCTTTTACACAATTTTAAAATATATAAAAACCTTTATCTGTATAAGTTCATTTAGACCTAACAACAACCTCATGACAGGTATAATATTAATACTTGTTTTACAGATCACAAAACTGAGTCTCAGAGAGGTCAAATGACTTGCCCAAGGACAAAGTATTAATTAAATAAGTGGCAGAGCAGGAACTGGAACCCATATTTCATGATTTCAAATCCAAAAATCCTTTAATTAGTTACATATGTTTAATCAGTAGCTTCTGAAATGCCTATGAATAATGTTTTATTTGGGCTTCAACATTTGCCTTGCAATTCTGTTTATACTATAAGATAAGCAGACACTGATTTTGTATAGTTGATGCAAAGATAAACTTCAGACTGATCTTTACCCTGATATGCTGGTACCCTGTACCAACTAGAGTACAGTCATCTACATTAATGAGGTTCTAGAGCAGCTTTTCCCTAAGTGAGGTATGCTAGTGTAAGTATGAAAGGACTATATACATATTATAAACTGTATATATTGAGGCCATCAGCCCTCACACCAACAAGCAACAGGTTTGTTCTAGCTCCTACTGAAAGGAGCCTAAAAGCTACCCTAAAACCCCAAACTCTGCTCCCCTGTTCTCATTCCCTATGATTCTGTCTTTGCCTAGCTCCTGTCCCCTCTGGCCACATTCTCCAGTTTCCTCAGAGATTCCTTCAAGGCTGTCACCCTTGCCTTCCCTATATTTGATGGTTCATACTTTTCCTCAATGAGCTGACTCTTCCTCCTCTGATCTAACTACTGCCTCCCTCTTCAGTTTTTTCTTTTGTTTTTATTCCTTTCCAAGACCCTCACATCAAGTGCTAGTCTCCTTTGTATCCTTTATATTTATACCACACCATTGTCACATATACCTTAGCTCTTTCCTTCTAGTCTTGTCCTACCTCCCATCTCATTCCACCACTGCTTCTCCTGGTCTTATCTCTTTTTTCATCTTCTCTAACATCTCTTCTAGTCCTCTACACTTGTATCTGGGGTCAGCTTGCTCTTAAGCCCTAGAATCATAGCCCCTTCTCCATTCAGTTCTACTCACAACCCACCCCACTCCTTTACCTGGGACAAATGGAAAGATCCTAACCTGCTCAGGCAATTGGTGGTGTGAAATGTCTTCTCACCAGACCAATATCTGAATGGTTCCAGCTGGCAGGTCTTGTCTTTCCCTTTGGCCATGTTATAACTGCACTCCATAGGCTCTCTCCATGCTCTCAACTGTGTCCACACTTTTGTGCTTATTCACTACTGCTGAGCTTACATTCTGAGTTTTGGTGACCCAAATGTTCTGGGGCTCAGGAATAATATGGCAAATGTTTTTTTTAAAAAAGAATTAACTAGAAATAGTTGACAGAGCTTCCTGCCTTCAAAAGCAGATTTTGGCTCACAGGAACCACTGTGCATCTAGGTTGGAGAGGAAGTGATGTCCAAAAGGTATGCAGGTGGTAAGGGGATGAGACAAAACTTAACTTCTATTAATGAATGAAGTTTGGGAAATACTGCTCTAGAGTATCTGGAATCGAAATTTACTTACTCATTTAATTAGTCATTCATTCACTTATGCATTCATCTTGTGGTCATTCATTCAGTAAACAAATATTTATACTGAGCACTGGCTAGGTGTAGGATATATGGTAGTGTATATCAAAACAAAAGCTGAAGGAGTTCCATCCTTCACAGAGTTTCCTGTATAAGGGAGATTCCATGTGCTTAAGCAGGGTGTTTTTTTTTTTTTTTTTTGTTTTAAAGGGTGTTCCTACTTAAATAGATTTTAAAAAACATAACTGAAGTGAAAACAAACTCTGTAAAAAGCATGGGGATACTAAATATGTTAATACTCTGAATTCCCATTTTAATAGGAAATTACTAGAAATAATTGTACCTAATCTTATGTCAAATCACTCTTGGGCTGGGTTAATATAACAAATTAAACACACTTCATGTGAAAATACATTACTCTTATTCAGTATTATAAAATAAAGAAAAATCACTATTACTGCTCTAGTTAGAAAATGAAATTGTATTTGCTTCTCACAAATGTTGGTTTAGAGTTTGAGTCTCCTGAAGTACCTATCTCCTGAGATGCTGGCTGGGCTTTTAGAACAGCTTGCAACACTGGATCTTCCCATGGGCCACCATCTCTAATGATTCGAGTCACCAGTTCCAGATTCACATTTCCATATCTGCGGAGGTGATTCTGGCATTCCTAGGAGAGAAAAATCATTTTGGCTTTGTGAATTTAAAGGGGTTAAAAACTAAATTTGATCATCATTGTCAATAAAATGACTGATGGTCAGTGAGGCAGCTGTTAAACTACAGAAGAGAAAGGGTTGCTTTAGTAACCTAATTAGGGTGTCAAAACCCCATTAGTACACAAATAGGCTTTAATGCCAAAGGTTACACAGTTTGTACATAATTGGACTTAGAAAATCCCATTATAACAGGGATGAAGTGTAACCTAAGGGAAAAACATGTGGGATGCATCATTTCTAGGAAAAGAACCAGGCTGCAAAAACCTAATGGAAAAACTTACAGGATGCATCATTCCTAGGAAAAGAACCAGGTTGCAAAAATGTAAAATGTGTACGTTCATTTATGTAAGGGTTCATAAAGTTTCCGTTAACAATGGCAGGCCTAACAATAAGAAGGTAATAGAGAGGTCCCTGTCCAATGCAGATTCTGGTTGGCAGGTAGGTACAGGTCTCTGTCCCTGATCCCAAATGTAGAATCTTAGGTGTAGCAGAAGGCTGGAAGATGGAAATTCTATTCCACTTTGTTGTGTAAGTAGATTTATAGTCTTGGGATGAGAAATGACAGGCTGAAGGAATGAATCCAGGCTATAATATGAAGACTTTGCATTAGGTTTAAGATAAAGATACTATTGATAAGTTGGGCATTAACTGATAATTTGTCTATGCATTTTGGGGGATTTTTTAAAAAAGATATTTGAAATGTTTTTAGAGAATCTGTTATCTTAGACTTGTGATTAAAATATGAAATATGTAACAAGTTTGTAAACAATGTTTAATATTTAGGAGAACTTGGTTTACTGAATTTATAAATTTATTAGACTTAGATTTACAAGATTTAATCATTTGATTATGATGCTTTGATTCATTATATACTTTGTTAGGTGTTTTTTAAAATGTTTCATGGAATTTAATTTGATAATTTAAAAAGATTAACTGAAGGCCTAGTGAAGGTATGGATAGATTTGTTTTTTTAATGCATAAATTGAGCTTAAGGCCTTAAGAAAAAACTAGATATTGAAATTGGCAATGCTAAAAACTGGAATAAACTGCACATCAATTAAAATACAAGCGACTGTCAGAATTTCTTTCTGTGCTAAAAAATCCCTCAGACATAAAAAACTTAGTAACAGTTATAAAGCGAAGCTTCAGGATAAAACCATATATATTTACAAATTTTATTTATCAGATGAATCATTAGGCTACATATTCAAAGTGGCAGTGAACACTTTGCTTTTATTAAATTGTCATGCTCTTTCATCGTTTCAACGTTCCAAAGTGATATCTATATGCCACTTTTCATTCATTGTTAAAATACATGAAAGAGATTTTGTTTTATAAGAGAACAAGGCAGTAGAAGAAATCAAGTTTCAAGATGAAGAATCATTCAAAGAAGCCAAAGGATCATTAAGTCAAAACATGAAAGTAAGTATCTTCTAAAAGTTACTTAGGGAATTCCCAAATTAAAATGAGCAAGCAAGCAAACAAAAACCCTATAACCAAATGGGCAAGTTACTTAACCTCTCTGCTCCTTCAGTTAACTCCTCTACAAAACGGATACTAAAAACACCTATTTCATAGGATTGTTGTAAGGATTAAATAATACACAGTATTGAAAAGTGCTTAGGACAATGAATAAGTACTTAATAAATGTTAGCTATTTTTTTTCTATTTTTTAAGATTCTGAATAAATATTTTATTTTAGGACACCCAACTGCCTTATCGTAAAATAAATTTCTACATTTCCATGTGTCAGCATATTACAGCACTCATAAAAATATGGTATAAAGTTATTGATCAGCCATGATTTTTTAACACATGGAATATAGTAATGATCTGTGGCAATGACTTCATGGTTAAAAACAATCATCGATTTCAAACCTCAAGGTAAACAAACTCCTAAATTACTCTAGACATACATATTGCTGCCCATACAAATTAAACTACTGTAAGCTGGCTTTTGGTCCAGTCAAAGCACAAGAAATAAGGTGAGCTGGATGCCAGCCCATGAATCACTGATTAGGCTTTAGCTCTGCTGCTGAGCTCTTGGACAATCTTTCTTTCTCGCTGTGTTAGGATAGGTGAGGCACCAATCATACAGCCATTAGTGCTGTGGGACCTAGAACTGGACTTGGGCCTAAAGTCAAGATATGGTGAAATAGGTCTATTGCTAATTTCTTAAACTTGGCTGAAAATAAGAAACACTTGGAGGTCTTGTTAAAAAATGATTCCCAGACCTCAATTCAAACCTACTGAATCAAGGTTTCTAGGAGAAAACCCTGATAATCTGTATATTTAACAATCCCTACCCCACAGTCAACTCTGGCATACTTTTTGATTGTATTGGGTTGGCCAAAAAGTTCCTTCGGTTTTAAAGTAAAAATAAGACAAATTTTTCATTTTCACTAAGAACTTTATTTACCATTTTGTTCCACTACCTTCTGCCATTTTCCAGACAACTTCATAATTCCATCTTGCCAAAACTTTTTATCTTTTTGAGCAAAGAACTGTTCCAGGTGCCTTTTATAGTCTTCCAGGGAATTGAAATTTCTTCCATTAAGAGAATTTTGTAAACACTGAAATAAATGGAAATCCGAAGGTGCAATGCCTGGTGAATATGGCGGATGAATCAGAACTTCCCAGCCACTGTAACAGTTTTTGCCTGGTCATCAAAGAAACATGCAGTCTTGCATTAACCTGATGGAAGATTATGTGTTTCTGTTGACTTTCTGGATGCTTTTTGTCGAGTGCTGCTTTCAGTTGGTCTAACTGGTAGCAGTACTTGTTGGAATTAATCGTTTGGTTTTCCAGAAGGAGCTCATAATAGAGGACTCCCTTCCAATCCCACCATATACACAACGTCACCTTCTTTGGATGAAGACCGGCCTTTGGTTTCGTTAGTGCTGGTTCATTTCACTTGCCCCACAATCTCTTCCATTCCACATTATTGTATAGTATCCACTTTTCATCGCCCGTCACAATTTGTTTTAAAAACAGAACGTTTTCATTACGTTTAAGTAGAGAATCGCATGTTGAAATACGGTCAAGAAGGTTTTTTTGCTTAACTTATGTGGAACCCAAACATCAAAGCAATGAACATAACCAAGCTGGTGCAAATGATCTTCAACACTTGATTTGGATATTTTGAATATGTCGGCTATCTCCTGCGTGGTATAACGTTGATTGTTCTCAATTAATGTCTCGATTTGATCGCTGTCAACTTCAACTGGCCTACCCGACCATGGAGCATCATCCAGTGAGAAATCTCCAGCACGAAACTTCACAAACCACTTTTGACACATTTGATCAGTCACAGCACCTTGTCCATACACTGCACAAAATTTTTTTCGCGTTTCAGTTGCATTTTTACCTTTCTTGAAATAATAAAGCATAATATGCCAAAAATGTTGCTTTTTTCTTCCATCTTCAATATTAAAATGGCTATACAGAAATTCACCAATTTTGATGTGTTTTTTTTTTTTTAACACACGATGATATGACAGCTGTCACAATAAAATCTAACAAAATTGTTTCAAATGAAGTTAAAGACAACTAAGCACTACTAACTACTAGAGCCATCTTACAGAAAAAACTGAATGAACTTTTTGGCAAACCCAATCTCTCCTACATTTGGAGTGCACTTTCATAAATGTTTACACTGTAAATTATATATCTGTACTCCTACCAATCCTTCTATTAAAGAGTAGTAAATTAGCTTAAATTCATTTTTCTAATATAAAAATTATAAATGAAAGTTTTGGTTTTTGTGTGCGTGCACTCCTTGAGTCAAGTACACCATATTTTGGAGACCATTTCTATGGGGAAATAACTCTGGATAGGAAATAGAGATGAAAGAAAGATTTCACTTTGGTCTATTTAAAAAGACACAGGATGAAAGAAAAGTTTCTAAGTATCTTCTGGCTTATTTTTCCTTAAATAGTATGGTGGCTTTTTGGATGATATTCAATTTAAAAGCCTCCCAAGTGAAAAAGGAAACACTTAAATCACTATAGAATTTACAACTTATCTTTTCTAGAGTATATTCATATTGTGTTGTTTTAGAATGTTTACTTAATTAAATTTGGACCTGTATATTAACCTCATCCTTTATTTACCCACTGCACTGTGCTAAATATAATTTCCTCAGAAACTTACATTCAATCCTGTGTCTTTGCCAAAGGCAGAGAGAAAACGTAACTCCCTCACTCTTCTTTCAGAATCCGTTTAGTTCCAGAAGATGTTTCTTCCCCGCACCTGCTGCCACTTTAGAGTTAGCCACCACAACATGTCTGTGAAGCTGCAGGTCAGTGTTCTGGCCATTACACAAACTTGATCTGAACCCTTTCGCTTATCATAGGATAAAAGTTCTTAATGCCCCGACTTCATATTTAAGGACCTCTGGATTTACCTACCTACTCACTCACCTATTATTGCACATCATGACTCCTTTTCTCCAGCCTGGTCTCTTCCATGTCTCCCAAACTTATCTTGTCCTTTCTTGCCTATGCCTTTTCTCGTATCATTCTCTTTCTCCTACAACTTTTGGTAAACCTATCTAAATCCTTTTTTAACTATTTTTCCACAGAGAAGCCTCCACTAGCCACCTCAATCCATAATACTTTCTCCTGCAGTACTGAAAATCTGTACCACTCCACTCTTCTGGTACTCATAATATAGGAGGAAGGCCTTGCATTACTAATTAAGTGTTGCCATCTTACTTCCTACGTAGTTAAAAGCTTCTTCAAACAGTCAGAAAAGGAAAGGTATATCAGAGAAGATGTATTCGCAATAAATAATTTTTAAAATCAGAATAGGAATTTACAGAAATCTGTGTAAGTAGAAGCACTATGAAATATCTGTCTTATTTTGAATGAAATGCAGATTCCAGAAGAAAAGTATAAAATACCACATGTCAAATTCATTCATAAGCAAGCTACTGCAGCAAATCAAAGCAAAAATACAAAAGGTATTCAATATGGTTAATTTATAAAAACAAAGCCTTAAAATACAGTAAAATCTTTACAGTACTTTGAAATGAGAATGATCATATCTTTTATTATTATATTTTCATCGGTTATCTTATGGCAAAGCACTTTAAAAGTGATAAAATTCAAAGATGTTACGCAGTTTTCTTTTACAAAAAGACAATTCTCACAAATTTGCTGTTCATTTCTGTGATAAGTTCCTAAGAAGTATTTACCTGATGTTTTTGAAAACATAAACATTCTGAGTTTGCTCATATAAAGGGAATAGTATACAGTGAAAAAGTTACTGCTTTGTAAAAGAAAGTTCTTAAGGAGAAAATCATTTAAAATGGATGCTTGGACGTATTTACATCATTACATGATTGTTGTTGCCCAAAATCGATATCACCTATAATGCTTGTATCTATGCCATTAAAAAACTTAAACTAGAATTTTCTGTTTAAAACAATCCTTCAATAAGAACCTGCTGTATAAAAAAATAAATAAAATTATAAAATTCTAAAAAAAAAATCCTTCATTTGGAGCATTTTAATGAGTTATTTTGTTTAAAAAATGGTTGCTATTCAAGAAAACAATGATTGATTTCAGCAACAATAGAAATTTAGTAGTCAAATTGCAACAAAAAATTGCAAATTTGCAAAAAGTTGCAAAATTGCAAATTTTTTATTAAAAAATTATAAATTTGGTGGAAGGCATTTAAAACTGAGTATCAACTTTTAGAAAAAAAATTTTTCCATTTGGATCTACCAAAGGTATCTTTTTCACCTATGACAACTATTAAAACCAAGTATCAAAGCAAACTGAACTTAAAAAATCAGACTTTGAAGTACTATATGAACTGTTAAAATTTTTTCAAAAATAAAGCACATTCAGTCATACTGATGTCATTAAAGTCTTACACTGTTAAAATATTTTACTATGTATTTTTATGTTTTATAATGTATTATAGTATTAGTGCATGTACATAAATAACAAATATACATATATTGGGGATATGTGCTCAAACTTAAAAAAAATCTGGATGGGTATTATATCAGAAGTCTGGGGATTCCTGGTTTTAGGTATTATTTGTTTTTATGTTTGTGTTTGGAATCAAACATAAAACTCATCTGCTTCTATTGATCCTAATGTCATGGCAGTTTTCTTCAACATCTCCTGATCTGCTTCTTCCTTGCCATTTCTATAATTTGCACTCTAGTTGATGCCTTCATCTGCTATCACTCAGGTAACCAAACTAAAGTTTCTTCTTCCTCCCTCTCCCGGATAAGGTGGTCTTGAAAAGGCTTTAAAATGTTAAGACCATGAAGCATTTAAGATGGTAGTATAAATAAAAACGTTTCTTTAAACCTATTCTTTTGACATATACATTATTGCAAACACATGGTTACATCATTTCATATAATAGATTAGGGAATACTGAAAAGAATGCTGGGTTGAGAAAAGGATTTAGGCCCTTTTTCTGCTTCTATAAACCTCAGCTCCACTGGAGCTTAATTTTCTGATCTATAAAATAAGGGATTATTGGATTAAATAATTTCTAAAGTGACTCTCAGTCTTAAAATTATAAAAATTCATTAATGCATATAAATTACACATACTTGATTTTTTAAAATAACTAGAATCACGTACTTAGTGAACTATTTAAGATACCTCTTTTGGGGCTTTTGAAAAAAACAAATATTTAAATATGAGTAATTGTCTCCTGTTTAATAAACCTGATTGCATTTTTATACATTTAAAAAATTTTAGGTAACAATGTAAATGTTACTTAAATTAGTAATCAGTTTTTTTCTGAAGCAGAAGCCAATCATAAATACAGTAAAACTATCAACTGAGAGTATAATCAGATTTCAAAATTAGTTGGTGGTTGCCATGCTAATGAAAGCACAACCCTGCCCTACTATCAATATTTTTAAATAAGTAATGAAATATTATGGCCAACAGAGAAGTGCTATTGTTATAGTTCTAGCCTCTAAGATAGACCCTGAAGCAGAATTAAAGTATATGCAAGATTTATTTGAGCATAGATTCCTACACAGAGAGCTGAATGTAAAATACGACTCAGCAGAAATAGTACTGGAGTCAGTCAAGAGAACAGGTCACAATATGGGCTATGCTACAAATTGAGCAAGTTACTTAAGCGTCAGTAAACACTGTTGAATGAATGAATTAATGAATCTCTCTGGTCTTTGGTTTCATCATTTATTAAAAAATTAGATTGGACTTAATATCCTCTACAGTTCTTTACAGCTAAATTTTCTCTGAGCTAATATTTTATCTGGGAAAATATAAACTACTTCAAGCACTAATATGTTGATAATTCTAATTATTATGTATTAAAGACACTCTACAGAATCAGCTTTCAGTGAATAGTGAGTGCCTCAATGATCCTGATATGCTTTTAGAACTAATTTCAAAGTTAAGTCCTATCACTGACTTTAAAGGCACTTATATGTCTGCTCCTGACAACACACAGATTGCAAGATACTCAGGATATTAAGATCTTCATTTATGTTGGATACTATGGTGTGAATAACTATCAATGTTCATCTCTTTTGAGATGACTGCTCTTCCATATGCCCAGGTATACCGGCCTTTTCTGAGATATGCAACTTACTGATGTTAACAGCCCTGTCTTTTGGAGGCTTGCTCTTGGTCCCTTGAGCTTAACTATCTCAAGTTTATTTATTATATATTTTATGCTTGAAATAATTCTGGGTCTTTTATCTCTTCAAAGTGACTGTAGAACTTCAACAGTTGAACCAAAGTAAAGTGTTTCCTACTCAAACAAATTATTTAAAAAAACACAGAAAAAGTGAAAAGATTTCTGAGGTGGTGATATATAAGAATTATTAACTGTGAGTAATAATTTCAAGATAAATGCCAGGGAAAAATATCAAAGCTTTACCCATTTCAACACAAGATTTATCTAAGGAATACAATCTTTACAAAATGATTTCAGAATCTGAAACTTTAATTTTAACATCAATCCCTCTTACTCCCAGTACTAAATATGTGGCACACTTGTCAAACATGTTTCTTTCACAGATAGTGAAATCTTTTCCCTTATACTTTTCTCACAATTAAACATACTTCAGTTTCTCTTTTTTCCTACACATTGTCAAAGTATAATCTACAAGTAAACATTTGATGGTTTCATCCCATGAATACATTTATTGATGTCTCCCCCATCTTACTGTACACAGTGGTAACCAATGGACCATGAAGTAAACAGCTTCAGACAATACACCTCATTGTTTCTTATTTTTTAAGAGTTCAGCAAGGATAATACATCTCTAAATAGAATTTTTTTACAAGAAAGAAATGGCTAGACATCAGATAGAAATGTCTATGGACTTATTTATCCTTCCTTTGTACTGGCAGACATACCAGTCCCCCTTAGGGGACTTAGACTACTAAGTGTTGGAAACAAAAGGATGAAAGTTAGTCTTTGCCCACCAAATCTAACTACGTAGTTGGAGAGACTATCAAACCACAGACAGAATATAGATTAGTGCTCTGTAACAGTGGAAAAACTTAGGTGGGGCAAGTCATATGCAATCAAGATGGAGTTGTGCAGAGACAGGAGAGCTTCTATTCAAGCAGAAAATATGGGAACACAATTTTGAAACTGCTTCTCACTTACGTCTTGTTCTTAAGCTGATATGGTTATATTTAAAAACCTTTTAACCAGCAATACAAAGTTGGTTTTGAATACCAAGATGAGGAATTTGCCAAATTAAGTATTTGGGGAATTTCTTCCAAGTAGCCTAGGGAGGACGGGACATGATCCCAGTTTTTAGAAGGTTTTAGTGGAATGTTAATAGTTCTAAACTTATTCCTATTAGCTAAAAATAATAAAATCTGGGAGATGTGCTGGTCTTATGACCACGATGAATATATACTCTAACTTCTCAGGGGAGATCAACACTTGCCCCAGTGAAACAGGGTGGGCATAACGATCTGTTGTGGCTGGTTCTTTTACTGCTGATTATTTTTTGCTCCTTTTAAGATGCTATTGCAGTAAGATAGCCTTGGGCCTCCTCCTGTTTGGAAGTTTATGTCCCCTACCTCCTCCCACCTCCTTCCTATACTCCCCCAAGGAAGGTCAAGCAGATTTAAAAATAGGGTGAAGTCCCAGGAAAAAAAGTTTAAGGAAGGCCAACTTCTAGTCTGAACAAAAAAGATCTTTGCGATTTATACACTGACCCCAAAGGATGGGGATAGAGTTTTCTCTGAGATCAAGGTAGGCTCATTAAAACATTTGTAGAGCTCTGGCAGTAACGCTTTTTTTTAAACATCTTTATTGGAGTATAATTGCTTTACAATGGTGTGTTAGTTTCTGCTCTATAACAAAGTGAATCAGTCATACATATACATATGTTCCCACATCTCCTTCCTCCTGCATCTCCCTCCCTCCCACCCTCCCCATCCCACCCCCCTTGGTTGGCATTTTGTTGACTACTCCAGGGTCTCTCTGTTTTTTTTCCCCTAAATTAAACAAGTGAACAAAAATCTTTATAACATCTATTTTTCTCTTGATTAATAAAAATTATATATGTTCTTGGATTAAAAAGAAACAAATTAGGAAGATACATATATAGACCCATGAAACTAAACATTATTGCACATCATCAGTACTTGGATATTCCAAAGATATTTAAAACTCTTGTGTCTAGAATGGAACTTATCTTCTTTCTATATCCTCCTTTTCCCCCTATGATCATTGCTCACTTAGTGAATAGCACTACTCTACGTGGTTACTTCAGCTTAGATGCCCAAGAATATACTTGACTCCTCCCTATCTTCCTTACCTCCATCCAATCAATAACATAATCTGAGATTTTAGTTCCTGATTATTGTGTGTGTGCTTTTATTTAAAACTTGTATTTTCTTTTTTCAGAATCATTTCTGATATTAATAGGATTTTCATAATAACGATATTAACAATAGTGTGCTAATTTTTACTTGTTTCTTCAGGTCAGTCCTATTTTTTTTCTGTAACAACTCTGTGTAAATTCTTTGTTTTGATCACTTCTAAATCAGCTGGCATACTTCTTTTATTTGTTTTCCTGATAAAAGATGTAGCTGGTTTGTTTTCCAAGTATTTGGACTATTTATTTCTGTTGCCCTCTCTCATAGACTATAGGGCCTGGCAGCTGTATTATTAAATAATATTTTTCCCTTTAAAAACTCCAGACATTATTTATTTATTCTGGCATTTGTTACAATGAAGAAGTTCACTGCAGACCTGATTTTATTCTTTCCTTTGTGAGAATCCTGTTCGTTCTACAGGAGTCCTGCATCTGTAGGAATTTTTCTTTATCCTGAAAACTGAAATAAGATATAGCTGTATGTAATTATGAATTGAAAATTAATTTTTAAAAATTATTTCCTTCACTGATTTGGATTTTCCTGGAGCTAATATGCTGTTGATCGCCCTTCAACACACTTTTAGTTTAGTAGTTTCATCTCCATACAATATTTTACTTCCATACATTCCTGAGGTTGTCCCTTCTTTACAATTTCACTTCCAGTTTCATGGAAGATACCATAGACTCAACCACAGCAAGAACATAACTGATCCTTTTTTTAAAAACTGTCTTATCTTACCATGTAACTGATGGTAATTGGTGTTAGTCTCTTTATTCATCTTTACCTAGAGTATTTAGAACAGAGAGCTCTTTTACTAATGGGTAAACAGGTCTCTGTCAAATCCTTCAAGCCCAAACAGAGAAGGTAAAAGTTTATAAGTTTGATTTGTTAGACGAATGGCCCATGAGGCAGTAAATTATGAGGAAGCTACAGTGGGAGACAAAACTTTACAAAACTTTCTGACCTCTGGGTATTGGGGCAGGCTGCATTTAGTTTGGGTCATACAGTCATTCTCTCAGTGGAAGGAATGCTCTCATGCAGAGCCATACATCCCATTTTTAATGTAGGTATAACACGATTCCTGTTCTGTTGGTTCTGCTGCACACCTAGTGCATCTTCAAGAAGCACCAACAAAAATGAGATTGGTCACATACCAAACGCCCCACCACCTGCTATTTCCTCCAGCCCCTATTGTTACAAGCTGGTAGGGGGAGTGGCGTATTACTGGATAGCACTGGAAGGTCTCTCTTTTATCTCTCTCTCTCATTTCCCTATTTAATCACATTCAGTTAATCGACTGTTAATAAGTCCTCATCCTAGTAAACAGCATTTACAAGGAATTTTTTCCAAATTTTATATTATTTTTGTCATTTCATTAGGAATCTAAAATATTTAATTAAATTAATGGATTTTGGAGTGTATGAATTCAATCACGAGCCTATGGAAAGCTCACCAATGAACAGATTAAAAATAATAATGACGTAGGGGCATCATATAAGAAATGTGTCATCTTCTTGTGTTGAGGTAAAGAAAAATTACTGGAAGCCAAGTGCCAAGTAAGCAAGGTCTTAGAAGCCAGCATAGATCTTGCTCAACTTACACTGGGGTTAAGTCCCAATAAACCACCGTAAGTTGAAAATATAAGTCGAAAATGCATTTAATATACCTAACCTCCCAAACATCATAGCTTAGCCATGCCTACCTTAAAAATGCTCAGAACACTTACATTACAGTTGGGCAACGTCATCTACCACAAAGCCTATTTTATAATAAAATGCTGAACATCTCATGTAATGTATTGATTATACTGAAAATGAAACAGAATGCTTGTCTGGGTACAGAATGGTTGTAAGTGTATTGGTTGTTTACTCTTATGATGGCATGGCTAACTGGGAGCTACGGGGAGCTGCTGCTTGCTGCAGCTGCCCAGCATATGAGACAGTATCATATGGCGTACCACTAGCCTGGGAAAAGATCAAAATTTGAAGTACAGTTTCTACTGAATGGTATGCCTTCACACCATTGTAGAGTTGAAAAATCGTAAGTTGAACCATCGTTAAGTTGGAGACCATACCATCTGTATATGGAACATCTGGCTCTAAGAATGAAGTTTCCTCTTGGAATAAAGCAGAGGAAAAAATATAGTCAGTGGATAAGAAAAATTAATAATTTCTACTTGAACAACTCAAGGTTTAGGAATTCTGAAATTCATGGAAGAACAGAATAAGCTTAAGAGGTAGGTTTTGATCTCACTGTGAAAAACAGAAATCCGAATAGTATGACTTCAGAGTCCACACATTTCACCAGACAGGTTACAGGCCTGCCTTAGGCCTTAAGCCTGATCATTTTTCTAAGAACCATGCCAAACCAATGACCCTATATACAGCAAGTACGATCATTATCCCCATTTTACAAATGATAAAACTGACACAGAAATTACGTAACTTGCCCAAGATGACAGAGTGGCAAGCTGGGATACTCACAGTTGGAAAATGGGAGGGGAGTAGATGGGGGAACAGATGAGCGATTAACTCAAACCCAGCAAAGAATGTTAGTCCCTTGCTAACCCGAAGCGTGATCAGGGACCGGCACCATCAGCGTCACCTCAGGGCGGGTTAGAGACGCAGACTCTCAGGCCTCACCCCAGAACTACTGAGTCATAACTTGGATTTTAACAAGATCCCCAGGTGATCTTTATGTACATTAAAGTATGAGCAGCGCTGTGTTTGTCCTACTTCTTGTAGAGGAGAAAGAGCATGATCTTAAGCTGTATGAAAGATGGATAGAAAGGTACCACCTGGGAACTAGGGCTTGCACTAGTAGAAAGTATTAAAAAATTCAAAAGGTGACATTGGGATTGTCACTGGGTTATCAAAGGTCAGTCAAAAGCCTGGAGAATTCACAAAACTTAGCAAATGTGAGGTTTTAGAAGAGTATACATGATGGACTACGTGTTGGCCTTTCCTGGGTCCCTTAGGGCACATGTCTGGGAAGCACCAGCAGCAAAGCACCAGCAGCAGCAGTTCAGTTAGAAAATGGAAGACTATTCTCCAGATAAAGCTAAGATGGGAACAGAAGGTGAAATCTCTCCAAGGAGGCAGGACTTAGAGGCCCAAGAAAATTCAGAGTAGGAAGAAGCAACAGCAACAAAAGTAGTGGAAATGCAGAGATTAAAAACAAACAAACAGGAGAAGGGGTGGGCCTTAGAATTTGAGTAGGAGACAGAAAACAATACAAAACCATTAACTCTCCCTTGAGGGATTAATTATTTTGATAACTGAATGGAAACCCTGTTCACAAGAAAAAAAGAAAAAGGATATATCCCTTCACAAATGTTATGATTTCACACATTTAAAACAGAAGTCAAGTATTGTCTCTCATCTACTCTAAAAACGCTTCAGTAGTTCCCACTGAAGTCATTTGTCACTTTCTAAAATACTCTTAACTTTACAAAGGTTTGACTTCTTGTCTTTCTGTCTCTACACTAGAATTAAACTGCACAATAGCAGGGGCTTTTTTGTTTTTGCTTATTATGTTTTTTTCCAGAGCTTAGTGCCTACCACACAATGGGGACTAAATAAATATTTGCTGAAGTAAAAGTTCAAGAATAGATTGCCAAGAGCACAAGTGTCAAAGGAAAAATGGAATGGAAAATTAAGAAGTTTTAAATACTTGAATACAGACTCTAATTAGAATGCAAGCTCCATGAGAACAGGTATTTTTACCACTTGCTGAATGTAAGGATGGATAAAGTAGAAAGTTCAATATAATGTACCTAATTTCACTGATTCTAAGATACATTTTTTCATATTTTTATAACTCTGAAATCAGATTATGTTTTACATTCAATGCTATCTTTGAATCCATGTCAGCCTGGTAATGGTCATGATGCAGTTGTCATTCTGCATGCACGGACATTCGGAGACAACATGAAAACGTGCAAAAGGGTATACTGGTGACACAGAATAAAATCCAGGAGACTAGCAGAGCACTCTCTTAACTCTTGGATATCAGATGGTATAGGAAGGGTATAGGGTAATTAATCTAATTTAACAATACCCCTGAAGCAGGAGCCAAAAGTTGATTAAACAGAACTTACTATAAAGCCAGCTTAAGCTTTTAAAAGCCCAGTACCAGTGACTTTTAGTTCTTTTATTAATTATTTTAGGAAATGCTGCATCACCAACACTTTTGATGCCACCGAAGACAAAATGGTGTAGAAAAATAGACACTGATGACTGGAAAGGAAAAGCAATTCTAGAGTAAGCTTCTGAATGTGAAGAAGTTTTAGATATACCTTAGCCAATTAAGTTTGTTTATAGTTTTCCTATTTTATGTATGTACCAGAGTGATCACTCATAAAAATCTGTTTTAATTCAGTCTAAAAGTTCTTTAAATAAACATGAAATAAAAATTCTAGGTGAGAGAAAGCACTGCATGACTTTTCTGTTACTCTGATGACTTCCTTCCTCAAGGTAGACTGCAATACGTTGTCTGAACAACTGTACCCCTAGGGGGAGCTCAAAGTACATCTTTATTCCACCCCAAAAAAGGGCAATGAGAGACTGCCAAGGACCCATTAGTGAGCCATGGTACTACGTATTGCTTCCCAACAAAATGGTAAAAACATCAAATGTTCTTGTATCTACAGGTGAGGTCTTAGATCTTTTGTCATTCCCTTCTGGATTTACTCTTCACTCATAGAGCATGTGCAAAAAAAAAAAAAAAAAAAAAAATCTGCCTCCTATCTTGGGAAGGCTATTAAGAAAACAGATGGGAAAATCAGGAAACAACCAAAGGAAAAAGTGGCATGGAACAAACAGCCTGCTTCTAGTCTAGGCAAAAAGAGTCCTTTTTCCAGGGCTGAGTTCTACATGGGGCTTTGGAATAAAAGCCTTTAGCAGTAAAAAGCAAGTATATGTCCAGGATACGCTTGGGAATCTATAAGGGTGGTGGCAGCAGGCTCTAGTCTAGCAAATGTGGAATTAAAATCCTCTGTATGAATTGCTTAGAAGTACAGCTAAAGATTAATTTTAAGAACTTTCTTTTTTGCCAACATAACAGAATCTTAAGCATTGCCACCTTAGTAAATATAAAAGCTTATAATCAATAAATAATCAATATACTATTTTTAGGGGGAGAATAAAGGCATGTTTTAAATGTAGACAAAATGTAAGTAGTAAACTGTTTTACCTGGAATGATCCAAGAATATCCTTTAAGGGCTCTTCATAAAACTCATCTCTTCCAAAGAACAGCAGCAACTCAAAGAAACTCCTACAAAGAATAAGTGAATGATAACTTGCATTGCTTCTCTGAATTTTTGCCCCAATTTAAAAGTCTCAAGAGATAACAGTTACATAATATCAGATATTTAGTTTTAAAATAGTTGGCTTTGAAAAATTATATTGATCATTTAGGATTCATGTTATGTTTTCGGTAAAATTAGAATAAAAAGAAATATACTGAAATTCTATACCTGTAGAATGAACAATTATATTACTTATGTCTACCAGTGTTCACAGTGGGGGAAAAAATGCAGTGGTATACCAGGTGGCAAAAATGTGGCTATACATATAACAATGATTCAAAATGGGCACACAGTCCAGCTTCACCCCAAAACAATGGACCCCAGAGAAAACTCAAATTCTGAGTTTTTTTCAAAGAGATACAAGGGGTGGTAAAATTGACCCAAAAATATAAGAGGCACAATGAAAGTCTTAGCCAACATTTATATTATAGCAATATCACCAATTTTATACCTAATAAATGACACATGGTCCTCAAACCCTAGGCTTACCTTGATTATCCCATTTATGATAAGTTGTCCAAACTCTGTGGTTCCTCCTTTTTAAATAAATTATTTGGAAAATACTGTTACTAAGTACTTTATGTGCCTTTAACAATTCATGAGTTCACACAGGAAGAAATATAACTTATTTCCTAATCATGAGCATGGAAAACTATTAAAAATTATTTAGTAATCCTAAAGTATCACAAATGATGAATCCCTGAAAAATTTTAAATTTTATTAACCTAGAAGACTCAACTAGGAATACCTGAAGTTGTATTTTTTAAACACTTCTGGCGCCTTTTTTTGAGGCATAATTGACATACAACAATATATTAGTTTCAGGTGTACTACATAATGATTCAACATTTGTATATATTGTGAAATGATCACAGTAAGTCTAGTTAACATCCATCACCATACACAGTTGCAATTTTTTCCTTGTGATGAGAACTTTTAAGATTTATTCTCTTAGCAACTTTCAAATATGCAACATAGTATTATTAACTATAGTCACCATACTGTGTATTATTAATACATCCCCATGATTTATTTATTTTATAACTTAAGTCTGTACCTTTTCTCTCCCTTCGTGCATTCTGCCTACTCCCCACCCCCCACCTCTGGCAACCACTCATCTGCTTTCTGTATCTATGAGCTTGGTATTTTGGGGTTTTCTTGGGTTTTTTTGGTCTTAAAATTCAACATATAGGTGAGCTCATACAGTATTTGTCTTTATCTGACTTATTTCACTTAGCATAATGCCCTTAAGGTACATCCACGCTGTCACAAATGGCAATACTGCATTTTTTAATGGCTGAATAATGTTTGATTGTGTATATATACCACATCCTCTTTATTCACTAATCCACTGATGGACACACTTAGGTTGTTTCCACATCTCAGCTCTTGTAAATAATGCTGCAATAAACATGGGGTGCATATGTCTTTTTGAGTTAGTGTTTTCATTTTCTTTGGATAAATACTGAAGTGGAATTGCTGGATCATATGATAGTTCCAATTTTAATTTCTTGAGGAACCTCCAGACTGTCTGCACCAATTTACATTCCCACTAACAGTGTACAAAGGTTCCCTTTTCTCTACATCCTTGCCAACATGTGTTATTTCTTGTCTTTTTACTTTTTGCCTTTAATCAAAGCAAATCACTAATAAAGACAAATTTTTAAATACAAATGCAAATGCAGAATATAACTGAGAATTTTAAAATTATATAAAAGACCTAGGTATTACACAATAATTGCAAAGACCCTTCTAAATACAGTATAGTAACCATACTCCATAAATTGATATATTTATAAATTTGACTTAAAATTTTTAAATGTCAACAGAACAAAACCACATAAAAGCAGTCAAAAGCAAAATGATACACTGAGAATCTTTGCTGATTTCCTTAATTAAAAAGCTTATACAAGTAATTTTTGTTTTTAAAAAAAACAGTTAACAACCTAGTAGAAAACTGGGAGAGAAGACTACTTCACAGAAAAGAAACGCAAGGGATTTTTTTTCAAATATGAAAAGATTCTCTACTATAATTAAATAAGTGAAATTATAAAGATGAAATGTCATCTCTCCTATCATATTTACAAAAATAAAAATGTTGATATATCCCATGATGGCTCTGAAGTACAGAAATAGGCTCTGCTATCTAGTTGGAGGGATGATAAGTGGTACTACTTTTAAAGGCAACATAGTAATAGTCAAAAAAATTTTAAACGCACACATACCATTAGACTTACCATTTCCATTTATAAGAATTTAATCCTCCAAATAATACACACATAAAGTTCAAAGACACACATATATATGGATATGCATCCACAGATGGTTTGTAGCAGTAAAACAATGGAAACATACTAAATGTCTACCACAGGGGACTGGTTAAATTAATTATAATATACCCATGAAGTGAAATATAATACAAATATTAATGAGAATATCAGTGAGAATATATTTACATCTATATGAATAGATAAGGGAAAAATTCCAGGCATGTATTGTTAAACAAAGATGGAGAAATCTATTCATTACATTATCACTGGTGTAAAGGAAGGGAGAGAGTAGAAGGCACATGTACACCAATGCATATTGCCAGACTACTACAGGGATATGCAACAAACTGGTAAAAACAGTTGCCTTTACATAGGGGAAACAGAAACTAGGGGTCAGGGATGAAAAGGAGAATTATTTTTCATTATCAACCATTATGTATTTATTTTACCATCAATAAGTAAGTATAAAATAGCACCATCAATGTACTTCTGGAATCTTCTCTATCCCTATTAATAAAACATTAATTCACATCTATCTCATCTTTAAACTTCTAATAGACCCTATCTCTTGTCTTGCTATTCCACATTTACCTAAAATCCATGTTCAACATGGCTGCCATTGTTATCTTCCTAAAACACAGAATGATCTACTTACAGACTTACCACTTGCTGTGTAGATTTTACCATCTAAAGCAAAGACCTTCAGCTGACACATTTGTTTTATATAGATAAAATATTATTTTAAGATATTTTAGTTTCCAATATTTAAAAACTGTGGTATTTCAGATTAAATGTAGATTTCTCTGAGCTCTTGATAAAGAGGAACCCCTGTAACACAGGGCTTTCATCTCTCCATTGCAAAATAAGCTGAGCAGCTACTGCCTTTAGTCAAGGCATGGACCTCTTTTCCAATTTGCCAGTCTCCATCCACCTCCCATTTCCCCAGCACACTGCCTACTTGACTTATTTATTACTTATATTCCCATCCTATTTTATTTAGGTATTTGAGATCACTGATGAAGAGGAGGAAATTCAGATTCCTTATTTTGACATAAGAACCTTTATTTCTGATCCAAAACTACTTTTACACACATAGCTATTACCAAATTCCATGCTCAAATTGCAGCAAACTTCCCTACATAGCCTAAAACTCCTGTGTGCTAAAAGGTGTTTGGATCTGTTGCTTCCTCAAGACCTATTTATACGATTCCACCTAGGAACTTAGCCTAAAAACTCCCTTCCTTCTCTCCAGACTAATATATAGGTGATTCTTCTGTACTATCATAGTACTGTACTTTGCATATATCACTATTATAACATGTTGAAACAAGGAGGTGTTAACTTTGTACTAGGTAGAATGGGGTAGAAATTGCATCATTACATTGAGTAGATAGTACTGACTGGTAGACCACTTATTCTATTGGAGGAGGAAGAAATACAAAGGTTTTTAGTAGAAATAAAATATGCTATGGCAGTAAATTTAGAGATGAATGTGCAGATTAATATGACCTTGTAGATAATCTAAATATGCAGAATTATGTCTGTATTATGTGAACATGAAAGGGGAGCCAACATTACAAGAGATCTGTATATGCCTCACTATCAGCTACCTCAATAACAAGGCCCAAGTCCATTACAATGACATTAAAATGAGAAAAACTACATGCAAAATAAGTATAGTAAATAATGATAAAACAATATGGTCTAGCTACCTCTGCCTGAGGGTAAGATTCAGGAAAGTCAATAAGTATTTACATAGTAGTGAAATCACTAAGGGAAAAACCTAGAGTATATGTAGAAGTAGAAACTTCTTGTCTCAGACCTGTTGAATTTCCTATTGCCTAGTGTAAAGGATCAACTAAATGTTTAGAGATCAAATTGTCTAGCCCTCAAGGAGGCAAACTCTACAAGGTGCAGGGTAAATGAATCCACAGTAGAACAAGGTAGGACCCCAAAATATATATAGCAGTTGTTGTATAATACATGAGATAAGAATAGTTAGCCATATTTAAATTGTTAAAAAACAAAGACAAAAACAAACAAACAAAAAACCCCAAAACAAAACAAAACAAAAAACCCAAGAGAATAATATTTCCTAACAGGTAAAAATTACATGAAATTTAAATATTACTGTCAATAAGTACATTATTATTCAAAGAGAACCACACCCATATATTTACATATTGACTATGGTTGCTTTCACACTAGATAACAGAACTGAGTAGTGGCAACAGAGACCTTATGAGTTAAGCCTAAAAATACTTGCTATCTGGCCCTTTACTCACCCATGGTGTACAGCCACACTGGGTTTCAATCTCAGCTCCACCATTTCCTTGATATGTGACCCTGGGCAAGTCACTTAATATCTCTGTGCCTCGGTTTCTTTACTTATAAAACAGGAACAATAATTGTAGCTACTTCTTGTAAAGCACTTAAAACAACCCCTGGGGGTGCTACAGGTGCATGCTAATAATAATATAGTACTACTACTTCTATTATTAACATTGCCATCAAAGTTTCCTTCAACAATCTAAGAAGAAACCTGAGGTCTTCACAGATTTGTTCTCAGCTCTGCATATGTCAATTTTGCTGATATGTAAGACACCAATTTTTCCTCACTTAAATTATGAAGATTTTTTAAGATATCTAACTAAATTCATCAAAATGTTTCTTTCCAAAAATTTATTATTGTATAATGTTATATTGGTTTTTAATGTTGAATATGTTTCATATAGTGTTTAACATTTGTATAATAAAATAGATCTTTAGTATAATGCTGAATATGTCATAGTCTGTACATTAACCAATTATAATTAATATTAGTCCAAATTATGGGTTACCTACAGTTCATTCACCTAAATTGAAATAATTACTCAAAATAGAAATACCCAGGTAAAATGATTTATATAAAAACATAAATTATTTGCAGTGGGACAAGTATATTATAGATGGCAATCCCTCTGAATTTAAAAAATTATACCTTTTACCGTCATTTTTATTTGACTTTCATCAATCAGTATATTCCTATTAGCTATATAAGTTTAAATAACTAGAATATCACTAAAGTTTCCATTTATGAAACAAACTATATTCTATCCTTGGGTTGCTTGGAATTCAGACCATATATTACAAGTGTTTACCAGACTTCACATATATTACAAGTGGTAATAAGGTACCAGACTTCTTAAAATACAAAGGCACACATAAATAGATTGGTAATTATGACCAGAATTACTTTTCTTTTTTGGGTCTCTGAAGCAGATAAGTAATTTTCACACTAAAATACAAGAATGTGGATTTGTGCATTTATCTGCTATAGGAAAATTCCACTAAATTATGATGCTTAACTATCCAAATATAAGAAATCCACTTACCAATTTAAGCCAAAGAAAATTAGGTCTGTTCTACATGAATTAAATAAGAATAGAATAAAATGTTATTGCCCACACTTTAAACACTCATTTTTAACAATTTCTTCTACACTTACTAACTCTAAATCTTTGATCATATAGATGTTTCAAACTCAGCAGTACTTAATCTTTTTTTTTTTTTTCCCTTTGGCCACGCCCATGCAGCATGTGGGATCTTAGTTCCCTGACCAGGGAACGAACCTGCACCCGCTGCAGTGGAAGTGTGGAGTCTTAACCACTGGACCACCAGGGAAGTCCCAGCACTACTTAATCTTAACAAAGAGCGTTTACTTTGTCATACTCAAGCATTCCAATGCATTTATCTTCAAAATACTTTCTTCAGTAATGTCTTTAGTGAGGAAAGAAGAGGTTCATAGTTTTTTTTTCCAACTATATACTGATAAACTGTACATTATTTTCTCTAAAGTACGACAGACTAGTACCCTTAGCGATTCACCCTCTGAAAACAAGTAAAATGCTGGATAAAATAGCTGGCTTTTGCCTTGACTAAAACTTCAAACAGCTATACCGATATGCTCCTCCCAACAACTTCACCACATTTCTAAGACTGTTAAGGAAAACTGCCTGGTTGCACTTTGAACTACCCTGGAAAAGAAAAAAAAAAAAACATCTAGTTTTAAAATCCTCTCATATAGGTTGTCACCTGAATTCATATTATGTATGTGGTCCAAAAATTCTCAAGCCAAGAATTTAGCTAAAATTGGTCCTGGACTAGTAATATCTCCAGGTCCCTGCCAGAACAAATGTAGATCCTTTCTGAATACCCACTTCAAATTCAGGCCCCAATTTTTGCAAATAAACTTATTCCAAGAAAATACAAATTCACAATGTAAATAATAATGATGATGACAATAAAAACCACAGTATATAAGGAAACACAACACCATGAGCAAGAAGCAACAGAAAGTCCATGAAGACTTTATATATTTAAACCAGACCCAGAATATAAAATGAGGATAATATTAAGGAATAAAGAAATATTAAAATGATAAAAAACAATAGCAGTCAAAAAACTTATAGAAATAAAAAGTAAAATCAATGAAATTAAAAGCCAATGAACATATTTAATTGCAGATTAGACACAGCTGAAGAAAGAACTGGTAAACTGAAAGATCTGTAAAAAAATAAAGCGTAATACAGAGAGACAAAGAAATGGAAAATACAAGCAAGAGTTAAAGACATGAGGAATGGAGTGTACAAGTCTAACATGCCTAATCATACTTCAAAAAAAAAAAAAAGAATGAGAGAATGAAGCTAAGACAAAAACTGGGTAAGAATTTTTCGTAACTGATGAAAGATACCAATCCTCAGGTACAGGAAGCCCAGGAAATCTCAATAATGATTAATAAAAATAAATCTATACCTAGCTAATCACAGTAAGCTATAAAATGCCAAATACAAAGAACAATATATAAACCAGAGAATAATAAAGACTGTTTACAAAGACACAGGAAATTAAATTAGCAAGAAGAGCCTAAGATGCAAATTAGTAAGCATATAGGCTAAAACATTTGACAGTATGAAGCAATAATAATAATTTCATCTGGGCTTTAAAAGTCATAGCAAAAATACATTGCATCAGTAACATTAAAGTTGGAAGGAGAAGCTTCAGCCTTAGTGTTCTAGTGTTTTTGAACTGGAGGAAGATAAAAAGCATATAAAATATATACTTCAGTAAGTTAAGTATTAAATTCTCCTAATTTATAAATTTACATACCCTCAAGTTTTTCTGAAAGTAGAAAGTTGATTACAACGTTAATATCTAGGAAAACCATGAAATAGCATGAGCAATGAAAAGGAACTTGCCAATATTAAAACATCTTGTAAAGCCTTTATTATTCAACTGGCATTATACTGACACATCAACAAATAGCCTAATGAAATCAAATGGAAAATCCAAAAACAGGACAACTGCATGTGAAAAATGAGTATATGACAAAAACAGCATCTCAAATCAGGGGAAATGTTGACTCCATATCAGATAGCCCAATATTAAAAGACAAAATTGATTTACTCCAACTTCCAAACATAAGAAAAAATTCAAAATGGATAAAAAACCTAAATATAAAAAATTAAACACTACAAATATCAGAAGTAATCACATATAACTTGGTTATAGAGAACTTTTTCTTAACTATGGCTCATGGTCAGAAGCAACAGAACACTGATAAATTTTAATTACATTTTAAAACGTCTAAAAATATAAATGCCATAAGGAAAGCAAAACATAAATGAAAACATATACATTTGTAACTAATATCAGAGGAAGGGGTTAATATCCCTAATACATAAAGAGTTTATGAAAACTGAGAAGAAAAAGTCCAACTAACTTATAGAAAATGGGCTTGAGATAATATAAACAGGTAGCTCGTGGAAAATGAAACAAAATGGTCTTTAAGGATATGCAAAAGGGTGTTCACCTTCACTCACAATAAGAAAAATACAAATTAAAACCACACTGATGTGCCATTTCTCTTCTATTAGCATAGCAAAAAATCAAGTTTGACAACACAAAACTGTGGTGAGGTCGGAGGTAAAGCTTTATTTTATGGGTGAGAATGCAAAATGGTACAAGCTGTATAAAGGGAACTTTGAGACTACTTAGCAAAATTACATATCTATTCATCCTTTGACACAGATTCTAGGAGCCTACCCCAAAAATGTACTGGCAAACATACAAAAAGATGTATGCCAATGGATATTACTCATAGCACTATTTGTAATAGGAAAAGAATGGAAGCAATCCAAATACTTATCATTAGAAGGCATGTTGAATGAACTATGGTACATCTACACAATACTGTAAGATGTAAAAAGAAATTTGGACTATCTCTGTATCACTATGGAGTGATCTCCAAGATATAATATTAAGTGAAAAAAGCAGAGTGTAGAAAAGTGTGTACCTGTTTATCTAAAAAAGGGCATAGGGGTATGGATATATATGTTGGAACTTGCTTTTCTATCCAACCAATTTGTCTTTTTTAATAGGTTTAGGCAATTTACATATATTGCTTGGATTGAAACCTACTATGGATTTATTCTCTGTTCATTGCTCCATTTGATGCTTCTTCCACCTTCTTTTGGATTGAGTGATTTTATGATTCCATTTTATCTCCATTTTCGCTTAATATATCCATCTGTATTCAATGTTTTTAGTGATTACTCTAGTGTTTACTATATATATAAGTCCTAGCCTACCTTCAAATGATATTATGCTGCTTTAGGTATAATATAATAATCCTTGTGCTCTTTTTGTCATTCATTTAAATTTTACATGCTACAAACAATACTTCACTACAATTTTTGCTTTAATCTCAGCACTTAGAAAATATAACCCATAGGCTGGCTGCCAGTTTCCGTAAAAGTTTTACTGGAACACAGCCACATGCATTCATTTATGTTGTCTATGGCTACCTTGGTGCTACAAGAGCAGAGTTGAGTAGTTACTCTCTGATCTGCAAAGCTAAAGTATCTGGCCTTTAAAAAAAAAAAAAAAAGTTTGCCAACCCCTGCATTAGACAGTTATGTTTCACAGTGACTAAAAATTTTTTAAATTCAATTTTATATTTACAGTTGGCCCTTAAACAACATAGATTTGAACTGTGAAGGTCCACTTGTACGCAGATTTCTTTCAATAAATATGTATTAAAGTACTATGCAATCTGTGATTGGCTGAATCCATGGATGCAGAATTGCAGAAATGGAAACCTGACTGTAAAGTTCTACATGCATTTTTGACTGTGTGGGAGGTTGGTGCCCCTAACCCCTCCATCATTCACGGGTCAACTGTATCTTCAAGCTTGTACCATTTTCAGATCTCTTCATTTCTTTAAGTAGATTTTCTGTCTGGCATCATACTTGTGCTACTTTTTTTTGTAGTTCAGGTCTTCTGGGAATAAGTCTTGCAGTTTTTGCTTCCCCGAAAACATCTTTATTTCTCCCTCTCGAATTGATAGTTGAAAGAATTGTTCTTTCACCACTTTAAAGATGTCACTTGACTGTGTTCTGGCTTGCATAGTTTCTGAGATGCCTGCTGTAGCTTTCTAAATTAGGTAATGTCTTTGTTCTCTGGTGGCCTTCAAGATTTTCTCTGTGATTTTTTGAGTTTGAATGTGATGCATCTAGGGGACCTAGGTGGTAGTCTGAGAGAGAGTTTGAAATTATTCTGTTTCTTGTTCTGAGTTTCTTAGACCTGTGGTTTAACGTCTTTCATTATATTTGAAAAATTCATGGCTACTATTTTGCACTTCTTCTGCCTCATCTTTCTTCTCTTTCTGGGATTCTAACAGACATATGTTATACAATTTCATATTTTCCCAAAGCTCTTAGATGCTCTGTTCTGTTTTCTTCTCTTTTTCTCTTTGTCATTTAGTTTGGGTAATTTCTTCTGACCTGTATTTGAGTTCATTCATTCTTTCCTCAATTGTGTTGTGTTGACTCTACTGATGAGCACATCAGAGGCATTCTTCATCTGTTACTATATTTTTTATTTCCAGCATTTCCATTTGAATCTTTCTTAAAAAGTGTCCCAGCTCTCTGCTGAAATTCTCAATATGTTCAACCATGTTATCCACTTTTCCCACTAGATCTTTATATCTAAATTTGATTCTACAAACTGCTCTGTCTCTTAATAGTGCATTTTTTTCTTGCTCTTTTTTATATGTCTATAATTTTTAACTGAAAGCTGGATTTTATGATATATGAAAGTATAAACAGATGTTAATAAAATTGGTGCCTGGAAATAGACAAGCCTTTTCTTCTGCTAGCCTTTACTGTTGAGCATTTAAATAAATCTACTCGTGAGTTAAGTGAGTTTGTGTTATTGCTATCATGTGGGTTGTTGCTATCATGACCTTCAGTGCACCACTGGCTTCAAATTCCTCCACTGTTACATTGTGTAGAGGGTGGAGTCTGGGTTGCCAGATAATATTTTAGGCTTTCTGGGCCACATTAAGTCTCTCTCACATTTTTTTTTTTTAACACCATTGTTTAAAAATATAAAGACCAGTCTTAGCTTGGGAGCCATATTAAAACAAACAAACAAACAAAAAAAACCAGAAACAGCCATGGACAGCATTTGACCCCATGGGCCACAGTCTGCCAACTCCTAAGGTAAAGAATAATCAGGTTAAGCAGAGAAATGGAAGACATAAAAGACCCAATTAAAACTTTTATAAATAAAAAAATACAATGTCTGAGATGAGAAATACATTGTATGGGATTAATGTCAGATTAGACTCTGCAGAAGATAAAATCAGTGAAAACAAGGTATAGCATTAGTAAAACAAAACACACACAAAGAAAGACTGAAAAAAATGAACAGAACAATCAGTCAGGTGCAGGTCAACTGTGGATTCCCTTCAAGTGGTGTCCTTTAAGAAAACATAATGGTGATTTCTAAAAAAATTCTTTTTTTTTTACAATTGAAAATAAAATTTATTTGTAATATTTAATTCATTTTAAGAAAGGAAATTTCTACATATTCTTGTGAAATATCTATAGATACATGTTTTTGCTTAGCATTCTTATCAGTTGGCTAAATAGTGAATTCTGAAAATTCTGACAAATAAGCAATGTAGGATATAATTTATGATAATCCTGTGAAAGACCTCCATAAGTTTCCACCTTACTTCCTTTTTTTTCCTAAAAAAATTCTTAAGAGAATTTCCCAAATTTGGTAAAAAAGTACAAATCCAAAATTCCAAGAAGCTTAAGAGTAAGAAATGTGAGAGAGATTACACAAGGAAAATTACAATCAAGTTTCTTAAAATCAGCAATAGATTTCAAAAGACACCAATAAGAAAATGAAAAGACAAGCCACAGAATAGGTAAAAGTATTCACGAATCATAGATCTGACAAAGAATGTGCAACCAGAATATATAAATAACTCTTACAACTTAATAAGAAGGCAAACAAGCCAATTTAAAAATGGGCAAAGATTTGAATAGACATTTTACCAAAGAAGATACGCAATAGCAAATAGGTACATGAAAGGATATTTGCCATCAACAGCACTGAGGAAGTGCAAATTTAAACCAAAATAAGACACCACTACACAACTACTGGAATAGCTATCATGAAAAAGACAAATAATCACAAGTGTTAGTGAACATATGGAGACACTGAAACCTTTCTAGATAGCTGGTTAGAATTTTAAATGGTGTAGTCACTTTGGAAACAGTTTGGCAGTTCTATGTTAAACCGAAGTTAAACATAAACTTATCATAGCATCTAGCAATTCCATCCCTAGGTATCTACTCAAGAGAAATAAAAACATTTGCCCACTTGTACACAAATGTTCATAGTCAAAAAATTGCAAACAATCCATATATCCATCAATTGATGATTGTAAAAACAAAATTTACTATATCCATACAATGGATTACTATCCAGCACAAAAATGAATGAGCTACTGATAAGTGCTAAAACATGAATGAACCTCAAAAACATTACTCTAAATGAAAGTACTCATATGTAAAAGCCTACATGTTGTGACATATTGTTTACATTAAATGTCTAGGTATAGCAGCTCTATTAAGATAGAAAACAGATCAGTAGTTGCCTTGGGCTGGGAATTGTCTGAAAGTAAGCATGAGGGATATTTTAGAGGTGGAGAAAATGTAGTAACACTGGATTGTGGTGACGGCTGCACAACTTTATAAATTTACTATAAATCATTTAATTATACTTAAACTGCATGAACTTAATGACATGGAAATTATGCCTCAATAAAGCTATAAAAAAAAGATAACTAGCAATGGGTAAAGAGTGTGGAGGTATAGATGAAAGAATACTGATGATATATTGATAATTATTGAAGCTGGTGATGGGTAAGGGCAGTTCATTATACTATTCCTTCTACTTCTCTGTAGGTTTGAAAATTATCATAATTTTAAAAATTTATAAAACAATGCATTGACAAAGATGTAGGGAAACAGGTCCTCTCTTATATGGCTGGCAATATTGTAAATTGGCTCAACTTCTACAGAGAAAATTTGGCACTATCGAAATGATAAACCTAAGACTCTTTGATCTAGCAATTCTACTCCCAGGATACCTGTACAATATACAAAAATCCTTGCACAGGTATACCTCAGATATTGCAGATTCAGGTCCAGATCACAGCAATAAAGCAAATATTGCAATAACGACACATGAATTTTTTGGTTTCCCACTGCATATAAAAGTTATGTTTATACTATACTATAATCTATTAAGTGTGCAATAATATTATGTATAAAAAAGTATATACCTTAATTTAAAAATGCTTTCTTGCTAAAAAGTGCTAACCATCATTTGAGCCTTCAGTGAGTTGTAGCAGTAACATCACAGATCACTGATCACAGATCACAACAAATGTAATAATAATGAAAAAGTGTGAAACATTATGAGAATTACCAAAACATGACAAAGAGACATGAAATGAGCAAATTCTGTTGAGCACCAACAGACCTGCTCAATGCAGGGCTGCCACAAACCTTCAACTTGCAAAAAAACCAGTTATCTGTGAATCAAATTAAGCAGAGTGCAACAAAACAAGGTATGCCTGTACATATTCCAAGTGCCACTCATACGTGGCAATTCATTAAAATTCAAGATTCATTATTGTTGATAACAGCAATAGATTGGAACATAATCTAAACACACATTAATAGAGTACCGGTTAGTTAAAATTTTTATATATCCATAACAGTTAAATACTCTACAACCATTATAATGACTGATGATAGTTTTTCTATGTTGGGGAAAGATATCTGAATGAAGATATCTGAATGAACAAAGGGTACAAGACAGTGCGCACACTACACTAGCATTTTTGTAAAATGGAGGAAAAGGAAACATGATTATTTTTCTTGTACATGCATAAAATATCTCTGGAAGGAAACCCAAGAGAACAGTTACATTGTTTGCCTATGGAAATGGAAACTAGGGAGCATTTCCACTGTAAATGAAATTGAAGGATGTAAACTGAACAATATCTCCTTGTAAGCTCACCATACTTTTTGAATTTTGAAACACGAACATGTGTTACCTACTCAAAAACAAAAAAGAAAAAGTGATAGAGAAAATATTAAAAGCAGCTTCCCAAAAGGGTACATTATATACAGGGAAACAAAAATAAGGACGGCAGACTTTTCATCAGGAAAAAAAATATTGCGCAAGCCAGAAAACAATGGATGGACACCTTTTAAAGTACTGAGGATAAAAATCCTGTCAACCAAAAATTTAATAATCAGTGAAAATATCTTTCAAAAACAGAGGTCTCTTACCTCCAAGACAATCAGCACACCACAGAATCATATCCATCTCACTGCTGACAACCTTGTGATGAACCTACAGGATGAAAGTTTCACCCCAGCTTTATAAACGGTAAGAATTGAGCCTAGTGACCAAGAACTCCTCCCCGAGAAGAAATGAAATCTCTTTCTCCCTTGGTGTCTGAGGAGCCCGCTTGGGGTCCAGCAAACCCCACCCTGACCCCAGTATCGTGTGATGGTCCCCTCTGATCCAGTCCTCCCAACCCTTCTTGGATGAATGAAAACTGACCCATTTTCAGGGGAATGAGTTTCCTCCTCACTGTGTTGGCCTGAGGTGTTGGGACAGTGTGTGATTTTCCAGTGGTTTCCTACACTGTTGGTTCCTCCCTCGAGGTTGGGAGGCAATAACTACCATCCCAGGACTTCTCAATACATTTTTATTACCTAAACTGATGGGGGAAAATACCCCAGAGATCTCTGTCAGTTATGCAGAAGCCAACTGGTTAATGGTTAAGTTTGATCAAGGGAGGCAATGGTAGAAAACTGAAAGTTAGGAGGAAGGGAGGAATAAGGGGTCTTTTCCCCCTGCTCTTCTTCTTCTGGGACCTCTTTAGCAGTAATTATATTTCTTCCGAGGTCTCCTCTCACACAAGTCAATGCTTCTTCCCCTCATCAACCATTTCCAGTCTCCGAGTTCTAGTATTCCATCCTTGTGCCTTTGTCCTTCTATTTCCAGGACTAACAGCGACTTAACTACTAGTTGCTAAGTGTAGGTTCATCATCCTCTCCTTGGTCTATTCTCTTAGATCTTCTAACAACTATGAAATTGGTTCTATAAATTAAATTAAATTCTCTCTACTGAATTACCTAGCATGACTTACATTTCCCTAACGAGATCTTGATTTAAATAACCTATAAAACTTATCCATAACTCATAAACTTATCTCCACCTATAAACCTATCTTAATCAAAAAGAAAGTAAAAAAGGAAACAAAAATAAATTTACTTGTGATTATTCCCTATAAGACCAGCAGGAAATTATATTCCATCCCCCCAGTTCCAAAATTAGAATGGAAAACTTTTTCAAAAGTCCATGGCTTAAGAAAAATATAACCAATAAGCTACAGCCAAGATGAGTCACATATTTATTTTTATTAAATATTTTAAAAACATAAGTTTGCCTTGGTGCCTTCATCCTAGGAAAAATTTTTAATTGAGATATAATTTACATATAACATTATATTAGTTTCAGGTGTACAATAATTTGATACTTGCATATTATTACAAAATGATCACAACAAGTCTAGTTAACATCCGTCATCACATATAGCCATAATGTTTTTCCTATGATAAGAGCTTACAAGATCTACTCTCTTAGCATCTTACAAATTTACAATACAGTATTATTAACTATATAGTCACCAAGCTATACATACATTCAATGACCTATTCATTTTATAACTGCAAAGTTTGTACCTTTTAACCACCTTCACCCATTTGGCCTACCCCCAACCCCCACCTATGGCAACCACCAATCTGTTTTCTGTATCTATGAGTTCAGTTTTGTTTTGTTTTCTTTTAGATTCCATATATAACTGAAATCGTTAGGGTATTTGACTTTCCCTGTCTGACTTATTTCACGTAGCATAATAACCTCAAGGTCCATCCATGTTGTCACAGATGGCAAAACTGCATTCTTTTTTATGGCTGATAATAGTCATATATATATATACACATACACATACATATCACATCTCTTTATCCTTTCATCTATCAATGGACACTTCGGTTGCTTCCATATCTTGGCTACTGTAAATAGCAATGAACATAGGGTTGGCAATATCTTTTTGAGTTAATGTTTTTACTTCTTTCATATTAATACCCAGAAGTGGAACTGCTCTATCATGTGGTAGTTCTATTTTTAACTTTTTGAGGAACTTCCATAGTAGCACTTTCCATAGTGGCTGCACCAATTTACATTCCCAAAAACAGTGCACAAGGATTCCCTCTCTCCCCATCCTTGCAACGCTTACTACTTCTTGTCTTTTTGATAACAGCCATTCTAACAGGTGTGAGATGATGGCTTATTGTGGTTCTGATTTGCATTTCCCTGATGATTAGTGATGTTGAACACATTTACATATACCTGTTGGCCATCTGTATGTCTTCTTTGCAAAACTGTCTATTCAGATCTGCCCATTTTTTTTTAACTGATTGTTTTTTGCTATTGAGTTGTATGAATCTTTATACTTTCTGTATTTTGGATATTAACCCCTTATCAGATACATAATTTGCAAGTATTTTCTCTCATTCAGTAAAGGTGCTTTTCATTTTGATGGTTACCTTTGCTGTGCAGAAACTGTTTACTTTGATGTAGTCCCACATGTTGATTTTTCTTTTTTGTTTCATTTGCTTTTGGTGTCAAATCGAAATAAATTATCACCAAGAACAGTGTCAAGGAGCTTGCCACCTATGTTTTCTTCTAGGAGTTTGATAGTTTCAGGTCTTACATTCAATTCTTACATCCATTGTTAGTTGATTTTTGTGTATGGTTTGAGATAGTGGTTCAGTTTCATTCTTTTGCATTTGGCTGTCCAGTTTTCCCAACACCATTTATTAAAGAGGCTGTCCAATCCCCACTGTATATTCTTGGCTCCTATGTTATAAATTAACTGACCATATATGTGTTGGTTTACTTCTGGGCTCCCTATTCTTTTCGATGACCTATGTGTCTGTTTTTATGTCAGTACCATACCATTTTGATTACTATAGTTTTGTAATATACAGTTGACCCTTGAACAACTTGGGTTTGAACTGCACAGATCCACTTATACCTGGATTTTTTTCCCTGAATACATACTACAGTACTACACAATCTTCAGTTGGTTGAATCTGTGGATGTCAAACCTTGGATACAAGGGCTGAATGTAAAGTTATACACAGATTTTCAAATGCACAGGGGATGGGAAAGTTGGTGTCCCTACCCCACCATTGTTCAAGGGTCAACTTAGTTTGAAATCAGGAAGTATGAGGCCTTCAGCTTTGTCTTTCTTTCTCAAGATTGCCGTGCCTATTTGGGGTCTTTTATGGTTCCATACAAATTTTAGTTGTCAGTTCTTTTTCTGTCAAATTTTTAATGTATTGTTGCATTCAGTTTGTTAATATTTGATTGAGGATTTTTGCATCTATGTTCACCAGAGACATTGACCTGTAATTTTCTTTCATAATACCCTTGTCTGGTTTTGATATTAAGGTAATGTTGGCCTCGTAAAATGAGTTTGGAAGTGTTCCCTTCTCTTCTTTTTTTGGATGAGTTTGAGAAGGATTGGTATTTGTTTGAATGTTGGGTAGAATTTGCCAGTAAAGCTGTCTGGTCTTGGATTTTTGTTTTTTGAGAGGTTTTGGATTACTGATTCAACATCCTTACTAATAATTGCACTGTTCAGATTTTCTATTTCTTCATGATTCACTCTTGGTAGGCAGTATATGTATGTAGGAATTTATCCATTTCTTCTCAATTGTTCAATTTATTGGGGTATAATTATCCATGGTATAGTCAGCTCTCCATATCTGTAGGTTCCACATCCATGGATTCAATCCACCACAGATCAAAAATATTGGGGGGGAGGGGCAATTCCAGAAGGTTCCAAAAAGCAAAACTTGAATTTGCTGAGCACTAGCAATGATTTACATAGCATTTACTTTGTATTTACATTTACATAGCATTTACATTGTATTAGATATTACAAGTAATCTAGAGATGATTTACAGTATACGAGAGAATGTGCTTAGGTTATATGCAAATACTAGGCCATTTAATATAAAGGATTTGAGCATCCGTGGATTTTGGTATCTGTAGGGAAATCCTGGAACTAAGCCCCCATGGATAACACGGGACAAGTGTAACATCTTATGATCCTTTGTATTTCTGTGGAATTGGCTATAGCATCTCCTCTTTTGTTTCTGACTTTTAGTCCTCTCTCTTTTTTTCTTGGTGACTCTAGCTAAAGGTTTGTCAATTTTATTTATCTTCTCAAAGAACCAGCTCTTAGTTTCATCAATCTTTCTTATCATCTTTTTAGTCTCTATTTCATTTAGTTCCACCCTGATCTTTTGTTATTTCCTTCCTTCTACTAACTTTGGGCTTCATTTGTTCTTCTTGTTCTGATTCCTTGGAGTACAAAGTTAGGCTGTTTATTTGAGATCATTTTTTTTCTTGATGTAAGTATTTATTGCTATGAACTTTCCTCTTACAACTGCTTGTGAGACCTTCAGGATGGCGGAGGAGTAAGACGTGGAGATCATCCTCCTCCCCACAAATACATCAGAAATACATCTACATGTGGAACAACTCCTACAGAACACCTACTGAACCCTGGCAGAAGACCTCAGACTTACCAAAAGGCAAGAAACTCCCCACGTACCTAGGTAGGGCTAAAGAAAAAAGAAAAAACAGAAACAAAAGAATAGGGACGGGACCTACACCTCTGGGAGGGAACTGTGAAGGAGGAAAAGTTACCACACACTAGGAAGCCCCTTCACTGGCGGAGACGTGGGGGTTGCAGGGGGGAAGCTTTGGAGCCACAGAGGAGAGCACAGCAACAGGGGTGCAGAGGGCAAAGAAGAGAGATTCCCGCACAGAGGATCGGTGCTGACCAGCACTCACCAGCCTGAGAGGCTTGTCTGCTCACTGGCCAGGGTGGGTGGGGGCTGGGAGCTGAGGCTCCGGCTTCAGAGGTCGGATCCCAGGGAGAGGACTGGGGTTGGCTGCGTGAACACAGCCTGAAGGGGGCTAGTGCAACACAGCAACTACTCCCGGAGGGAGTCCAGGAAAAAGTCTGGACCTGCCTAAGAGGCAAGAGACCATTGTTTTGGGGTGCACGAGGAGAGGGGATTCAGAGCACTGCCTAAACGAGCTCCAGAGATGGGCGCAAGCCACGGCTCTCAGCGCGGACACCACAGACGATCATGAAACGCTAAGGCTGCTGCTGCAGCCACCAAGAAGCCTGTGTGCAAGCACAGGTCACTATCCACACCTCCCCCACCACCCCGGGAGCCTGTGCAGCCTGCCACTGCCAGGGTCCCGTGATCCAGGGACAACTTCCCCGGGAGAACACACGGCGCACTTCAGGCTGTTGCAATGTCATGCTGGCCTCTGCCGCTGCAGGCTCGCCCTGCATCCATACCCCTCGCTCCCCCAGGCCTGAGTGAACCAGAGACCCCTAATCAGCTGCTACTTTAACCCCGTCCTGTCTAAGTGAAGAACAGATGCCCTCAGGGGACCTACATGCAGAGGCGGGTCCAAATCCAAAGCTGAACCCCAGGAGCTGTGAGAACAAAGAAGAGAAAGGGAAATCCTCCCAGCAGCCTCAGGAGCAGTGTATTAAATCTCCACAATCAACTTCATGTACCCTGCATCTGTGGAATAACTGAATAGACAACAAATTATCCCAAAATTGAGGCGGTGGACTTTGGGAGCAACGACATATATATTTTTTTCCTTTTTTTGTGAGTGTGTATGTGTATGCTTCTTTGTGTGATTTTGTCTGTATAGCTTTGTTTTTACCATTTGTCCTAGGGTTCTGTCTCTCCATTTTTTTTTTCTTTTTTAGTATAGTTTTTAGCGCTTGTTATCATAGGTGGATTTATTTTTTCGTTTGGTTGCTCTCTTCTTTCTTTTTTTTTATTACTTAATTTTTAAATTTTTTTCATAATTATGTATTATTCTTTATTTTAATAAGTTTACCTTATTTTCCCTCCCTCCCTCCCTCCCTCCCTCTCCCTCTCTCTCTCTTTCTTTTTTTCTCCCTTTTCTTCTGAGCCCTGTGGCTGACAGGGTCTTGGTGCTCCATCCAGGTGTCAGGCCTATGCCTCTGAGGTGGGAGAGTCGAGTTCAAGACATTGGTCCACCAGAGACCTCCCAGCTCCATGTAATATGAAATAGTGAAAGCTCTCCTAGAGATTTCCTTCTCAACGCTAAGACCCAGCTCCACTCAATGTCCAGCACGCTACAGTGCTGGACACCCTATGCCAAACAACTAGCAAGACAAGAACACAACCCCACCCATTAGCAGGGAGGCTGCCTAAAATCATACTAAGGTCACAGACACCCCAATACACACCACCGGACGCGGACCTGCCCACCAGAAACACAAGATCCAGCTCCATTTACCAGAACACAGGCACTAGTCCCCTCCACCAGGAAGCCTACACAACCCCACTGAAACAACCTTAGCCACTGGGGGCAGACACCAAAAACAACAGTAACTACGAACCTGCAGCCTGTGAAAAGGAGACCCTAAACACAGTAAGTTAAGCAAAATGAGAAGACAGAAACACACAGCAGATGAAGGAGCAAGGTAAAAACCCACCAGCCCAAACAAATGAAGAGGAAAGAGGCAGTCTACCGAAAAAGAATTCAGAGTAATGATAGTAAAGATGATCCAAAATCTTGGAAATAGAATGGAAAAATACAAGAAATGTTTAACAAGGACCTAGAAGAACTAAAGAGCAAACAAACAATGATGAACACCATAAATGAAATTTAAAATTCTCTGGAAGGAATCAATAGCAGAATAACTGAGGCAGAAGAACGGATAAGGGACCTGGAAGATAAAATAGTGTAAATAACTACTGCAGAGTAGAATAAAGGAAAAAGAATGAAAAGAATTGAGGACAGTCTCAGAGAACTCGGGGACAACATTAAACGCACCAACATTCGAAATATAGGGGTGGCAGAAGAAGAAGAGAAAAAGAAAGGGACTGAGAAAATATTTGAAGAGATTATAGTTGAAAACTTCCTTAATATGGGAAAGGAAATAGTTAATCAAATCCAGGAAGCACAGAGAGTCCCATACAGGATAAATCCAAGGAGAAACACACCAAGACACATATTAATCAAACTATCAAAAATTAAATACAAAGAAAAAATATTAAAAGCAGCAAGGGAAAAACAACAAATAACATACAAGGGAATCCCCAAGGTTAAGAGCTGATCTTTCAGCAGGAACTCTGCAAGTCAGAAGGGAGTAGCAGGACATATTTAAAGTGATGAAAGGGAAAAAAACCTATAACCAAGATTACTCTACCCAGCAAGGATCTCATTCAGATTTGACAGAGAAATTAAAACCTTTACAGACAAGCAAAAGCTAAGAGTATTCAGCACCACCAAACCAGCTTTACAACAAATGCTAAAGGAACTTCTCTAGGCAGGAAACACAAGAGAAGGAAAAGACCTACAATAACAAACCCAAAACAATTAAGAAAATGGTAATAGGAACACACATATCGATAATTACCTTAAATGAAAATGGATTAAATGCACCAACCGAAAGACACAGACTGGCTGAATGGATACCAAAAAAAGACCCATATATATGCTGTCAACAAGAGACCCACTTCAGACCTAGGGACACATACAGACTGAAAGTGAAGGGATAGAAAAAGGTATCCCATGCTAATGGAAATCAAAAGAAAGCTGGAGAAGAAATACCCATATCAGGCAAAATAGACTTTAAAATAAAGACTATTACAAGAGGCAAAGAAGGACACTACATAATGATCAAGGGATCAATCCAAGAACAAGACATAACACTTGTAAATATTTATGCACCCAACACAGGAGCACCTCAATATATAAGGCAAATGCTAACAGCCATAAAAGGGGAAATCGACAGTAACACAATCATAGTAGGGGACTTTAACGCCCCATTTTCACCAATGGACAGATCATCCAAAATGAAAATAAATAAGGAAAAACAAGCTTTAAATGATACATTAAACAAGATGGACTTAACTGATATTCATAGGACATTCCATCCAAAAACAACAGAATACACTTTCTTCTCAAGTGCTCATGGAACATTCTCCAGGATAGATCATATTTTGGGTCACAAATCAAGACTTGGTAAATTTAAGAAAATTGAAATCGTATCAAGTATCTTTTCCGACCACAATGCTATGAGACTAGATATCAATTACAGGAAAAAATCTGTAAAAATTACAAACAGAGGGAGGCTAAACAATACACTACTTAATAACCAAGAGATCACTGAAGAAATCTAAGAGGAAATCAAAACATACCTAGAAACAAATGACAATGAAAACACGACAACCCAAAACTTATGGGATGCAGCAAAAGCAGTTCTAAGAGGGAAGCTGATAGCAATACAATCCTATCTCAAGAAACAAGAAATATCTCAAATAAACAACCTAACCTTACACCTAAAGCAATTAGAGAAAGAACAAAAAAACCCCAAAGATAGCAGAAGGAAAGAAATCATAAAGACCAGATCAGAAATAAATGAAAAAGAAATAAAGGAAACAATAGCAAAGATCAATAAAACTAACAGCTGGTTCTGTGAGAAGATAAACAAAATTGATAAACCATTAGCCAGACTCACCAAGAAAAAAAGGGAGAAGTCTCAAATCAAAAGAATTAGAAATGAAAAAGGAGAAGTTACAGCTGACACTGCAAAAATACAAAAGATCATGAAAGATTAGGACAGGCAACTATATGCCAAGAAAATGGACAACACGGAAGAAATGGACAAATTTTTAGAAAAGCACAACCTTCCGAGACTGAACCAGGAAGAAACAGAAAATATAAACAGACCAATCACAAGCACTGAAACTGAGACTGTGATTAAAAATCTTCCAACAAACAAAAGCCCAGGACCAGATGGCTTCACAGGCGAATTGTATGTAACATTTAGAGAAGAGCTAACACCTATCTTTCTCAAACTCTTTCAAAATATAGCAGAAGGAGGAACACTCCTAAACTCATTCTATGAGGCCACCATCACCCTGACACCAAAACCAGACAAAGATGTCACAAAGAAAGAAAACTACAGGCCAATATCACTGATGAACATAGATGCAAAAATCCTCAACAAATTACTAGCAAACAGAATCCAACAGCACATTAAAAGGATCATACACCATGATCAAGTGGGGTTTATCCCAGGAATGCAATGATTCTTCAATATACGCAAATCAATGTGATACACCATATTAACAAACTGAAGGAGAAAAACCATATGATCATCTCAATAGATGCAGAAAAAGCTTTCGATAAAATTCAACACCCATTTATGAAAAAAACCCTCCAGAAAGTAGGCTAGAGGGAACTTTCCTCAACATAATAAAGGCCATATATGACAAACCCACAGCCAACATCATTCTCAATGGTGAAAAACTGAAACCATTTCCACTAAGATCAGGAACAAGACAAGGTTGCCCACTCTCAGCACTATTATTCAACATAGTTTTGGAAGTTTTAGCCACAGGAATCAGAGAAAAAAAGAAATAAAAGGAATCCAAATCAGAAAAGAAGTAAAGCTGTCACTGTTTGCAGATGACATGATACCATACATAGAGAATCCTAAAGATGCTACCAGAAAACTACTAGAGCTAATCAATGAATTTGGTAAAGTAGCAGGATACAAAATTAATGCACAGAAAACTCTTGCATTCCTATACACTAATGATGAAAAATCTGAAACAGAAATTAAGGGAACACTCCCATTTACCACTGCAACAAAAAGAATAAAATACCTAGGAATAAACCTACCTAAGAAGACAAAAGACCTGTATGCAGAAAACTATAAGACACCGATGAAAGTAATTAAAGATGATACAAACAGATGGAGAGATATACCATGTTCCTGGATCGGAAGAATCAACATTGTGAAAATGACTATACTACCCAAAGCAATCTACAGATTCAATGCAATCCCTATCAAACTACCAATGGCATTTTTCACAGAACTATAAACAAGAAAATTCACGATTTGTATGGAAACACAAAAGACCCCGAATAGCCAAAGCAATCTTGAGAAAGAAAAACAGAGCTGGAGGAATCAGACTCCCAGACTTCAGAATATACTACAAAGCTACAGTGATCAAGACAGTATGGTACTGGCACAAAAACAGAAATGTAGATCAATGGAACAGGATAGAAAGCCCAGAGATAAACCCACACACATATGGTCACCTTATTTTTGATAAAAGAGGCAAGAATATACAATGGAGAAAAGACAGCCTCTTCAGTAAGTGGTGCTGGGAAAACTGGACAGCTCCATGTAAAAGACTGAAATTAGAATACTCCCTAACACCATACACAAAAATAAACTCAAAATGGATTAAAGACCTAAATGTTAGGCCAGACACTAGAAGACTCTTAGAGGAAAACATAGGCAGAACACTCTATGACATAAATCACAGCAAGATCCTTTTTGACCTACCTCATAGAGAAATGGAAATAAAAACAAAAATAAACAAATGGGACCTAATGAAACTTAAAAGCTTTTGCACAGCAAAGGAAACCATAAGCAAGACGAAAAGACAACCCTCTGAATGGGAGAAAATATTTGCAAATGAAGAAACTGAGCAAGGATTAATCTCCAAGATTTACAAGCAGCTCATGCAGCTCAATATCAAAAAAAACAAACAACCCAATCAAAAAATGTACAGAAGACCTAAATAGACATTTCTCCAAAGAAGATATACAGATTGCCAACAAACACATGAAAGAATCCTGAACATCACTAATTATTAGAGAAATGCAAATCAAAACTACAATGAGGTATCACCTCACACCAGTCAAAATGGTCATCATCAAAAAATCTAAAAACAATAAATGCCGGAGACGGTGTGGAGAAAAGGGAACCTTGTTGCTCTGTTGTTGGTAATGTAAATTGATATAGCCACTATGGAGAACAGTGTGGAGGTTCCTTAAAATACTAAAAATAGAACTACCATACGACCCAGCAATCCCACTACTGGGCATATACCCTGAGAAAACCATAATTCAAAAAGAGTCATGTACCACAGTGTTCACTGCAGCTCTATTTACAATAGCCAGGATATGGAAGCAACCTAAGTGCCCATCGACAGATGAATGGATAAAGAAGATGTGGCACATATATACAATGAAATATTACTCAGCCACAAAAAGAAACGAAATTGAGTTATTTGTAGTGAGGTGGATGGACCTAGAGTCTGTCATAGAGAGTGAAGGAAGTCAGAAAGAGAAAAACAATAGTGTATGCTAACACATATATATGGAATCTAAAAAAAAAAAATGGTTATGAAGAACCTAGGGGCTGGACAGGAATAAAGACGCAGACAGAGAATGGACTTGAGGACAAGGGGAGGGGGAAGGGTAAGCTGGGACAAAGTGACAGAGTGGCGTGGACTTGTATATACTACCAAATGTAAAATAGATATAGCTAGTGGGAAGCAGCTGCATAGCACAGGGAGAGCAGCTCAGTGCTTTGTGACCACCTAGAGGGGTGGGATAGGGCGGGTGGGAGGAAGACACAAGAGGGATGAGATATGGGGATATATGTAAATGCATAGCTGATTCACTATGTTATAGAGCAGAAACTAACACACCATTGTAAAGCAATTATACTCCAATAAAGATGTTAAAAACAAAAAAAAAAACCAGACACTGAAAAAAAAAAAAGAACTGCTTTTGCTGTATCCCATAAGCTTTGATATGTTGTATTTCCATTTTCATTTTTCTTAAGGTATTTTAAAATTTTTCTTTGACTTGTTCTTTGACCCACTGACTGTCAGTAAGAATGTTGTTTAATCTCCACATATTTGTGAATTTTCCAGTTTTCTTCTTGTAATTGATTTCTATTTCCATACCATTGTGGTCAGAAAAGATGCTTGAAATGATTTCAGTTTTCTAAATGTACTAAGACTTGTTTTATGGACTAACATATGATCCATCCTATGCATTTGAGAAGAGTGTGTATTCTGTTGCTTTTGGATGGAATATTCTGTATGTCTGTTAAGTACAACTGGTTTAAAGTGTCGTTCAAAGCCAATGGTTCCTAACTGATTTTGTCTGGATGATCTATCCATTGATGAAAAGTGGGGTATTAAAGTCCCTTACTATATTATATTGCTTGTCTATTTCTCCCTTTAGGTCTTTTAATATTTGCTTTATGTATTTAGGTGCATCTGGGGGAATTTCTTTTAAGATTTCTGCATAAGGAGCAATGAGCAAAATTTTGTCAAATTTTCAACAACTACAGATGTATTTCGTGTATGTTTTGTTTTTGTTTTCTTTTTCTTCTTACTTCAGTCCACAGTGAAAGCTGACAGTATAATGCTGTAGTCTAGTTCTATGAACCAAAGCTAGCAGGGGAAGGAAGGAAAAGTTAAAATGTTCAGATCTGTAGTTTTTCAGGGATCTGACTGAGCATAAAATTAAGACATTCAAATATTAGAAAAATTCAAACATGTATTTACTTCCTTCATAATGACTATATACATGTTCTTCTAAAGAATAACACCGATCTTCCTGATAGCAGCAGAAATAGTAACACCTCTTAGTCTACTGCTTTTTCACTCTAGTTTTACTGTATCCACACTGATCAAGGCAATTATCAAGCTTTCCTTCCTTTAGTTAGATCAGAAAAAAATAAATACCATTTTTAAAACTACACACATACATCCTTCTAGATTTTGATACATAGTATGGGTGAGAAGAGAGTATGTCATCATCCGATCCCTTTTCACTTCTGCCAATACAAATATACCACTTAACAATCCCTGTATCTCTTTGTCATTAAAACAGTCTCAACTACTTCACTCCAAAATTAACAAAATGAGTAATAAAAACCAAAATTACAAGGAAAAAAGACGCCAGTCCACAACTGGCACCAAATGAAATGTTGAGCATCTAAACACGGCCAATATAAATAAATGCACATAGGTTTGTCTAATTTGACTTTAAATGCAACAAATCCTGAAAACAAAATATCCTAATGAAATAGTAAAGAAAAACAAAACAATGTTGAGAGAAGTTAGTAAGGGAATTTAATTCAGACCGCCAATGGCCTCAAAAAGGAAGACATCTCTTCCTTAGAGAGAGAAAACAAAGAAAACGGCTAGACAGCCTTGATTTCTCTATAAAATAAACAAGGTTCGCCTTCCACAAATGATTAGTAAAGATGATGGACACAAAATTGGAGACGGTTTTGAATAAGTGTTGGTCAAAATAATTGAAGAGTCTAACCTTACACCTAAAGGAACTAGAGAAAGAAGAACAAACAAAACCAAAAGTTAGTAGAAGGAAAGAAATATTAAAGATCAGAGCAGAAATAAATGAAATAGAAACAAAGAAAACAATAGCAAAGATCAATAAAACTAAAAGCTGGTTCTTTGAGAAGATAAACAAAATTGATAAACCATTTGCAAGACTCATCAAGAAAAAGAGGGAGAGGACTCAAATCAATAAAACTAGAAATGAAAAAGGAGAAGTTACAACAGACACTGCAGAAATACAAAGCATCCTAAGAGACTACTACAAGCAACTCTATGCCAATAAAATGGACAACTTGGAAGAAACGGACAAATTCTTAGAAAGATATAACCTTCCAAGACTGAAATAGGAAGAAATAGAAAATATGAACAGACCAATCACAAGCAGTGAAATTGAAACTGTGATTTAAAATCTTCCAACAAACAAACGTCCAGGACCAGATGGCTTCACAGGTGAACTCTATCACACATTTAGAGAAGAACTAACACCCTTCTCAAACTCTTCCAAAAAACTGCAGAGGAAGGAACACTCCCAAACTCATTCTATGAGGCCACCATCACCCTGATACCAAAACCAGACAAAGATACTACAAATAAAGAAAATTACAGACCAATAGCACTGATGAATATAGATGCAAAAATCCTCAACAAAATACTAGCAAACAGAATCCAACAACACATTAAAAGGTTCATACACCACAATCAAGTGGGATTTATCCCAGGGATGCAAGGATTCTTCAATATATGCAAATCAATCAATGTGATACACCATATTAACAAATTGAAGAAGAAAAACCATATGATCATCTCAATAGATGCAGAAAAAGCTTTTGACAAAATTCAACACCCATTTATGATAAAAACTCTCCAGAAAGTGGGCATAGAGGGAACCTACGTCAATATAATAAAGGCCATATACGACAAACCCACAGCAAACATCATTCTCAATGGTGAAAATCTGAAAGCATTTCCTCTAAGATCAGGCACAAGACAAGGATGTCCACTCTCACCACTATTATTCAACATAGTTTTGGAAGTCCTGGCAAATAGCCAGGCAATCAAATAACCATGGCAATCAGAGAAGAAAAAGAAATAAAAGGAATACAAATTGGAAAAGAAGAAGTAAAACTGTCACTGTTTGAAGATGACATGACACCATACATAGAGAATCCTAAAGATGCCACCAGAAAACTACTAGAGCTGGTCAATGAATTTGGAAAAGTTGCAGCATACAAAATTAATGCACAGAAATCTCTTGCATTCCTATACACTAATGATGAAAAATCTGAAAGTGAAATTAAGGAAACACTCCCATTTACCAATGCAACAAAAAGAATAAAATACCTAGGAATAAACCTACCTAGGGAGACAAAAGACCTGTATGCAGAAAACTATATATTAAGACACTGATGAAAGAAATTAAAGATGATACAAACAGATGGAGAGATATACCATGTTCTTGGATTGGAAGAATCAATATTGTGAAAATGACTATACTACCCAAAGCAATCTACAGATTCAATGCAATCTCTATCAAATTGCTAATGGCATTTTTTACAGACTAGAACAAAAAATCTTAAAATTTGTGTGGAGACACAAAAGACCCCGAATAGCCAAAGCAGTCTTGAGGGAAAAAAAAGGAGCTGGAGGAATCAGACTCCCTGACTTCAGACTATACTACAAAGCTACAGTAATCAAGACAATATGGTACTGGCACAAAAACAGAGATATAGAGCAATGCAACAGGATAGAAAGCCCAGAGATAAACCCACACACCTATGGTCAACTAATCTATGGCAAAGGAGGCAAGGATATACAGCGGAGAAAAGACAGTCTCTTCAATAAGTGGTGCTGGGAAAACTGGACAGCTACATGTAAAAGAATGAAATTAGAACACTCCCTAACACCATACACAAAAATAAACTCAAAATGGATTAGAGACCTAAATGTAAGACCGGGCGCTATAAAACTCTTAGAGGAAAACATAGGAAGAACACTCTTTGACATAAATCACAGCAAGATCTTTTTTGATCCACCTCCTAGAGTAATGGAAATAAAAACAAAAATAAACAAATGGGAGCTAATGAAACTTAAAAGCTTTTGTAAAGCAAAGGAAACTACAAGCAAGATGAAAAGACATCCCTCAGAATGGGAGAAAATATTTGCAAACGAATCAATGGACAAAGGATTAATCTCCAAAATATATAAACAGTTCATGCAGCTGAATATTAAAAAAACAAACAACCCAATCAAAAAATGGGCAGAAGACCTAAATAGACAGTTCTCCAAAGAAGACATACAGATGCCCAAGAAGCACATGAAAAGCTGCTCAACATCACTAATTATTAGAGAAATGCAAATCAAAACTACAATGAGGTATCACCTCACACCAGTTAGAATGGGCATCATCAGAAAATCTACAAACAAATGATGGAGAGGGTGTGGACAAAAGGGAACACTCTTGCACTGTTGGTGGGAATGTAAATTGATACAGCCACTATGGAGAACAGTATGGAGGTTCCTTAAAAAAATAAAAATTGAATTACCTTATGACCCAGCAATCCCACTACTGGGCATACACCCAGAGAAAACCATAATTCAAAAAGATACATGCACCCCAATGTTCACTGCAGCACTATTTACAATAGCCAAGTCATGGAAGCAACCTAAATGCCCACCGACAGATGAATAGATAAAGAAGATGTGGTACATATATACAATGGAATATTACCCAGCCATAAAAAGGAATGAAATTGGGTCATTTGTAGAGACGCGGATCAATCTAGAGACTGTCATACAGAGTCAAGTAAGTTAGAAAGAGAAAAACAAATATCGTATATTAACACATATATGTGGAACCTAGAAAAATGGTACAGGTGAACCGGTTTGCAGGGCAGAAACTGAGACACAGATGTAGAGAACAAACGTATGGACACCAAGCTGGTAAAGCGGCGGGGATGGTGGTGGTGGTGCTGTGATGAATTGGGAGATTGGGATTGACATATATACACTGATGTGTATAAAATGGATGACTAATAACCTGCTGTATAAAAAAATAAATAAAATAAAATTCAAAAAAAAATAATTGAAGAGTCAGGAAGTAATAAGAGTTGTTACATGTTGTAGAGAAAGGATATACATACTGACTGGGGCCTACAAGACTAACACCTTTTGTGGGGCCTGGCACCACTGAAAAAAAATGGCACTTTAGAATTAGCCTTTCTTCCTCTGATTTCCAGGCTGTCTCCTAAATTAGTTGAAGCCTGGACTTAAGTTATAAATGTAATCGAATAAAACATGGTTTAATATAGTAAAGACTGAAGTTAGGCACAAATTCGATGAAATATGGTACAATTCAGCAACATAATCAGAAAGGGTCACTGATCTCTCATGTAATACGTGTGGCCCATGATTGTCTAGTCACAAGAGGCTGAGTATACCCACTTTGTTCCATGAAAAAGAAGGCCCTTTGGTCTTCTCTCCCTATGCAACTTGACATATATACTTTTAGTGTTTGCCACTGCATATACTAAATGCTACTAGCTGAACTGTTCCCTCCTTCAGTGGACTGTGTGGGTCCTTGTGGACCTAACGGCTGCCAGGCAAATTACTACTTCCATTACTGAACCCTGCCTGGAATGCTGAAATCTATGAACGTTTACTTTCCACCTGGCTAAAAGAGGCTAGAAAGGCAGCATTAAAGCTTGCTTTTATGTAAAACTTATAAAGTCTATGTTCTCTGCCTGAAGGTCCGCTTAGTTTCAGGGTGTTTGGCTTTGCTCTACCTGGAAAACTTAGAAATCAGTATTTAACCAATCTAAAACAAGAAAACAACAGGAAAAATAAACAGTCAGAACTTAAGTAACTCAGATTTGCAAAAGCCCCCTAACTTCTCAGGCCTCAGTTTTCTTATGTATAAAAAAGGAATTAATTTGAGGTCCTTTTTAGTACCAACACATACATACATACACAGCAAAATCTTCATTTCTTTAGAAAATACAGCTTACAAGGAGAGTCAACCCAGGTAAAATTATAATTAGTCAATTTAAGACAATTCTCTACATAACTATTCATTTCCATAAAATTTTAAAAAACACTCAGGTATGAATAAAAACAGAATCCAGTTTCCTTCTCTGTAAAGAACATCTTGGAAAAAGTGTAGTTTTTAGAATCTCCCAGTCTACAGAAGGCAGATCTTCACATACGTATTGATTTACAAGGTGGGTATAGGTTTTTATGAAGGTAGATATACAGACCAGACAAAACTACCAGAGAATATAGTAGTTTTATGCTTAACATATAACATATATTTTATACACATATATTATACATATATATATTAGCATGAGACAGAATGTTATAAACATTACTTCTTTAGCTCACCTATATATTTTTTAAGTGAATAAAACTTTTAAAATACACTATATATATCATAAACAAGAATTCTACAAATAGATATGAGTTATAATGAAATCCATTAATAACCTGACATCCTGTCCAGGCACCTTGAACATTCTGTTTGCCATTCCTGGAAGTCTCTTTTGCTCCTTCATCTAATTTACTCCCATCATTCCTTCACAGCTCAGCTCAAGTTTTAGTTCACCGAGCAAATTTTCCCTGACAGGGAAAGGTCCCCAGTTAAACTCTCTCACTGTACCCTATAATTCTTTCATACTTAACAATACATACTAGTGGAGCTGCCTGTGTAATATCTTTTAGCTCTGTAAGGTCTTTAAAACAAGGACTCACCAATCTTATTTTCTATTTTATCTCTAGAACCAAGCACAGAGATTTACAGAATGAATGAATGAATAATTATGGAATAATTGTTAGAAGAATTTTCTGGCTTAAATATTTCAATAAAATAGAACACTGTTCCAGACTCACTAACTCTTTTAATGGCACCACCATACGGCCATTTCCCCATTTTTCTTCTGGTATTAAAAGTACCATTATCGGGCTTCCCTGGTGGCGCAGTGGTTGAGAATCTGCCTGCCAATGCAGGGGACACGGGTTCGAGCCCTGGTCTGGGAGGATCCCACATGCCGCGGAGCGGCTGGGCCCGTGAGCCACAATTACTGAGCCTGCGCGTCTGGAGCCTGTGCTCCGCAACAGGAGAGGCCGCGATGGTGAGAGGCCCGCGCACCGTGATGAAGAGTGGCCCCCACTTGCCGCAACTGGAGAGAGCCCTCGCACAGAAACGAAGACCCAACACAGCCTAAATAAATAAATTAATTAATATTAAAAAAAATGGAGTATCATTAATAATAACTAAGTATTAAATGCTTATTCTGTGCCAGGCCTTGTGCTAAGTGCTAATCAAATATTTAAAAAAAAAAAAAAAAAAGTAGCATTATCTTTTCCACTAAAGTAAATTCAAATAATGCAGAAAGTTTTCTTTATAAGAAACATTACTATTTAACAAACCACTAAGATAATTTACTTTCTTTTGCCCAGCGCTGTCCATCTTAGATAAGATTTACCTTTGCTTAATACATTATTCTTTTCATGAGCAGTAGTAAAAAAAAAAAAAAAAGCGAGCAAGCAGTGAAACGTAAGTCAACAAATGACTTAATTTTTTTTTAAAAAAGTACTTTTGAAAGCCTTAAAAACATTTTCACATTACAACACAAAAGTTAATAAGATTATACAGATGAAAAGGGGGAAATATCCAAATAGGCACTGAATCAAGAACAATACTTCTTGCTTACAAATAATGTATTTCTTTTAATACTTATTTATTTTCCTCAGAAATCAGCAGAGAATAATTGAAACTGCTTCGGTAGCTTTCAAAATATCATATAAAAATATTCTTTGTAGTGACATCCATTATTTTTGTCTACTTAGCCAGCTCTCGTTCACATTACCACATTCACTTCTTGAGGAAACTGCTTATCCCTCCAACATTTCTATGGTCCTCGCAGGGCTGCCAATGTAGTATCCTCCTTTCCCCTAGCCATGAGGTGGGCTTGCTATCAGATAGCCAAAAATCTTACCATACTCTTCTCAACAGAGTGATTAGTTCAAGCAATAGGCACATAACCTCAGCCAGGCCTGAGTTCCCAAAATATTTTGGGGAATAGAAGTGGGAGTAGAGGGTTTCTTCTCCCTTGGTTAATAAAGTAAACTTAATCCCAGAATTGTTAACAGCCCTGAGAGAATGAAGCCAAAAAAGGAATGATGGAAAGGAAGAGAACAATTCTAGATATTTTATTCTCTAGATTCGGGAAATCCTGAAACTACTTCTACTCCTTGCTTTTCCATGATTGAGTCACCTAATAAATCCCTCCAAGCCCTTCTCTTTTTGTTTAAACTAGGCTGGGTAGGATTTGTCAATTATAATCAAGAAGTCCTAATACCTCCCATATTCATTTAGGCATCGCAAAAAAAAAATCTATTTTTTAAAAATAATACATATATTTTTAAAACTGCTGTCCTCTTACAAGTCTAAATAACGTTATATTCTAAACTCTTTTCCCCTCCCATAATTTTTTTTCAGCTTTACTAGGGTATAATTGACAAATAGAAACTGTATATATTTAAGATATACAAATTGATACATAGTGAAATGATCACCACAATTAAGCTGGTTAACATATCCATCACTTCACATAGCTTCTACAACTTTAAATATATATAAACTTTTAAAGAAGCACAGTGTACATGCACTCTTTAAAATTTTTATGCATATATGTAAAACATAAAAGTTCACATATATTAAATTTACACACCTTCAATATTTAAAAATGCTAAGTGTATAGAAAGGCTTCAACACTCTCTCTCACTGCCAATGACCCAGAGTTAACAACTTTCAGTATTTTTAATAGCTGGTGATAATAAGCTTTGCTAGTATTTCTTGATTTACCAATTTTAAATATTATCTCTTAACTTCATGCTGTGATAGAAGATAATTAAACTCCTCAAACAAGTACATCCTCCCAACAGTTATTCATTATTACTTCCTCTATTATTTATCTTTGTAACTTTACTTACACCTTTATTTATGGTTTCATGTACTGACACTCCATTTTGTAAAATAAGAATTTTAAGGAAGGATATTAGTGCCCTTGTCCTTCACTTTCAACTTGCAATTTCCATCAAATAGTCTTATATTGAAAGGTTAATAATTGTCCTCGGTTCTGTAACGATAATTATTTTTGTGCTTTAAAAGTTTGAAGTCAATAAGCATCATTTACATGAAGAAAACTATATATAAATAACATTCAGTGCATATCTAAGTAGTTTGCTATGACTCTGTGTCCTTTCCTGTTCAGATTATTTTTTCTAATTGCTTTTTTATTTCCTTTGCCTTGTCTACTTTTATCATTACCTTAAATGGTTCCAAATGCTCAAGGTTAGTTTCAAGTCTCCATTTTTACTGGATATTCCCCTCTTGGAGGTGACATATCTGTAAGACCTACTATTTAGCAGTGACCCTGGAACTTCTCTTCTGTCTATCTTAAGTAAAAGCTACTGTTTTCTAGATCCATTGTCATCTGGTCTTTTTATATTATACCCCATTTTTCTGGAGTACATTCTTTAATAACTTCCCAAGAAAGAGTATGTGGACAAATCAATCTCCTAGGTCCTTACATGCCTGGAAATATTGTTTCTACTCTCACACTTCACTGACAGTTTGAATGAGTATAAAATTCTACACTGAAAATAATTTCTCTTCAAAACTTCAGAGACATTGATTCATTATATTCTACCACCCACTGTTGGTTGTAGGAAAACCAATATCAATCTGATGTTTGTTCCTTTGTAGGTGACCTAGTTTTTTCTCTCTAGAAGGTGTTCAAATCTGTTTTTTCATTCTTGGTATTTTCAAATTGCAAAATGATGTATTTAGCTGAGTATTTTTTATATTCATTGTGCTGAGCACTTCTTGGGCTCTTTCGGTCTGGAAGTTTATGACTTTTATTTCTGGGAAATTCTTTTATTATATATTTATTTGAAAATTTCCTCCAACATATATTCTCTAAATTCCTTTTCTGGAACTTCAGCTAGTTAAATAATGAACCTCCTACATGAAGTCACTGTATCAGTTTTTTTCTGAGCATTCCTTCACTTTGGTTTTGTTTTACATTCTGGATTATTTCTTCAACTTTACCTTGCAACTTTCCTACAGAATTTTAAATTTTAACCATCACATTTTTTTAATTTCCACAAACTTATTTTTGGTATCTCTTTATTCCTGTCACACAGCATGATATGTTGGTGTTTTAATGTCCTACAAATCTTCTCAACTCTCTGAAAATGCTAATTATAGATTTTATATTTCCCCCTTAAATTTTTTGTTTTCAACCTTAACAGTATTTCTTCCAGAATTTTTTTTTTTTTAGTTTGTCTTCATTGTATTTTTTTCATGTTGAAGGCATTCCCCAAATGTATGATGATTCTTGAATATCCATTAATATCTAAGAATAAAGCCACAAGCAGTTTAATTGGGAGCCCTGTGAGCATGTCTAGAGTTTGGTGACTGGTAAGTTTTTCTTTAGGGTAATTAAGTGATTAGGTAGCTGTCTCAAGAAGAACCCTTAATTGCCAGAATACAAAGGTCACTGCTCCAAAGTCATTTAATTTCATTAGTGAAAAAAAGAAAGTATCAATGCTGTTTCCCCACCCTACCCAGGCCCTAGGGTCTGGTGAATGGCCTGAATGAAAAAACTGCAATTAACTCCTTTATCTGTATTCTCCAGAAGTGTCTCATTCCCTACTCTCTATTTCATACCTTGAATGTTCAAATTCTATACCTCCCTAGGATTCCAAGGGGAAGGAGGCAGGACAGATGGTCTTCCTCCTATCTTATAAGGCAGAGGATAATTTTGTTTTATATGCTACCCAGAGTTTCAAAAAATGTTTTACAAATAATAAAGTATATACGCCTACATAAAAATAAATATATAAAACAAGAGTTTCACAAAATAATACTTATCCCATGAGACACACTCTGATACTTTCTATTGTATTTTGTAATGTTGATAAATGAATTCACAACCCACTAATGTGATGTGAGTGTAATGTGAGGAACAAAAAAAAAAAAAAAAATTAAGTTGTGACTTGCTCTGACATGTTTCAAAGACACTCCTCTATCTGTTTTCTTTCCCAAAGAAAGTTGTTGAGATCTTTTCATTCACTGATGACTCTTCTCTATTTTCTTTTCACTGTATTTCCCTCTTTTACTTCTTTACTATTTTAGTAGGATCTAGGAGGGCAAAAAGGATAAATACAAGTGCTCAGTTTGTGATCTTTAGCGCAAAGTCCTTTACAAGTATTTTTAAAAACCAAAGTTTCCTAACCTCTTTCTGGCTCGATTTAAGATCCCTCTGCTAACTATGATGGCCTCAATTGCTGCTGGGATTTACCATTAAAGTTTGCCAAGGGAATCTGGGGAATTAAAAAGGAAAGGAAAGTGCCAGTAGTAAACCTAAGAATCTATATAACAATTCCACTTAACTCTAAAGCTAAAAGCAAAATTGTGGTTAAATGTTCAAAATTAAACCTAAACACTTAAATGAAGAAATAGAAATCTTTTTGAGGGAAGACTTTAGGAAAGGTTCCTTCTGCAGAGAAAATAAGCAAAAACCAGTTCTCAAATATATCAAGAAAATACTTTCATAAGAATTAAAGAGTACTTACAAAGCAAGGCTACTCAAAACATATTGTACGTGCTCACATTCATCTGGGAATGATGCACTGGCTGATGTAAAACAGCAAAGTGCAGTCTGAAGAACCTGAAGCTGTGGCAAAGGGACCTGCCATCTTCCAGCATAATCTTCAACCACCTGATAGGGAAGCAATCCAAAAAGTACATTATTAGAGAAAATGTTAAATTTGGATAAAACTTACCAGATAAATTAAAACATTAGTTCAGCATGAACACATGATTTAGGAGGGGGAAAAAGTTCTTTATTGTTTAGTTTCATGGTATACATCTGAAAATAAAATGAACTATTATTTGAAAATGTGGAAAAGAAATATAGTATATAAATGACCACAGGGTTCAACTGCCAAATCTTTACCAAATGTTGTAACAAATGCCTTCACATCCTATATCTAGTTTTTGTCAAAATGCCGATTATCAAACATTAAAATAGCTAGACAGTAGACTACAGTAATAAAGAAAATTAGAAATAAGCATGCATTATTATTATCATTATTATTTACAAGACTGAACTCTAAACATTCTGGCAACAAATGAGTATTATAGTGGTGTGATACTGATTAGGAAAGTTTAAACTGTACCATACTGAGGAGAAAAGAATACAGAATAAAATCAGTCTTGGCTCTGTCACTTAACTAGTTTTATGAATTGGGTATGTCATCTTCCTTCTCTATGCATTAGTTTCCTCACCATAAAATGGAGATAATAATGCTTACCTTGCAGATTTACTCTGAAGCTAAATTGGGAATAATTTATGAGAAAACATTTTAGAACTATCAATTGCTGTAAAATGTTAATTATGATCTCTCATATGCAAGACTGCTGTATTAAAACTATTATATTCTAGAAATTCATCTTATAAAACAGGTTGGCAAACTATGGCATATAGGCCAAATTCAGCCTGCTACACATTTTTGCATGACCTACAAGCTAAGAAATGGATGTTACATTTTCAAGTGGTTGAAAAAAACATTTTGTGATGTATGAAAATCACATGAAGTTCAAATTTCAATGTCCATAAAGTCTTATTGAAACATAACCAGGTTCATCCATTTACATATTATTTATGGCTGCTTTCCTGCTACAACAGGTTGAGTAGTTGTGACAGAAATCATATGGCTCACAAAGTCTAGAATATTTAATATCTGACCCTTTACAGAAAAAGTTTGCCAACTCCTGATTTAAAAGCTGGTAAAACTAGAGCAGAGTAGAAAAGCCAAGAACATTCAGAGCTCAAGGACTTTTCATACTAATCACTTCCTGTTGGAGATAATTTTCCATGAGTCTCTTGTATTTCCACAGTTTTTTAAAAGAGGCCCTGACTGCCTTCATCCTTTCAAAGATGTTTATAGGAAACAGCCTTGAAAAATAGAGATGATATCCATGATGCCCCTGTCCAAAGCAATGTGTCTCTCTGGAGCAAAGGTCAGGCAGATATGCTTGCAGACCATTATAAAAGATTAGGACTCCCTAAGCTTGGGGTTCGTAAGCTGTGATATAAACTTACTATGAGTTCAGGATCCACCTGGGCCACTCACATCACCTTTGTGACACTTGAGGGGCAAAGGGAACCATCATGAACTTGAAGCACATGCTGCTTGCTGTGCCATGAGTAACAGAGTCTGCTATCTCTGACACAGGAGTTTCATGTCTTGGGCCAACATTTGTGAAACTGTGGCAATCTACCTTAGATAAAATCCCAGACCCTTCACAGTTGTTTGACAATTCCAAATTGCATTACCAGGTGTCTAGCATGTCTCCAATGTTTCTAGGAACATGTATGGATAAAGAAGAAAGCAAGAGAGTATTAGCTCTGTGAACTTGTATCCCCCTTCTGTATCTAGTAGTCCTTACTAGCTGGGAAGTAAAAACTACTAGTAACTATGATGACTCCAAGTAGGACAAATTTTTCCAAACCACCACAGGCAAAAAAAAAAAAAAAAAAAAGAAGAGGAGAAGAAGGTTAGATAAATGGTGGTTTCCTGGCTTTAAATTTTCTCTTCACTAAAGTGTTTGACCACCTTTATTGCCTCTTTTTGGCCCCCACAACACCATTCTGGTGCCACATAAAGAACAGGTACCTAACAGACTCACATTTTTTCTACCTTTAATCCCAAATAGTTTGCCCTAATACATTTCTACTTACAACCTTATTCACTTCCTATTTATGGGCTGGGTTTACCTCCTTAGAAGAGAAGCTTTCTACTTTCTCAGGTTCTATTCTCATTGTAGCTTCCCTCATTCACCAAGATTCGGCTATTAATACCCTGCCTGATCCAGCTGAGCCCAAACCTAACACAATAAAAGTACTAGTGCACAACACCTCCAGTAGGTTTCCCACAATACCCTTGAAGGGACATAAACAAAACTGGCTGAAATTTACATACAGTTGGCCCTCAGTATCTGTGGAGGATTGGTTCCAGGATCCCCCACCCCATACCAAAATCTGCAGATGCTCAAGTCCTTTATATAAAATAATGTATTTGCATATAACCTACACACATCCTCTCGTATACTTTAAATCATCTCTAGATTACTTATAATACCTAATACAATGTAAATACTATGTAAATAGTTGCTAGCGCATAGCAAATTCAAGTTTTGTGTTTTGGAACTTTCTGGAATTTTCTTTCCAAGTATTTTTGATCCACGGTTGGTTGAATCCACAGATGTGGAACCCACAGATACAGACGGCTGACTGTATCTTCTTACACTGTTTAATGTCATGCCAGACACTAATAAGTCACTATAACATTCACTATAACACTACTTTTTAAATATTTTCCTTAAAATATGTAAAACTATACATTACATTGTCTTTTTACTTTGAAAGTTTTCTCCTGCATTATAACTGTTATCATAAGCACTCAGGTAATGAGAGCTGATACCATGACATCATAATCTGAATGTGCTCTACCAGGTCATTGTGCAGTGAGCAACACATCTTACATTTGTCACTTTCTTTGGTATTCTAATAAGTAACAGTTTTTACTGTTATTATGTAAAGAACTGCTGTATAATTACATTCTTAAGAACATCATCCAAATTACTACAGACTGAAATGTGTCCTCCTAAAGTTCATGTATTGAAGTCTTAACCCCAGTGTGACAGTATCTGGACATAGGACTCTTAGGAAGTAATTTAGGTTAAATGATGTCATAAGGAAGGGGTCCTAATCAGATAGTATTGGTGGCCTTATAACAAGAGGAAGAGAGGAGAGATCTTTCTGTCCCTCTACATGCATGCACTGAGGAAGGGCCATGGTGAGGCCATAGAGAGAAGGCAGCAGTCTGTAAGCCAGGAAGAGCGTCTTTGCCAGAACTCGACCATGCTGGCACCCTGATCTCAGACTTCTAGCCTCAAGAACTGAGAAAATAAATTTCTATTGTCTAAGCTGCCAAGTCTGTGATATTTTGTTATGGCAGCCAGAGCTGCCTAATACACAAATGTATAAAAATAATACAAACGTAGCAGTCTAGGAACCCCTAAAGTATCACATAAAGTGATTGACTAAAATATGATTATCTGTTTCTTAACTGAATTCTCCTTTTTTCTAATGTAACAATGAAGACTACCAAACACTAGTTTTTCACTGAGCAAACAATCCTCTTGATTTCTAAACCCAGGTAATAATAGACTAGATCATTAACACAGTTATCACACATGACTTTACTTCTGTTAGCTGGCCATTCACATCCCTGTCATTTTCCTACCTGAAACCTCCCATTGGCATCAACTTTCATTATATCAAACACTTCACAGGTGTCAGTGGAGCTGTTCACTAATGTTAATTTCATTACTTGTTTACAGTGAATCCACCCACTTTTAAAATCTGATTTACAAACCATGGCCATGATCGTATGTGATTAACCACATCACAACTACCTTCCATTCTAAGAGCTTCAAAAAATGCCTATAATACATGCCAATCTATGCACTGAATAAATCTTGTTAATCTTCTAAATACCTAAAATAAACATTGTAAGAAACATTAAGTTAGCCTTTTCCCCACCCGCTTTCAGTATGATTAGGTTATTCATTTGTAATATACCTACTATCTATCTATCTATCTATCTATCTATATATATATATATTTTCCTAGCTCTGTCCATTGAGAGGGCCACAGAGCAATGACACCTCAGTAGCAACATACACACTTAAGGCCCAAATCTTGGTTTCTAAACACTATTCTCCAATATGAGGAAATTGGGGCTCCTCAGGCACAAGGAACTTGGGCTGCTCAAGCCCTCCTCCGGCAGGGATGGAACAGGGAAAATACCAAGATAGGACTAAGTAATGAAATGCTGAAACAGTGATGGAATATAAGAACACGGGAGCCAACCTGAAGGTGCTCCGAGCAGTTAAAGCTAGAACAATTTGAGCAACAAAATAAATGATGATAGTATTGGACTTTAATCCATGGAACCAGATATATATCCATGAGTCCCTACAAATAATCAAATTAATCAATAAGTGTAAGAGACAGCTCTTCCTCACAGAAGACTAATTAATAAACATAGAACAAAAGAGAGAAATAGAGAATCACCATTAGGCAAATATTGTACACAGCAATGAATGTTGCAGACAAGATCCATGCAACAATGCTAATATTAGTGGGTGAAAAGTTTGAGGAGATGCAGGATTTGCAGTTTCAAAGCATCTCCCGCAAGACCGTTATCAGCTACAAACAGATAGCAACTTTAGAGTGGAGAAACCCCACAGACACAAACTTAACAAAGTCATCAAGGTAATATCACCAATAAGTAATAAAGCATATTATTACCATAAATCTCTTGATATGAAGCTCCAAGAAATACAAAAGCATTTTTGTGGTACTTTTGCCAAAAATGCATAAACTCATTCCAATCATGAGAAATCATCAAACAAACACAAATTGTAGGATATTCTACCAAAAAAATTGATCAGTACTCTTCAAACGTGTTAAGGTCATGAAAGGAAAAACTGAAGAACTGTTACAGAATGAAACAGACTAAGGAGAAGTAATAATTAAATACAATGTGAGATCAGAAATAACACCCTGGAACAGAAAAAGAGCATTGGTGGAAAACCAGTGAAAAGTATCACTCCCAGAAGACTCTCATCTCTCTTCTTGAGTATGTTGCATCCATATGGTATGAGGCAGGCCAGAGTCCTCCCTGTGGCTGGCTGAGTATCAACTTAAAGACCCAACTTTTCTCTTAAGTAGGTCCAAAGGTAAGTAGTAGGCTCATTTTAAAGGCTTTAGATCAATTTTGGTACCTGTCAATTTTTCCTTTGATTCCAAACTCACTAGGGAGAGTAATATACTAAATGCTCCCTGTATAAACATTAAAATTGGCACACAGACAAGGGAACCCCAAAATATATGGAAATGTATATGAATATCAAATGAACATGTTGGGTGAACAAATATCTTCGTTTGCCTGCAGCTGGTGATATCCACAGATGTGTGTGCACATGACAATGTCTTAACTAGCATGGGCTAAGCAAAAATCTGCATCTGACTTCAATTTAGCATGGCCACTAAGGCAAAAGAAATAAAAGCAAAAATAAACCAATAGGACCTAAACTTAAAAACTTTTGCACAGCAAAGGAAACCATCGACAAAAGGAAAAAAACCTATGGAATGGGAGAAAATATACGCAAATGATGCGACCAACAAGGCATTAATATCCAAAATATGCAAACAGCTCACACAACTCAATTAAAAAAAAAAATCCAATCAAAAAATGAGAAGACCTGAAAAGACATTTTCCCAAAGAAGACATACAGATGGCTAACAGGCACACGAAAAGATGCTCAATATCGCTAATTATAAGAGAAATGCAAATCAAAACCACAATTAGGTATCACCTCACACCTGTCAGAATGGCTATCATCAAAAAGTCTACAGATAACAAATGCTGGAGAGGATATGGAGAAAGGGGAACCCTTCTACACTGTTGGTAGGAATGTAAATTGGTGTAGCCACTGTGGAAAACAGTACGGAGGTTCCTTAAAAAACTAAAAATAGAAATACCATATGATCTAGCAATTCCACTTCTGGGTATATATATGGAAAAAAGCCCACAAAAACATTAATTCGAAGATACACGTGCCCTGATGTTCACAGCAGCACTATTTACAATAGCCAAGACATGGAAGCAACCCAAGTACCCATCAACAGATAACTGAATTAAGATGTGGCATATATATACAATGCAATATTAGTCACAAAAAAATTTAAAAATACTGCCATTTGCGGCAACATGGATGGACCTAGAGAATATTATGCTTGGTGAAATATGTGAAAGACAAATACTATATGATATATGTAGAATCTAAAAAATAATACAAATCAATGTATATGCAAAACAGGAACAGACTCACAGATACAGAAAACAAACTGGTAGTTACCAAAGGGGAAAGGGAAGGGGAGAGGGACAAATTAGGGGTGCGTGATTAACAGATACAAGCTGCTATATATAAAAGAGATAAGCAACAGAATATACCATAAAGCACAAGGAATTATACCCATTATCTTGTAATGACCTATAATGGAATATAATCTGCAAAAATAATGAATCATTATGCTGCACATCTGAAATTAACACAATATTGTACATCAACTATACTTCAATTAAAAAAAAAAAATTAGCATGGCCTGGCCACAGATGGTATTGCAGGTGTGGCTGAGGCAATAATTATTGAATTTTTTAAATGTCCATTAGCCATATAGGTTTTTTAGATATTAGTAGGTGGAAATCCTTTTTGTTCATTCTGTCTGGTTTCTCAACAAAGACTACAAGCCAGAGGATTAAACTGAAAAGCTGGTTAAGTTCCATACGGGTCTTAGCACACTAGTGTGTGAGTGTCTAGACTTTAAATTGTTAATATTAGTCTTAGATCAGCTGACTTAATTCTGTCCCTCTTAATTTTGTTCTCAGAGAACAGCTCTTATATTCATGTGACTTGTCCAAAGGCTTCTAGAGTCACTGTCATAATATAATCTCTAGTAACTTCTGAGATTGATATGTACACAAATTTAATCAAAGCTATAGATGTCAAGATTTTATCTGAGTTCAGTGAAGATGTCCAGTGGATTTTATTAAGTGCAGAGATAAAGAAGGGTCAAGGTTCTTTATTGTTTAGGGCATAAATCACTTTCCTAGGATGAGGAAGAAGGAAAGTTCAATGGAATTATTACAAAGTCAAAGCCAAAAGGGAAACTTAAAAGGCCTATGCCTCAAAAACGAACTTTAGGTACCAGGTTTGCTTAGTCTCAAGAAGAACTAAATTTGTTTTAAAAAGATGATAAACTTTCAATTAAAATAACAGTGGAAGAGTTAAAATAAATAAATAAAAGGAGGCCATGTTAAGATGGAAGAAGAGAGGGACTTCCTTAAAAGTTCAATCTCAGAAGCTAGACTAGTCAGATATGAAAAAAGACAAAGGAAATATATATACCAGAACTATGTGTTCCTAAAGATGGAATGGGGGAAAAAAGTATTTTAGTTGCTACTCATCAGAAGGGAAGGGTGACTGATTCCAAAGGTATCTAACAGAGGGATAGCAGGTAACTGTAGGATGGAAATCTCGGTGAACTGAACTGGAAATTCAAGTATGGTAAGATGGTATTTTAAAGAAATAGACAGAAAGTACATAATAAAAGTGAAAAAACCACACCATGAAGACTGCGACTGCTATACAGTAACATAAAATATGTACAGATTTGAAAGGTTAAAAAAAAGCTGAGAGATTACCTTTAAATACCTGAAGAATTTCAGGTGCATTTCAAATTACTAGTTATTACCAAGGGCAATGTATGATATGGCATGGTGTCACAAAGAAAAGTGCCCCAGGAACTCAAGGTTAGGCCTCAGGGAGTGGACAAGGAAAAGCAAATCTGAAGAAAAACAAAGTAAGAGGTCAGACCTAGGTTTTATGTTGAGCTGGTAAGACTTCCTTAAACCTGAGAGAAGAGAGTGGGGAAAATCTGTTTGATAATGAATGCTTTTTTGATAAACTCAGAATTCCTTGACTTTCATCTCTGACATTATGGCAGATCTTACAAGACATAATTGAAGAATAATAAAACCTAAGCCCAAAAGCAAAGAGAAAGGGAAAGGAAGACAAGAGGGGCCAACTTAAGAACAGGCTAAAATATAAACAAAAACAGAAACCAACTATGTTTATCTGAAATGGCATATCCTATTATTGCTGGAAGGAACGTGACAAAAAGGAATGTTTACACTGCCAATGAGGTAGAACAAATTATGTAAGGCCTATAACAGTTAAAAGCAGAATAAAGAAAGGGTCTAGAGAAGCAAGTGGCTGAAGAGATACTGTCTTTACTGGACTCCTATGAGTGCAGACATCAGAAACATTAAAAGCAGCTTCATTTCAGGTACCCATTTATGGTTATTATCCAAATAATACAAATATGGGACACCAGAGGAGTGCTTTTATGATTTTAGCTCAATAGACCTAAGAATTTCAGGGAAAGTGGCAAAAGCCAAGGTAGCACAGGGCTAAAAATGACTTGGCACAGGTTGGGGACACAGAAGTCCAGAGACAAGGGCAGAACACTAGAGCTATGGAAATTGCAAGGCTGGAGCCTTGTGGGGCCTTGTAGAGATTATACTTTGAGCTTTACACACTACAAGTAAGTGATACACTCTTTGCAAGAGGCAGTATAGAAATTGTGCCACTAAACAGAATCTATACTCACTGTAGCACAGGACTACCAGGACAACACAGATAAAATGGAAAGTAAAAGCTTTTAATATAAAGGAAATCTAAAGGAAGAGACATCAAGTATGACCTGGTGCCTGCGGCTGTAATCCATGGAAATTTATAAACTCTGCAAGACAGAAATTCAGACACAGCTTTCGAGGAAGTAGAAACGTTCAGGTAAAGTACTTCCACCCCTCAGAAAAATATCATAAGCACACAGTGGCACAACCACTTGATGAATTTTCCCAGTAAAACTTTACAAGTTATAGACACTGGCAGTTGCCATAACTGACTGGCACCCTGGTAAAGTTGAAACCAAAACTGACTTGGTACCCTGTTTTTTGTGCACCCATCTTTCCTCTAATATCCATCTTTAGTGATATCACTAAATCCTACTGGCGAAAGTGATGTGAGTCAACTGTACTATGTACTAAGTTCAAGGAATTACTAGCGTTTCTAAATTTAATGGGTGTTGGCTGGGTAAAGTATTAAGTGTTTGCCCACGGACCTTCCGGATTCTTTAAAAAGTAAGATTGGAGGTTAAATAATTTTCCTTTTGAGGTGTAAAAGAAGCCACTCCCAGTCAGAGGAACACGACCAAGCTACAGCTCCTGAAAACTCCCCAGCCCTAACCAGACAGGCACACTCTGTCTCTGATTAAGCAATATTCCAGGAAGGCAAGAATTTTGTATCTTAACCTCTTTGGGACTCTAGATTTTAATTTCTCTTTGTGAACTTGATAATGGGAAACAATTCATTTGATCCAAATGAAGTGTTTCTGGCAGACAAAACAAAGGCCAAGTGGCAGGAGAATAGTTATTCAAGTCGAAAGAGGGGGCAAAAACACTAGGGTAGCTGAAGGTAAGTAGTGGAGACAAAAAGTAATAGGGGACAAGTCAAACAGCTAGACAGGGGCTGGATCACGAAGCCCTGCAGTCCATGGTAAGAATTCTGGCTTTGACCCTGAAATAGAAAAGCATGGAAGGTTTAGAAGAGACCTCACTCATATCTTTAAAAGGATCACTTTGGCTGTGTGGAGAAAAAACTGAGAAAAACTAAAAGCAGGGAGATAAAATTGTCCAGGGGAAAGACAACTGTAGCTTGGATCAAGGTCGTAACAGCATTTACAGTAGTCAGATATGACTTTTCTCCCTTACTAGATGATTCAGTTCCTTGAGGGAAGGGGTTGTGACCTTTTCCTCCCTAAATCCCCTGTAATCATTAGGATGAAGCTTTCCACATAGTACACAGCCAATGTTTTCTTTCAAGAATATCTTCTACAACACTTTTATGTATCTAGATCTATGCCTAAGATAATTAAGGATAATTCAATTGATTGATATTAAGAAAAAGTAAGTTATGTATATATTGTCAGACAGGCACATATGCAGCATTTTATGACCACCTATTAAGTTATGAGCACTTAATAGTGGTTGAAGTTAAATTCAAAATATAAAAGAGAGGATAAAGAATCTCAATAGGGTTTCCCTGGTGGCGCAGTGGTTGAGAGTCTGCCTGCCAGTGCAGGGGACATGGGTTCGAGCCCTGGTCTGGGAAGATCCCACATGCCACGGAGCAACTGGGCCCATGAGCCACAACTACTGAGCCTGTGCGTCTGGAGCTTGTGCTCTGCTACAAGAGAGGCCGCGACAGTGAGAGGCCCACACACCGCGATGAAGAGTGGCCCACCCTCACCGCAACTGGAGAAAGCCCTCGCACAGAAACGAAGACCGAACACAGCCATAAATAAATAAATAAATAAATAAATAAATAAAATAATTTAAAAAGAATCCCAACATAGTAGGCAGCATATAAATAATCCCTTAACTTTAAAAAAAAAAAAAAAAAAGAATCTCAATAGTTAAAGGGCGACTTCCCTGGTGGCGCAGTGGTTAAGAATCCACCAGCCAATGTAGGGGACACGGGTTCAAGCCCTGGTCCGGGAAGATCTCACATGCCGTGGAGCAACTAAGCCAGTGTGCCACAACTACTGAGCCTGTGCTCTAGAGCCCGCGAGCCACAACTACTGAGCCCACATGCCACAACTACTGAAGCCCACACGCCTAGAGCCCATGCTCCGCTACAAGAGAAGCCACCGCAGTGAGAAGCCCGTGCACCACAACGAAGAGTAGCCCCCACTCGCCGCAACTAGAGAAAGCCCGCGCACAGCAATGAAGACCCAATGCAGCCAAAAATAAGTTAATTAATTAATTTTTAGGGCTTCCCTGGTGGCGCAGTGGTTGAGAATCTGCCTGCCAATGCAGGGGACACGGGTTCGAGCCCTGGTCTGGAAGAATCCCACGTGCCGCGGAGCAGCTGGGCCCATGAACCACAATTACTGAGCCTGCGCGTCTGGAGCCTGTGCTCCACAACAAGAGAGGCCGCAACAGTGAGAGGCCCGCGCACCGCGATGAAGAGTGGCCCCCACTTGCCGCAGCTGGAGAAAGCCCATGCACAGAAACGAAGACCCAGCACAGCCAAAAATAATAAATAAATAAATAAAATAAAATTAATTTTTAAAAAAAGAGTTAAAGGGAAATATATGTGGAATCTAAAATATGGCACAAATGAAACTATCTACAAAACAGAAACAGACTCACAGACATAGAGATCAGACTTGTGGCTGCCAAGGGGAAGGGGGAAGGGAGAGGGATGGACTGGGAATTTGGGGTTGGTAGATGCAAACTATTACATTTAGAATGGACAAACAACAAGGTCCTACTGTATAGCACAGAGAACTATATCCAATCTCCTGGGATAAACCATAATGGAAAACAGTATTTTAAAAAGAATATTAAAAAAAGAATGTATATATGGTAAAACTGAGTCACTTTGCTGTAAGCAGAGATTGGCACAACACTGTAAACCAACTATACTTCAATTAAAAAAAGGCTAACTAGTAATTCAAAATAATAAAATTTTAACAACAATAATAATAAAAAAAAGAGTTAAAGGACAAAATGGCTTCAGTTAATAGTTTTTAAGAAACTATCAACAGAATAAATAACAGAATAATTTATTTTTTTCAAAAAAATCTCATTAAGAAAGGACTGCATAAGAGTTAAGTCCCAAAAAGAGAAGCAGAAATAGCGTATCTGCTCTTTACAAACACAGGATGAAATGTAGCAAATCAATATAATAAAAAAGGATGAATGAGTTTTAAGGTTCTCATAACTCAGTTTTATCTAATTTTTTTTCACAACTTTCTCCCCGCTTGATTATGTTATGTACACTCACTATAGTGAATCTGAATACTTAAAAAAAATCATCCATCATTTTCTGCCTATTCTGCCCACATATAACCACTGTTAACATCTTGGTAATTTCTCTTTTCTAGCTGTGTGACTTGGGGTTAGCTGTTTAACCTCTCTGTGTCTCATCTAAAATGAAGATAAAAATATTATCTATCTCACAGGGTTGTCGAAAAGAATAAATAAGAAAGTAGGACATGAGCTGACATAGTTTTTTTGAAAGGGCCAGAAAGCAGCTTATGGGCCATACGTTCTCCATCTCAACTACTTAACCCTGCTACATCATGAAAGCAGCCATAGAAAACACAGAAGTGAAAGGGCAAACCCCAATAAAGTTTTATTTGCAAAAGTAGGCAGTGCTGCTTGTGTCACAATGGCTTACAGCAAAGGTTCATAACCTGTTGGTATGTTTGGATGATTGTGGTCTGTGCTTGTTTAGCAAGTTTTGAAATTCTTAAGAGAATGTGATAAAAACAAAAAAACAAAAAAACAAAAAAACTTAGACCCGCTCACCAAGGAAATGTAAATACAACTTTTTTTGCAAATAATTTCAGCGTTCACAGACTTCCTGAAGTACACGAATGGCCCCTATGGATTATCATCAAGAAATCCTGTTTCTAGTGAAATAGCTCATTTGATTTTTCTTTACAGCACTTTCCCCCTCTAAAATACAGTGAGAATGGACCAGCCTATATTCAAACTGTATAATCCTGCTACAAACAAATTTTTCCACCTAATTTTTTTGTCATTGTACTTTATTTTCCTAGATCATTATATAGTCATTGAGGACATCATTTTTTAAGGTTGAATAATATTTTAGTTTATGAGGGTTGAAAAATGTTCAACTGTTTTAGGTGTTCTGGTTGCTTTTCCATTTTCAACTCATTCCTTTCATTAATTACAATTAATGCTATGATAAATCGCTTTAATCCAAATTTATATTTCCTCAGAAATTAATGCTATAAGTCAAAAAGTACAAATTATTTTTAAAGTTTCTAATATATTTTGATGAATTATGGTTCAGAAAGGTTGTGGTGATTTCTGCTCCCACCATTTGAAAATGAGATATCCATTTCACCACACCCTCATGAGCATGGAATATAAATCTTAAACTTTACTAACAAGTTCTATAACCTGAAAGATCTTTGGCAAAAGCTTTCAAAACATGGTAAAGGATAGATAATAAAGTCTAAAAATGCACATCCACTGTGCTCTAGGTTAGTAAGATTTCAAGATATTCAAGGTTGAATCTTAAATAATATGGAGAAACAAACTTTAAAATTTTAATCATTAAGAAAAACATCTAAAATATATTCCATACCCTCCAGCCTTCAAAACACAAGGTAATAACATAAAGTTAACAGGTCTGTAATCATCATAACTCTTGCATTTAAAAAATAACCATTATAGTGAACCACTGCTTCAGAGCGAAGCATATCCCACTCAGGTAAGTTGGGGGAAAAAATTAAAAGGTTGAGAATCACATCTTACAGGGAACCTCTGATAGCTTAAGTTCAATTTTTTCCCTCTCTTTTACATTCATGAACATCTTTAGTTTCTGCTGCCTTGAGTCTTTTTAAATCACTACTTTTACTCGGTCAATAATTGCTTAAGTATGCTGTAGTACATATCAATACATATGCACAGATGCTATAACAGACACCAAATGCATATTCCTAGATACATTATATGTGTATATTGGAATGGTTAAGTACACGGGCTCTTGACAGACGGGCCAGGATTCTAACCTGACTTAATCAAAACATTTAACCTCTCTTGGTCTTATGTTTCCTGATCTGTAAAATGAGAATAACGGCACATACCCTGTTGGGTAGTGGATTAAATGAGACAGAACAGGTGAAAGACTGATCACAGTACCTGACACATGGAAAACACTCAAAATATAAGTTATATACATATATAGAGCACTCCAATAAAATAAATCTTCCAGATACTAAAAATATAACACACACATATCAAATCACTGGCAACAATGATTAGCGAATATTTAGAACATTTCAACTTTAGGGGAACCAAAACAGATATGGGTTAATTTTAGTAAACTTTAGTTATAGAACTATATATTAATAAATTGTGTACATGTTTTATTGGGGTATCATATGTGTATACATATTTTCAAGGTACACAGAACAATGTACACTTATCTATTAATATCTACTGATACAACTACTTTTCTAACTTCTTCTCCTTTCACTTCTCTATTTTACCACAAATGTAGCCAGAAAATGAGGATATCCCCTTCTTTCTCAAAGTTAATTAACTGATCAATTACAGTGTATCACTCAACTCTGAATAACTACTCCAGTCTGACTCCTGCTCCCATCGTTACATCAAAACAGCTCTGCTTAAAGTCACCAAAGACCTGCACGTTAATTCAATGGTTGTATCTCATTAGCTTTTGATGCCAGTTACTATTCACTCCATCCTGAAATATTCTCTTTTCTTGTCTTCTGTGACACCATGGTTCCCTGGTTTTCTCCAAGCTCTTTAATCCTTCTCAGACTTCATTTGAAGACTCAACCTCTTCTACCAGGCCATTTAACTATGGAGTTTCTGAAGCTTCACTTCTAAGTCCTCTTCTTTACTCACTCTATATTATCTCCTTATGTGAGCTCATTCACACACACAGCTTCAAATACCATCCACACAACTATGATTGACCAGATCTCACTTCTGAGCCCTGGATTATGTAAATCTAGCCATCTTTAAGATCTCTTTTTCGGTGAAGATACGCACCTTAAATTCAACATGTTCAAACTAAACCAAAGAATCTCAGCCAAGTTCAACTTGCCCAAGAATGCCTTTTATTAGCCTGCATTTTATAGTATGATACCTTTTCTTCATAGAACTTATCAAAGTTATACCTACATACAAAAACAGAGACAATGCCTGTTTATCATTATATGCCCAGTGCCTTATACAGTCATTCGTCAGGATCTGGGAGACTGGCTCCAGGACCACCCCCCAACCCCTACCCCCACCCACAGATATCAAAATCTACAGGTGCTCAAGTCTCTCATATAAAATGATGTAATATTTGAATCTGCACATATCCTCCCATATACTGTAAATCATCACTAGACTACTTAAATACCTAATGCTATGTAAATGCTACGTAAATAGTTGCCGGTGCGCAGCAAATTCAAGTTTTGTTTTTTTGGAACTTTCTGGAACTTTTCCCCCCAATATTTTTTCATGTCCAGTTGGTTGAACTCGGGGCTGCAGAACCTGTGAATATGGAGGGCCAACACTATAAACAACAAGTGTCAACCCTAACATCAATGACTCTTTTTTCTACTGTTTAAATGGAAAGCCTTTCAGCTATTTTCACATTCATAGCTGCTTTGGAGAATTGAGGGTATTAAGAGGTTGGTACAAGAGTGTCAATGTACTGAACTTTAGGATCTTATGTAGCACTTTATACAGATTGACCTCCTCTCATATTTAGTTGCCACCAAGTGTTCCACCATAGCTCTAACCAGGTGATGTTGACTGGGTCTCATCCTAGAGAGCAGACCCAAACTGAATAGAGTGTACTGCTGAAGTGATGAACTGACCTGTCAGAGGAAAAAGGAGCTAAAAAATAAATGTGATATATATTACATGACAGCTGAAGATTACCTTGTATTAGATTCATTCGAAATTACAAACCTTAAAAATGCTCTCCAAAACAGACTAGGTACTGCTGTATTTACAGTGTAACTAAAATTAATATTTAGTTAAATAAATTACATTAGATCTTAAATGGCCTAACAGCCTTTCCATTACATTTTTTTAATATAAATTTATTTATTTATTTATCTATTTATTTTTAGCTGTGTTGGGTCTTCGTTGCTGTGCGTGGGCTTTCTCTAGTTGCAGCGAGTGGGGGCTATTCTTCATTGTGGTGCGCGGGCTTCTCATTGCGGTGGCTTCTCTTGTTGTGGAGCATGGGCTCTAGGGGTGCGGCCTTCAGTAGTTGTGGCACGCGGGCTCAGTAGTTGTAGCACACGGGCTCTAAAGTGCAGGCTCAGTAGTTGTGGCGCACGGGCTTAGTTGCTCCGCAGCATGTGGGATCTTCCCGGACCAGGGCTCGAACCCATGTCCCTTGCATTGGCAGGCGGATTCTTAACCACTGCGCCACCAGGGAAGTCCCTCCATTATATATTAATATACATTTTAAATGGCATATTAATTGACGATATTTTATTGATCATGTTTTATTTTTTCAAATACATCACCAGACACACATTTTACCATAGCTTTCTTAAATTTAATTTAAAGTTTTCTTTTTGCTTTTGTTTGTAACTGCTAAGGTATAGTTGACCACATTTTGGCAAGAAAATCAAAAAGATTCTGTGCCAACAATAACAGTACAATTGGTGCCTTCTGTTTGGCAGAACTGCAAAATAATGGTATCAATAAAAATTTTAAAGCAATGAACTTCATTTAAAAATATTTTTTTCTACCATCTTATCTACAAAAATTGAGATAAATTTCTTCAAGCCAATGTCATGAGTGGTTATTAGAAAGCAGTAATGAACATTATTTTTGAGAAACAGGGAGTTAAAATTTCATCATGCTCAAAATATTCTTGCATTTATTCACAGAAAATAAGCAATCTGTGAAATAGGGAGAGAAAAAAATAAAATGTATTTTTTATATTTTATTTTTCCTCTGATTATAAAGATAGTAGGTTTAATCAAGAAAACATAAAAAATAAATAAATGTAAAGAAAAAAATTTAGCTATAAACATATCACTAATAAATTATCCACTGTTAACGATTTGGTATGTTTATTTTCAGTCTTTTTTATTTACAAAAGTGAAATCACCTGTCATCTGTGTCTTTTCAGTCATTATTATACCACTAACAGTTTCCCATATGAATAAATATTCTTTAAATACACGACTGTTAGGAGAACATAGGGTTCCATTATATGTAGCAATTCCCCTAACTTTGGCCTAAAGGTTGTTTTCAATAATTTGGTATTACAAATAATGTCATTATGAACAATTAGCACTATTCAATTCTGAAAGTCAACATAAAAAAAGCATAAATAACAACAAAGCATTAGCTCCCCAAACACAGCCAACAAGATCCAGGGTTCATTTTGTTTTGTTTTTCCTTATTATAATAATTATAATAAATAAATAACATGGAGATAAATATCATACTTGCTAAAAGAGCTGCAAGTAATTGCCTCTGGGGAAGATGCAGGGAAGAAAAGGGACAGGGAATGACTGCTATCTAAAAAATATTATATTATATAATAAAATTATAACCAGTGGCAAAATAGAAAATCAAAAACAAAATAAAAACACAAACAAACAACAATTGCCTCTACAATATCTTCTTGTTTTCTTCCTTATTAATAGAATCATAGACATGTGTCTATCAGGGAAAAAAATACAAAAAAAAAAAAAAACCCAAATCCTAACATTCTTTTCAGATGGGAATAGCTAACAAGATGGAAATGGAAGTTACTGAGTAGAACTTAGGGCAAGATGTTTTTGGCTTACCCCAGAGACACCCTGTTCCTGCTACATGGAACTCAGATGTGATGGCTGGAACTTCAGCAATTATTTTGGATCATGAGGCAAACTTGAGATAGGAAGATAAGGATGACTGATAAGAAAGAGTGAATGATGGTAAAATGATGATAAAGCTACCATATCATCCCTACACTATCCATTCAAGACTTTTCATGTGAGAAATAAATGTGTACTATTGTTTGAGCTGTTTAAGTCAGGTCTCTACTAGCAGCAAAATGCAATTCCTCATATTTAAGTTATATATGACTTATTAAACCAAGTACATGTAAAACACATATAAAAAGTAATAGCAAATCAAAAAATAATTCCAATTAATTCCAAGACTAGTAACAATGTATTATTATACCCTAAGAAACTGCTCAAGAAACTATAAACATTATGTAAATTTTATACCAAGACTAAGAGATAAAGCTTGTATTTTCCTAAAACAATTAAATTTTAATTTCTCTAAAGTAAGAGGCATTAGCATGTATTCTATAAAACTATGAAGCGAACCCTTTTTCTGTTAGATTATCTCTTTATCTATTAAAGTGCCGGGTACCCAGTAGCTGCTTAAAATTATGTGAGGATCATTAAAGACCTTTTTTAAGATGTAAAGTATCCACTAAGGGTTCCAAAGTAAGACTATAGCAGGGTTTCTCAACTTTGGCACTATGGATATTTTGGACCAGATAATTCTTTGTTGTTAGGGCTGCCCTGTGCATTGCAGGGTATTCAACAACATCTCTGGCCTCTACGCACTAGATGCCAGCAGCAACCCCCCAATTAAGACAATCAAAAATATCTCCCGACACTGCCCAATGTCCCCTACAGGAAATAAAATCTGAAAAAAAATGTAGTTGTTTTTGCAAATCATTTAGTGCTTCATCAGGAACATTTGGCTTTTCTAGTTAAATAACAGAATTTTAGAATTGTAACATTTCTAAATTCTCTCTAAAGTTGATTGTGGTATACAAACTCAAAGTGACCGACAGATTAGGTTATCTCTAATGTCCCTCTTAAACCTTCAGAGGATTTCACATGAAAGAAATATTAATAGCTTCTATCTATTTAAGCCTATCTATGTGCTAGGTATAGTACTGAGCACTTCATGTTCATTCTCTCATTTTATACTCCTGACATCCTCATGGGATGGCTACTTAACCCCACTGTAATAAGAAATAATTTTAAAGTCTATTTTAGTCAACAAATCAAAGTGCTTCCAGAAATACTTATTTATCATTCATTATATTCATTCTGGCACTGAACTAAGAAGGTAACTTTACTTGCTTAGTTTACAATTTATGATAAAAAATATTTCAATATATCTAGCAACAAAATTAAGTTGAATTACCACAAACTTCAGGAATTGGGGAAATGTTCACAGCCCCTAACAAGTCAGAGAAATAATAATTAACTGTTTCTTGGAATATTTTTTATACTGTGGCATAATGAAAGAGTACTTTTTAAATTTTTCATCCATGATTCCCTGAGTTCTTCCAGTAACCTTTTTTTTCTCCTTTGTACAACTTGACAAAGAAAAAAAAAATCACTTTATAATTATTTGAGGATTCATCTGTAATTTCAATCTGTTGTTCAGGAGAAATTGAAGGCTGGGTCCAAAATCCCAGCTTCTTCACCTGACAAATTAACTTGTTCAGGCCTCAATTTCAACTATGTAACTTGCATAACAAGACCTATCTGAAGGCCTTAAGAGTTAGTAGGTCCTCAATAAAAATTACATTCCTCTTCCTTTCATCCTGAAATTAAATATCAGCTAAGTGCCAATTCTATTTAAGCAATTGTTGAGAGTCCACTAATAAGAGCCAAAGGAGGATATGATGGGGCAGTTAGTGTAACATTATTCAATGTAACTGGAAATGAACACATTCAATCCCCCAAATCCATCATCTCAAAAATGCTGTAGCCTAAGCCCTTAGTTTGAGATTTTTAATTACTATACTTGTATTGTTTCTCAAATAGAAAAGTATATCATCAAATACACTGAGTACATGCATAATTTTTCACTTACATTATCTAGTCTTCCGTTTTACTTTTCCCTGTGGTAAAAGACACAGAAGCATTTTTGAAAAGAAGTGTTCCTTCCTCTCCCTTCACCCACACAACTAACTGCCAAGAAATTTTGATTCATATTTCTCTCTAAAAGGAGGAAGATAAATTGGAGCCTTTCTTCTCAACTTCACAAGGCTGTGTGTATAATTCATATATTTAGTTAACTGTCACCAACCCAAGTGCGTATTATCCATTTTATGGATTACTCACAATTAAGTCATTTACTAATGAAGGCAAGTTACCCTTAGCGAACATTAGGAAACCAAACGTTTAGAAAGAAACAATCTTTAGGAATTAGATTATATAATCTACTGCTTCCCTTACTGGCAAATAAAACAGAGTTACTATACTAGAATTTTGTTAATCAGTCGGTAAAATTCAACTTAATACAGGTAATCTTTTATTCCATCTAAAAGTTTTAATACAAAAAAGGACTTCACAAAGCTCACCTACAAGGTGGAACCAGGACAAGAACCCTAAGAAGAGATCATTTGGTAATCTAGAGTATTATAAAATATGTTATGAGGGTTCAGGTAAAAGTTGGTAACATCAAAGTATGTCAGTATAACACTCATAATTTAGCAATATAAAATAAAAGTTCATTAAGTTCTTCCTGTTTAGTTTTGCTTCCCTGGATATTTTAGGAGGTAGTGGAGTTTTATAAAACAGTCAACTTCATTTGTTCTTAAAATAATTTACTGTCACTATTCGGACACCGTATTTCACAAACTAAATTTATTCATTTGTTCTTAAAGTTGATTTCAAGAAACAGAATAAGAGTAATTAAGAGTTCTCCAAAAATGTTCTGGCCCTCAAATTAAATTTCCCATTCTACAGCAAGTAAGGGTTATCTTTTCAGGTAAATTTACAAAGCTAAATGTAACCAAAGCCAAGTTGCTCATTAATGATATAAAAAGCAAAATACAGAAAAAAATAAAAAGACTTTCCATGACTATGTTAAAAAGAGCAACTGTAGCCTAATTTTTCAGAAGTTTAAAACTCCTGTAGATACAAAGTCTACTAATAACATGGTTTCTAGATATAAAACATAGAAGACAAGCTCTGTAAAGACACTGAACCTCTAAATCCTGAATGCCAATACCAACAAAAAAAATTTTAAGAAAGTCACTAAATAGAGAGCAATGCCAAAGAAAACTGACATAATCTTTACACCAAGACAATTTCCACTGTCAAACCAACTTATCTATTGGGGGAAGGGGGGATGAAATCAAAAAACAGTTTAAAGTATAAAAACTTACCTGAATATGTCAACCCCACCCTTTTTCCTTCAATGCTTGGAAAGACATAAAATCAAATTTCAGCAAACATTATGCCCACTTCTGCTTAACTTTATTTCCTACTTGTTACCGGAATGAAATTAACACCTTACTTTAATTAATATGTAAAGGATCCAAACCCTTTACATATTCATTCCTTTAATTACTATCCCTATTTGACACAAGAGGAAAGAAACTAAGGCACAAAGAGGTGAAGTAATTTGTTCAAGATAACACAGCTAGAAGTAGTAGAGCCATGACTTGAACGCTATACAGCCAAGATAATAAACAAATAAAGGAATGGGGTGGAAAAGGAGCAGTTAAATTTTTTTTCCAAAAGAGTTTGCAAAGTAAGAGTGTTGTGAAAGAGAACAAAATGTTTAAACTATAAATATATGTAGATGTGAATGTAGATAACACAAATTTCACCCCTACACAAGTACTTTGGTGCTTTAATATTTGATTATGGTCAGTCTAAACTTCATCAAATTTTAGTGGCAGTCGACAAAGTAAATAATTTACTGTCACTATTCAGACACTTTTCTTTTTTTTTTTAACAAGCTAAATAAAATACACTAATTTAAAGGAAGGGGGTTGGTGGTGATGTAACTGGAGCAATAGTTTCAGGAAAGCTACTTTCTCTATTAGCAGTTAATTAGAAAAGAGCTTGCGTGTATCGGGGAAAGGGGTAAGAAAAGGAAAGATGACAATCCCACTGCCTTAACCCCACCTCCCAAAAGAGTAACTAAATCACTGTGTGTCAGCGCCTAAACCAACTGGAGAACCGGCCCAGCGGGGTCTCGTGAAGAGATGACAGGAGACCCTAGCAGAGGGGGAGGGGTGGCGATGACAGAAGAGGGGGCGGTAGAGAGATGGCAAGCCTCCGATCTCCGGAAAAGGGGAGAATACGGGGGCAAGGGGCGGAGAAGGGAAGGCAGGAAATGTTGCCAGAGATTCCAAATGAGGTGACAAGAAACAGGGTAGGAAACACAAGAAAGGCGGGACCCTCGGGCAGAAAGGGGTCTGTTTGGGGCAGGGCAGGCTTGTCAGTACAGAGCTTTCCTGCCAGCTGGCCCTCCTTCTCTCCAGCCCCTCCACCCCCGACAAACTCTCACTTTCTCAGCAACCCTAAACCTGCGCAGGTCATCCCCGTCCCGCTCCCCGCCCCCCACCCCAAGCCGGATAGGTGGAGGGGGGAGCTTCACCCTCACGCTCCTTGTTGGGCTGGTGGCGCGAGCGCTGGACACAGCCCAAATTCGGAGACGGGAAGACCAGGAAAAGCAGGGAGGCCCAGGACCTGGCTGACAAGTCCTGGCGGCCGACGGGCTCCTCACCTGACAGAAGCGTCGGCAGTAATCCCGACTGCTGATCCCGACGCCGCCGCCACGGCAGCTGCCGCCGCCAGCGCCGCCTCTGCCTTCGCCCGCAGCTCTAAGCCCGGGAGGGCCTGGCGGGGACTCCACAATGGCCACGAGCTCTTCTCCGAGGCGTTCGGCCTCTTGGTCGCTCTCTTCCTCCGCCATGAGGCTCTCGCCGCCCAGCGCGTACCAGCCCCTGCGCCTCCGCCGCTGTAGCTGCCTCGGCTAACCTCCTCCTCCTCGTCTAGTTCCCTCCCCCTTCCCTCCTCCCCAGCCGGACAGGGGCCTCTCGGCTGGCTCTACTTCCGGCTCCGCCCACCCACGCCCCCAGTTTTCATTGGAGAACTCTAGCTGCCAATCATGCACATGCCCGCCCTTCCACTACTATTGGCCAAATCAGCCGTCTGTTTGATAGATCCGCGGTCCGTTGGTCAATGTTGCTCGGCGGTTGCTGGGGACCGCCTACGAGCTCTCCCATAGGCGGCGCAGGAGGACTGGGCTCGGCGGGGGACACGGCGGCCGCTGCGGGGCTCGATCGGGCAACGGCGACGGCGGTGGCGGCGGTGGCGACTGGTCCTCCGCCTTCACCCCATTGCACCTCCTTTTCTTCCTCTTCCTTTTCTTTCCGGCCGCGTATCGTCCACTTCCCCTCAAGGCGGCCCCGATCCTACGGTACCAAGGAGCTAGGGAGGCCGAGGGTGGGCCCGGCCGTTGGTGCGGGCTTTGGGCCCGGGGCCTTCCGTCCCAAAGCGGGAGCCGGGGGCGGGGCCGGGGCGCCGTTGTCGGCGGGAGGAAGAGGGAGGGGACGGGAAGCCTGACAGCGGCCGCCTCCGCCAGGCGCCTGCTGCCTCCTCCCTTGAGACTGCCGCCAACTCGGCTGTCGAGTTCCCGGGCCCACGGCCGGCAGCTGGGACTCGGCCCTGCCCAGCTAGCGGGCAGGGGCGGTGGGGCGCCGGCGTGCTGGGCTCCGCGCGGGAGGAGGGAGTCTAGACGCCGGGCGCGTCGCGAGCCCCGCCTTTCCCTCTTCCTGAACCTTGGGGCTTGGGCGCCCGGGGAGGTGCAGATCCGGGCGCACCACTGTGGAGGGACTGGGATGAGGAGAGTTGGGGTGAACGTTGGGATCCGAATTTGTGGTGTGGACTTAAGAGTGATTTTAAGCACACCTGCGTGGTGGCTGTTGTGGACGTTCTTGTTCGTTTTTTCATCCACCCTTTTTCCTTCCCCCTCCCCCGTTTTTTCTTTCCATTTGTTTTTCGTGTTTTACAGTAAAGGCATGACTTCCCAGCACCTCAGGGAAAATAGGGTGCAAGCCCAGAAACTATTTCCACACCATCACTTGTTGAAAAACTGATTCGAAGGCATCTCCGGGTTTGAACAAACTGAAAGTGCCAGGATTTCATGCGTCTTTGGTTTTGCGCTGGAGACCCTTCGCTACTAGGTATCAAGACGAAAAAAAACTGGAAACTAATCTGGTAAACATTTAAACTTGAAAACTTCTGTTGAGTTTTATTTTTATCTAGTAAATGATTTGCTTTTTTTGTTGGCCAATTCCTGCTCTTAACTTTGTAACTTACTCGTTTAAAATATCTTTACTTCTATGGAAAACACTTTCGTTCTTCGGTTCTGTAAACTCGAGCATCCTCTACTGGGTGGATATTTACCTCTGCAGTAACACAAATATACTTTAAAACTTAAAAGATTTTGGAATGTGTAGGCCTTTCATATTAGCACAAGTGATTGCGCGTTTTATGCTTCAAAGAATAACTAACATGTTAATTGTTTTAGAGTGTGAAATCCAAAGACAGAAGACTTTTCAAATAGAATGATTTAAGCATTACTGGGCACAAATATGTAATGTTTTTCATAAATAGCTTAGAACCATTAATTATAATAGGGACTGACTTGCTATATGATTATAAAACACATACCATTAACTTAAAGTACAACTATGTGTAATGGTAATTCACTATTTAGTAAGCAGGAATTGTCTTACCTGCCATTGAAAACCTATAACCTAAATAATATTTGACACAAGAGCCTTGCGTTAAACACATTTTTAATGGGAAAAAAAAGAATTAAACTTATTAAAACCTAAACTTGATCATACTTTCCAAAATTTCTGTGGAATGTTGAGTTCTTCTCTGAGGTTATGTCCACAGGTGTCTAATACATAAATTCTTTTGAGAGAGATTTCATGGTAACCAGCTATGAATTCTGTAGCATAGATTAACGGAATACTCCATTGTTTCTGATTACACTTACAAAGTACAGTTCTTCAGAGCACACCTGGGAATTTTTCTCTAATGTATTTAAACAGAACAGAATTCCATCTTGAATTCTATCAAATTCATTTCAACTTCTTATATCTAGGTTAATGTAAGAGCTTAATCCAATGGCATGGCCTCAGGGAACAAATGGTTATCACTTACAACTTCTGTTATCTCAAGTTTTCAGTGCCCATAACCTTACGATTTTGGCAATGATCACAAAAATTTGTTTTGGGGTTAAATTGAGAAATTATTAAGCTGCTTCTGAGTTAAATATTTGGAAAAATAGTGAAGATAATCACTTATTCCATATCAACAAATTGTGATTGAGCATCTGTCATGTACAAAATACTGTGTTCTTAATTTTGGTCTAACTTAATAGTTAAATAAGTGAAATAAATATTAGCAAATGTAAATATTATTCTTTAATGGAATAAAAAGTGTTAGATAAGGCACTTTACATAGCTTGTCTATCACCTTTTGGAAAGGTATCTTAGTAGAGGTGTATATGCATTAAAAAAAATGACTTACTTTGAGCTCTGTATTTTGACTTTAAAATTTAACATCATTGTTGCTGCTTTTAATTGCATTTGGCCTGTGTTCTTTCTTGGTTTTTACTTTCTTTCTTCTCAGAACAATTTTGGAAATTATATTCAACTTCATGTAGAATTACGCCAGTTTAGTGGCCCACCTGTTTGAACAAACTTTGTACACAGTTCCTTGCAGTTGTTTCCCTAAAATCTGTTGCCCCAGAACTGTGAAGGGAAAGAAGTTCTTTTAAACTTGAACACATATCTAAATTGGATGAGATTAATACAATTAATACCATAAATGTTGACCTGTAGTTAGGTTTTTCTAAAGGATAGTGACATCTGGGATAGTTCTTTTTTCATACTTTGAATTTATTTGAATTTCATCAAAATCAAGGAATGGACCTAGTTGTTACTAGTAACTTGCTCTGGTTTTGCCTTCCCTTAACATATCTCAGGTAAGTTAAGACTTAATAGACACACAGTCTATTAATTGGAATTAAGTTTTGTGAAGCCTTTAATCTTAAAATGTTTATATCTACCTTTTTATTATTCCTTCCCTCGTGAAGTGTTGTTATAATACTCTGTTTCTCTTGTCTTGAAAGAACCCTATTCAAAGTCAGAATGGAAAGATTTGTAGTGACAGCACCACCTGCTCGAAACCGTTCTAAGACTGCTTTGTATGTGACTCCCCTGGATCGAGTCACTGAGTTTGGAGGTGAGCTGCACGAAGATGGAGGAAAACTCTTCTGCACTTCTTGCAATGTGGTTCTGAATCATGTTCGCAAGTCTGCCATTAGTGACCACCTCAAGTCAAAGACTCATACCAAGAGGAAGGCAGAATTTGAAGAGCAGAACGTGAGAAAGAAGCAGAGGCCTCTAACTGCATCGCTTCAGTGCAACAGTACTGCGCAAACAGAGAAAGTCAGTGTTATCCAGGACTTTGTGAAAATGTGCCTGGAAGCCAACATCCCACTTGAGAAGGCTGATCACCCAGCAGTCCGTGCTTTCCTGTCTCGCCATGTGAAGAATGGAGGCTCCATACCCAAGTCAGACCAACTGAGGAGAGCATATCTGCCTGATGGATATGAGAATGAGAATCAACTCCTTAACTCACAAGATTGTTGACAAGGAGGTTATCACCATTGTGATCAAGATAAATAATGTGGAGTATTAAAGTTATGTGTTGATTGTGTGGTTCATTTTTATATTTATTTCATTTTAAATCATGTGATGCATAATAGTTTTGCAATGTATATATAGTTGCAGGCAAAAAAAACAAAAAAAACAACAAAAAAAGAAACCTCACTGCAAAACATATTGTTAATTTTAGTCACCAATGGTGTAAAGCAAAACTTAGGGTTTAGAGTGTGCTAGGATACCTGAAACCTGATGGTTATCTTTAAAATTGATGGTTTTTCTCCTGAAATGTTTGTGCATGGAAGAACTGCCCTGCTTTTTTACCCCATTGCCATGTATGATTATTCCTTGTGAGATTACCTAATTACTTGGATTGAAGACTAGCCTAGGAAGTTGAAGCTGCTGCCAGGCAATACCACTCACAGTAACTTAAAGGAATTATTTCTGATTAGAGGATCCTCAAAAAGGAAGGGATGGTGGGAAACTATTCTTATATCTTCAGATTCCTAGCAGAAAATGATTGTTTATTTCAGACTATGCTTTACTTGTATATGATGTAGTTAACTATCTTTCAGTTCCTCACTGTCTTTTTTCCTTTTTTTTTATTAAAGGCTTATTGTTGTATTAGTAGCAGCTTCAAGTGACCAAAAGACTAAAATCTTTTAATGTCAGTGCCAAAAGCCACCGGGAATTTTGCAGTGACACGATTTTAGTCTCATACTATAAACAAATTTTCGAACCATAGCTTTCATTTCAAGCATCATTTTGAATTTGCAAACTTTTTTTTTTATGTCATGATGTTAAAAGACTTCAAGATTGGCATTTTAATTTAAACAGGTAGACATTTTATGATTGAGTTTCCTGTTTTTACAGAGAATTAGTAATTACTTTTTGGCTGACAGATCAGATGATAAGGAAATTACTTTTTATGCATTAATTTTTCCACATGATTTTATAAGAGTTTATTTAGATAGACTAGAAACAAGTTTACTTACTTTCACTTTTATGTGCTTTGCCTCTGGTGGTATAAGGTTTTTAATCATAGATGGTAAACCATTGTCTAAAAATACTGGCAAGATTTTTGTAATGAAGATCTGGCAGTATCCTGCATAACTGTTTGGGTGAGGAAATAATCAGATCTGTTAAAGGTCAACCATGTTCAGGAAATGATCTCTATCTGAATTCCACTATCCTGTAAGGTTATTAAAGTGGCTTAGCCCAGGTATGTCCTCTTTGTTGGATACCCAAATTATATTTTTAAAAAATTAAACAGCTGAAAACTTGGAGTAGAGCTTTAAAAAAAGTCAAAGTGTTTGAAACCATTCAAGTTAAAAATCTTTATAAAGTATATTTCTATTACAAAGCACTGACAAAAGATGCCCTATGTGACTTGGAGTTATCTTTGAAGTCATTTTACCACAAGTCTTCATTAAAAAACAGCCAAAGTGAATAAGAAAAAGATTAGATATTATGTTTTTCAGAATCGGCTTTCCACGTCTAAGTTTTTTTGGTGGACTTAAGTTCCTAGTATGAGGTGTCAAAGTGCCCATCTTATTTTAGATTTTATGTGGGCTTTTTGTTGTTGTTGTTTTCGTTTTTAAATAAGTCTGCCACCAAAAAAAAAAAAATCACTTGTCAAAATTTGAGCTACCAGTTTTTCTCATGTTCAGTTATGTTAAAGTAGCACAATTAATGCCCAGAATAGTGCTCTCATTTGTTAAGCACGTGCAAGAGGAAACCAGTGGCAAAACATAACCAAAATGTACTTTGCTTTTACTTCCTCTAGTAAAGAATTTGCAGGCAACCATGTTTAATTTGAATTATCTAAGATGGTACAAGATCTAAGAAACTTGGAAAATAATTGATTTTTATAGCAGTATTTTCAGAATACAAAGATAAGGTTAGACATACAATCATTCTAATTTTTTCAAGACTTTCATGTGATTCAGACTGCTCCCTATTGTTTGGACATTAATTTGCACTAACAGCAAACACATAGTGGCAGGATGGCTTTGAGTAGTCCTAAACAATAAACTGGATGACGTTGTACTAGAAAAATACCAATAATTCACATTTGAGTTTCTAGCAGTTATTACTAATTTGATGATCATTTAGGTCCCATATAGCTTAATGTATTTCTCCAGGCTCCTTTTTGTATATCCAGTATATCTAGGGGCATAATCCGTCCTCCTGTTAGGATTATATCATGTCCTTAGAAGCGTTTTCCATCCTGTTGTGGAGGTTTAATGTGTTTCTTTACTGATTGTGAAACTTTTCGTTCCCTGAAACTGGTTAACTTTACTTCATAGTTAAAAAGATAAGTCTTAGCCTGCTCAAACTGGTACAAATCTGTGAAACCATGGTTAGCATACGTTGGGTAACAAATGGAGAATGTCTAAGAGGCATATGCTGCTGTGGAGGTGTGGACGTGTGTACAGAGCTCTCAATCTTAACTATATAGTGTTAGTGTGATGCTATACTATTGGGAAAAATAGCACATTTTTTCTATTTTATAAGTTGTATGCATAAACATAAGATTTGTAATGTTTCATTTATAAACTGCCTTCAACACATGCTTACCTGTTAATAGTGTTTTCTCAAAGTATGATAGTATGTCTTCCAGAATTTCACTATATGCTTACAGTAAATAGTTCCTAGCTTGTTGAAATGTTAAATTCCTTGTTGGTTTCTTTTGATTCTCTGGGGCATATAGCAAGCCTGAAAGACAGTATAATCATTTCTTACAGGGTGGAAATTTAGAAAGATTGTGTATTGGAGCCTAAATAGTTATTTTATTCATTATCATCTTTGAGTAAGACTTTTTTTCTTTTTTTTTTTTTTTTAAACAAATGTTACTTCCAGTTAACGCATTTGGCCCTACTGAATTTCAGGGACCAAAATACCAATACTTAAAAAGTTCTGCATCTTACAGTTGTAACCAATTAAGTATCGGCTTGGGATTGTTCTGAAGTCTTCATTGCTTAAAAACTATTGTAAGTAACAGTTGGCAAGATCGCTAAGCAGAAAGTTCCATGTTAAAATCTTTTGCCTGAAAGAATTTGTATGTAAATGTTAATGGAAAACACATTTAAACAAAATTAAACGTAAGGTGGCCCCAAACAAAAGCCACAAACAATTTGTCATTTGGTGCTTAGTCTTTGTAAGGGCTCTCTGTGGTTTGACTTGCCCCAGCTGCCTTTAAATGAGTACAGATCACCTTAAAACATGTTTATTAAATAGAAGATTCATTCTATAATTTAACTGAAAATCTTAGCCTAAAATAAGTTGCTTTGGCTTCTAGTCAGCACTGATTAAAATGTGAATAGTGAAGTGACTATCCTAAACCTGGTTTATCTCAATCCATACTACCATAGACTTTTGAGGTAAATACAGTTCTTATGTAGTGGTATTCTACTTGTATCCAGAATACTGTATTCATTAAAATTTTACTATGTTCATTTTTGTATTCCCTTGCTTATTTTTTTTGCTCACGCATGTATCCTTAGTATAAATGTGTCTCTTTTAAAGTTTTGTCTCTGTGACTTTTAGAAATAAATTTCAAAAATTGTTTCAGAAGTTTTTGAAAGCATGTTTTGTTTTGTGGGTCAATAGCATATATTTCATAATTCCAACAGATTAATAAAACTTTACTAATTTAGATTTATTTTTCTACTAGTTATATCTCTTTGTAAGATTATTAGTCCTTATGTCCAATGTAAAAGCATATATATTCTGTCAAACCAAATTTACATCATAGCTACAGATAGCCCCTTTCCCCTAAAATTATATAGGTAATATTTAAATAAGCTTAATAAGTGCTATTAATTGGAAACATACTGTAACTTTTTACCTTTAGAAAGACTAATTATGGAAGACAAGGACCTAACTTGCATCTTGTAAGTTTTATTGGGTTTTTGAAAGATTTGCTATACTCTTATCAGCACTGGGGAGAAAATGCATATAAGTGGAAAATTGTCTCTTACTAGTTTTACATAGTTTTGAGGACAGCTATTCCTCGTTCTATTTACTTCTATTTGGAAAAAAATTAATGAATTTATAAAGCAATTGACTTGTTTTTTCTGAAATCAAAACGGTAGAAAGGACCTTAAGAAATTAGTCAATACTTCTGTTTCCAGTTTAATATCTCCAAACCAACAGAGGCTTTTCTTCATTTTTCCTAAAGAATCTCATCATAACCTTTATTAAATGTAAACCAATTGAATGTGTGTGACTTTGGGTCTCATAATAGTTCCTTTTTTTCTTTCTGTGTGTAAACTGAGTTGTATTATGCACCTATAATATGGTATCTCATGATGCAAAGATGTTCCTGGGATCAGACTAGCTAACAACGCAGTAAAGACTAAAACTAGGAAGTAGAATAGGACTTAAACTTGTGATGTGATGCATTTGATACGTATGACATGACTTCCATCTGATTACCCCTCTAATATGTTACTTGATTTCATTTGTTTTATATGCATACTATTTAGAATGAATGCTTAGATCTCTCTTGTTTAAATGTTGGAATCAAATAATTTAAAAGTCCATGGCCTCAAGTTCTTGGTTAAGTTTGAATAATATGCAATCAACTAGTACTTACTGAGTTCTTATCATGTGCTTGACGCTACTCCAGCCACACTACTCTAGTGGCTACTCTAGCCACTCCATCACATCTACTCTACATCAGAGAAAATAAAGATGATTTATTGTCGTTAACACAGTGATGGGGGCAGAAGAGCGGGAGGGCACATATTGTTGTCTTATCTAGCCAACTTCTTTAAGCATTCCTTGTAAGACTAGTAAATTACCAACAAAATAGTTATCACCGGTTTCATCTACACTCTCCAAGTCTTATTTTGTACAGGAAGAGCAATAAAATTTGAAAATTTCCAAATTAAATGTGTGCACATCCTTTGAAAATCTGGTAGTATATGTTAGACAGAAACTATCATTTTCCAGATTAAATTCTATTAAACAATGGGATTGACTAATGTAAATAAGAACCTGCCACACATTTTACTGCAATGCCCATGATACATCAAGAGCTTCATTGAATACTGAATATCAAGATAGTCACTGGTGTACCTAATCAATTAGACATTAACAAATGATGATCATAATCCAAACCCCTGAGCTGGTATGTATATTAAATGACAGATTCTACAACCTTTTCTGTTTAAGCATACAAGGAATCTATGTAATAGAACACATTGATTTTTAAAAATTTTTTTCTTAGTATGCTCATGTAGTACATATTCAATAGTAATAGTAATAATTTTATGTATTCCTTTTAATCTAACAAATTCTACTTTTATGAATATATCAGAAACAAAATGGCCAATATATAAAGATATATGTAAAAAGAAGTTCATTTTAATATTATAATCATAAAAAACTGCAAATACTATGAATGTCCAGCAAAAGTGCAATGGTCCAAAAATTATGACACATCAATATTATGGAATTGTTCAAGTGCCCTAAAAGTGTGTATTAAAAGAGACACCTACAAGGTTGCTAAGTTTCTCTATATATACATTTATAAATATATATAGTGTATTTTGAGGAAAAATAACAGTGCTATGCAAAGTACAATATGTTTGTATGTGGTGAAAAACACACACTAAATGGTTAAGATTACTGACAAGTGGTGATACTGAATGGGGTGGGGGGGCAATATTTGCCTTGTTTTATATACTCCCATATGTTGACTTACAACAAGCACATGTTATCTGTGTCACACACACAAAATATGAATTATATTTTTATTGAAACTTGCTCCCACAGTAGTTATATCCAAACTGTAAAGAACAGCAATATCACATAATTCATCTACTTTATTAATGAGAATATTAAAGAATTTTAATTGCTGAACAAATATTTTAAAACATCTTTTTGAATTCTTTAAAACTTATCTTTATAAAATTTAGTTGCATATTTACAAAGTGAAGTCATTATTCTTCTCCCCAAGTTATTCATTACTAAGTATGTAATGGGGAGTCAATTCCAAAGCTATGACTTTAGTATCCCTGTACTCTATAAATAGCCTAAACATTTTCTAGTTTTTTATAGTAGTTGTAAGTACTACTCCACAATGCTTCAATAATACCTATAACAAACATAAATCTAATAACTGCTAAAACCTTGTAGGTGTTTCCTAATCTGTCAGTTAATGAGAATAAAACAAATGTCATAAAATATCATCAGGTAGTTTTTCTATCTAACACCTTAATTTCCTGTTTCAGAAAACCAGCATTATATCAGGATTGGAACTCCATGTCTGGTAATCATTTGTCATTTAATTCTGTTCCTCTCCATGAAGGTTGCTATTGTGGAATGTACACTCTTCTAAATACTCTTTTCCTACTGGGGGATCACCTAACATCACTTTGCTTGCTGACACAACAGCAGTTTCTTTACTACTTAGTATAGTAGTAACACAAAACAATTAAGGTGCAATCTTTCCCTGTTACCAACGGCCATCTGTCCTTAATCTTTCTTTCCTGATTTCCTTCTTTCTCCTCTAATGCTTCTTCATCTTCTCTGCTTGTGGATTCTTAATGCTATTACCTTCCTTTGACTAACACAAAATATTATCAACTCACTGTGAGATCACAAGAGTTGTAAGTAGCAAATTCATGTCTAGAATCTGTGTAGTCATCAATCCACATTTTTAAGTGTACTATTGTATTGAATCTACAGAAAAACAGGTTCATATTGGAGCAAGAGGAAAGAGGGCTGGGAAGGAAGGTCTCCAGGGAAACAAATGGAATATATATTATTTTGTATTATATTTATATTATTTCTTTGATAATCTACTCTCCTTCATTTATTCCATCCTGCTTTTGATTTCTAAGACCTCTTTCTTGTTTTCTGAACACTTCCTTTTCATAGCATCCCATTTTAGGTTTATGATTGCAGAATTTTCTTTTATCTCTGTGACAACTGTAATTTTTTAAAAGCTTTCTTCTGTTCCTGCACTGTCTCTATTTCCTCCAGGCTCCTCTATTTCTGACTTTAATTTTAATCTGTCTCTTCCTTATTGGAAGCACTATTTAAGTATCTAGTGATTCATAGATGCTGATTCATATTTAAGAACTAAATAGCTGATTGGAATCCCTATGTGCATGAATGGGACCAGGCAACAGGTAATCAGAAATAAAACACAATTTTTGAAGAACTCCAGAAGTAAGTTGCTGAAAATCTTTTATCTAAGTGCATTTAATTTCTTCAAACTCACAGGGACAAATGTAAAAAATTAATAAACAGAAACCTCAGTCAAATAGAGTCTGGAGACCAGAAGGGGGAGCGCTCATGCCCTGTGATGATGGCAGAACTCAACAGGAAGAAGAAAGACTCCTATTCTTTCCTGGCAAGGACTCAGCCAATGAAAAGCCACGGGTCTGTTTATGATAGCCCTCTCAACTTCCTTTTCCCCTTTATAAAAGCGTTCCCCCATGTGGGGACTTACCCATGGCTTGCCTGCACATGGCTTGCCATGGTTGCAGACCGCAAGTTGCAATTCTCTGCTGATCCTGAATAAACCCATCTTTGCTGGAGAAGTATCTGGCAGTCTATTTGTTTGGTCAACACAAGAATGTGAATAATATGCCCAATTACTGGAATTCTGAGAACACGATGAATAAGAGAACTATTATGAGTTAAATTCTGTCCTCCCCCACCAAATTTGTAACTTGAAGTCCTAACCCACCAATACCTCAGAATATGACCTTGTTTGGAAAAAGGGTCATTGCAGATGTAATTAGTTATATTGGAATAGGATGGGCCCCTAATCCAATAGGACTAGTGCCTGTGAGAGGGGAAATTTGGACACACACACACACACATACACACACACACACACACACACACATACACAGGGAGAATGCCATGCTAAAGGTAGAGCTCTAGGTGATGTGGCAGAAGCCAAGGAATATCAGAGATTGCCAGCAAACCATGGGAAGCTAGGAGAACAGGTCATAGAACAGGTACATAGAACATAGAACATAGAACATAGAACAGGTCCTTCCTCACAGCCCTCAGAAGGAACCAATCCTGCCTACACCTTGATCTCAGACTTTTAGCCTGTAGAACTGTGAGACAATACATTTATGTTGTTTAAGCCACCAAATTTGTGGTTTGTGGTACTTTGTTAGAGCAGTGTGAGGAAATTAATATAGGAGCTTATGATTCAATATGTAATAATTCTTTAAATCCCATGTTGTTAGCCCTGTGCCTCATTACAACCCTTTATTCACTGGCTTTCCTGAACCTGGAGCTTCTCTGGTTCAAATTATCCAGAGAATAAGCTTCTGATCCCTTGCTTGGTTAGGGGTGTGGATGTGGACGGAGAAATAGTTGCCTACTGGTATGGTCTAGGGAAGTGGGCCTGGAGCATGCCAAGAGCTTCCTTGCAGCCTGCAAGTGCTGAGCCTCTGAGGGGTTCTGTAGAGTGAATTGACTGGCTCTGTGTACTTGTGCCACTCAGTCACTTATTACCTATCCAACTACACTTCATGTTTTGAAGGTTGAGGAAATTTCTCATACATTATGTGTCTTTTTCCATTTCATTTGTCCTTAAGTTTTAAATACACACACACATACACACACATATACATACATATATTTCTAATTCATGTATTTTTATTTTAGTGAAGTTTTATGAGATAAAGGAGATAAATACATGCTAATCCACCATTTTTAACCAGAAGTCTTTTGCTTCTGATCTCAATATGTTACGTTTGAATATCAAAGCCAGAGACTGGATAGACAGGTCAAACACATGCACTTCCTTCCCTTTATGCCTCAAATCCCTTAAATTCTGAGAAGAAATTCATAGTAGCATTATAAAATAAGAAAGGGTTCATGAATGCATAAGACTTCTTGAGGAATTCCTGGATGATGGAAAAATTGATTGTATGGGATGATTAACTGTATAGATGATGGAAAAACACAGTTAACCGTTGAGCAACACAGGTTTGAACTGTGTAGGTTCACTTATACATGGATTTTTATCACTAAATACATACTACAGCACTACACAATCCAATCCTCAGTTGGTTGAATTCAAGAATGTGGAAACTCAGATATGAGAGCCAACTGTAAAGTTATACTCGGATTTTTGACTGTGTGGCGGTGGGGTCTGTGTCCCTAATTCCTGAGTTGTTCAAGGGTCAACTGTAGTTTGTATTAGACTGATTGAGAAGTGACACAGCTAGAAAAACCAAAGCTCAAATGCTTTGAAGAAAACCACATCCTGAAGAAAACCACTGCTGAATTCATAGCAGAACCAGAAAAACAGCAAGCTCAAGAACAAATATGAAGAATAGGAGATGTTGTTTCTGAGTAATTATAAGGGTAAATGGCTAATAAGGCCAGCTATACCTCGCAGGGTGGGGGCAAGATTCTCCAGAAGGCTGTATATAGTCTGAATCAACATCCGATATACGATGCTACTTCTCCCGTAGCTGGTGTACAGGAATCATGGGGTGAAAATGGGAGTGGCACCAGTCTCTATTACCCCTAGTGATCACTAGTAAAATTCGTGCTTCCTGTTCTCATGACTTTATGTTCTGCTGGCCTAGAGGTCTTAGTTCCAAAGGGAGGAATGCTTCCACACTGAGACACAGCAATGATTTTCGATTGAACTGCAAGTTAAGACTGCCACCCCGCCACTTTGGACTCCTCATGCCTCTGAATCAGTAGGCCTAGAAGGTAGTTACTGTGCTGACTGGAGAGACCGATCCTGACTACCCAGGGGAAATTGGACTGCTGCTCCACAATGGAGGTAATGAAGAGTATGTGTGGAATACACAGATCTCTTAGCGTCTCTTAGTATTACCACCCTTGTGATTAAAATCAATGGAAAACTACCACAACTCAATCCAGGAAGGACTACCAATGGCTCAGACCCTTCAGGAATCAAGGTTTGGATTACCACCCCCCCCCAGGTAAAGATACATGACAAGGCAAGGTGCTTGCTAAAGGCAAAAGGAATATAGAGTGGGTAGTGAAAGAAAAGTAAAACTACCAGCTACAACCACATGACCAATTATAGATATAAGGACTGTAACTGTCATTGAGCATTTCCTCCTTATTCTGCTATGAATACATTTGTGTATCTATATATATCTATCTGTATCTATATGTCTTTGTCTTCTTTCCTCTCCTATTACCTTATAACGTAGGTGTATTGAAGTTATATTGCAGTATTTAAGTACTGTTAATTTTACATCATAGTATTGAAATTATAGGATATCAAGAAGAAGAGTAAACATCACTGAAGGATTTTATCTCCTCTTCTAGGGAAGGGGTTGGTACATTTTCAGTTGTACACAGGATAGTTGTATCATGTTAGATGGAACTGTGGTCTTAATATTGTTTTTGTTTGAGTATTGTTTAATGAGATGAATATGGGTGCCACGTTGACAAGGGGTGGACTTGTGATGATCAGTTTTATGTGCCAACTTGACTGCGCCATGGGGCGCCCAGATATTTAGTTAAACATTATTCTGGATTTGTCTGTGAGAATGTTTTTTGGAGGAGATTAACATTTGAATCAGTAGAATGAGTAAAACATATTGTCCTCCTATCCAATCGGTCGAAGGCATGAATAGAACAAGAGGCTAATACTCCTTTAACTGAGAAGGAATCTCCTCTTGCTTGACTGCCTTGAGCTGGGGCATGGGTTTTTCCTGGGTCCCAAGCCTGCAAATATTTGGTCTGGAACTACAACATTGGCTGTCTAGGATCTCCCTTAGGTCTCCAGCTTGCTGACTACAGTTCTTGGAATTTGTCAGCCTCCATAGTGGCATGAGCAAATTCCTTATAATAAATCTCTTCAGGGACTGCCCTGGTGGCGCAGTGGTTAAGACTCCACACTCCCAGTGCAGGGAACCCAGGTTCAATCTCTGGTCAGGGAACTAGATCCCACATGCATGCCACAACTAAGAGTTCACATGCCACAACTAAGGAGCCTACGTGCCACAACTAAGGAGCAGGCGAGCTGCAACTAAGGAGCCAGCAAGCCACAACTAAGACCCAGCACAACCAAATAAATAAATAAATATTAAAAAATAATAATAATAAATAAATCTCTTCATATATAATATACATATAATATGTATCGGTAAGATGTATAGTTATAGATAAACATCTATATTTATTTACCTGTATCTATATCTATAACTATATCTATATCTATATCTATCTACCTGTCTATCTGTCTATCTATCCATCCTACTGGTTCTGTTTCTTTGGAGAACTCTAATACATCACCCAAGTAAAGTCTTCCTTCTTTTGGCAAATAGGTAGGAGTTGACAGAAAACACATAGGCTGCCAGATATTTCTCCAGGAAAGAAGAGTTCATTCAGGATCAGCAGAGAATTGCAATTTGGGGTCTGCAACCATGGCAAGTTACATACAAGTCCCCACAGGGCAAGGGAAGGAGAATGCTTCTATAGAGGGGGAAAGGAAGTTGTAAGGGCCATAGTAAACAAAGAATCTATGTCTTTTCATTGGCTGAGCCCCTGCCAGGAAAGAAGAGTAGACTTTCTTCCCCCCTGTTGGGCTCTTCTATTGTCACAGGGTGTGAGAGCTCCCCCTTCTATTCTCCAGACTCTATTTAATTGAGGTTTCTATTTATTAATTTTAAACATTTCCCCCTTTTGATCAAGATCTTGCTCTGAAAGCATTGCTGATCAAGCATCAGGTTTTTATAGTTTTAGTGGCCTTCTCTTCCTTAGTGCCAGGAAGGACCTTTCCTGGGTGTAGTGTCCCACATATGAGGGAAAGTGCACAGGTTGAAAACCTATTAAAGTCACATTTGAGTAACAAGGAGGGGTAGGAGGGAGATCTCTCAGGCACTTTTTATCTAAAATCCATATGTTATCAAGATCATAGACATTGGTGAGGTCTGATCCAGATAACTTTGGAAAGCTGTTTCATCAGATTTCCTCCGCTTCTATTCTAGAAAATCTTTACTTTCAGTCACCAGATTATGTGCACGTTCAGTCAGAGTTCAGTGCTTTCTTTAGGTGCATTACATAAATCCAAGAGTCTATTCCTTGGAGTCTGGCAGTATCTGATAGAAGCCTTTATAGTGAGGTTGAAGAGAGTTCTTCTGGAGGTGCCTTTTCCAATAGATGAAATCTCCATGTTGCGAGGTGTGATGCTTAAGGTCTTCATCTCCTGAGAGCACACTGTGAAAAGACTGCTCTACCAAAACATGTTAGTTTTAGCAGAAGCAATCAGGCCTTTGTAATATTGGAGTATCTCTCCTTTTATCTCCTTCTATGAATTGTAGGTCAAAAGAAGCAGGAGCCAAGTGCAGTGGGAGTCCCGTGACTATCTCAAAGGGTGAGAGTTAATGTGTTCCAAAAGAGGTGAATCTGAGATTTAGAAGGACTGCAGCAACAATTTTGGTCAAGGTTTTTGGAGGGCCTCTACAAATTTTATCACTGGGTCTTAATAATGCCATTAGTGTGTTCAACATAGGATTGAGGGTGGTAAGCATAGTGAGAGTATTGTAAAACTGACCAAACAGCATAGACTTTTTGAAGTACCTGTCCAGCAAGATGGGTTCTTCAAAAGTTCAAGAGGAGTTCCCCAGGTAAGGATAATCTTTTCCAAAAGGGCTTTAGAAGAAACAGTAGCTTGTCTGCAGAAGAAGGCTTCAGTCCAATGTGAAAACATACAGACCAAGCCTAAAACATATTTATATCCATGAGACAGAGGAAGTTGTATGAAATCCATTTGCCAGACTTCAAATGGTCTGTTAGGCAGTTTAAAATGTCCAGGAGCAGTATGAACAGGCTTCCCTGGGTTGTATTTTGGACAAGTGGGATAAGAAAGGTAGGCATTTTTGTGGCCTTGTTAATGTTTCCCCACCAACATTATTCATGAAGGCTATCATTTTGTCAATAGATCAATGATTTAATGCATGTACAGTGGTTAGGAGTGGGAATTTGAGTCTCCAGTGAGACTGGGTTGTTATTTGGTCTAAACCAGAGCTTTCTCTTTTTATCAAACTAACAGTTGTTGATTTCCAATTTTGCTTTTCTTTTTCTGAGGCCAACTATTGGGCTTTTCTAGCCAGTTTTTCTAAGTTATCATTTGGGGAAATATGCCTTTGAACCATGACAGAGATTTGGCTGTTTCTGGTCTCTTTAACAGCAGCATTCCTTGCAAAAATGCCAGCAAGGTGGGTGATTTCCCTTAGCTTCCAGTGAGTCAAGTTTACAATGCCCCAGAATCTTAATAATAGCCAAAGCAGTAGGTAAAAGTATTACAACCAATAATTCCTGAACATAGGGGTCATTTTAAACTTTATTTCCACTGGAAGTTAGGAAGCCATGTTGCTTCCTTGACATTCCAAAATCATGAGCTACTCTGAAAGTGTACCTTCTATCAGTATAAATATTGGCAGTTTTGTCCTTGGCTAAAGTACAAGCTTATCTAAGAGCCTATAATTCAGCCTGTTGGACGGAAATAGCCATAGGTAAAGATACTACCTCAACAACATCATAAGGAGTTGCAACAAATGAACCTATCTACAAAACAGAAACAGACTCACAGACATAGAGATCAGACTTGTGGTTACCAAGGGGGAGAGGAGGAGGGAGAGGGATGGACTGGGAGTTTGGGGTTGGTAGATGCAAACTATTACATTTAGAATTAATAACCAACAAGGTCCTACTGTATAACACAGGGAACTATATCCAATCTCTTGGGATAAACCATAATGGAAAAGAATATTAAAAAAAAGAATGTCTCTATGTGTATAACTGAATCACTTTGCTGTACAGCAGAGTTTGGCACAACGTTGTAAATCAATTATACTTCAAGTTTAAAAAAATGAAAAAAAACAGAGGAGTTGTAATAGCATACCCAGCACTATATTTGCCATTGTCAGTTTTTAAATAAGAACCATCAGTGAACCATGATGAAATCAGTGTTACCCAAAGGAATTCCCTATAGATCACCATAAGGGGTCAGAAGGTGGTCTATCAGCATTAAGCAGTCATGAGGGACCTTGCCTGTGTACCTCTTTATCTGGCTATTCATCTATATTCTTTATAGTATCCTTTATAATTAAATGGCAAATGTAAGAAAATGTTTCTCTGAGTTCTGTGAACTGCTCTAGCAAATTAATAGAACTGAGGAGGGGGTGTGGGAACATTTGATATACGGTTAGGTTGGTCAGTCAGAAACACAAGTGACAGACGACTTGGGCTGTGATTGGCTTCTGACATGGGGGCAGTCTTATGGGACGGACCCCTTAACTGGTCGGATCTAATGCTATCTCCAAGTAGATAGTATCAGAATTGAGTTAAATTTGTAGGATACCCAGTCAGTGTGAGCACTGGAAAAACTGGTGGTGTTGGAAAACACTCCGGAAATACCTTCCAAATGCTGAGTATGAACTATTTCAAAAACACAAGTATACACTCATCCAAACTAGAATTTAAATGTGAGGTCAAAATAAATAAATGTTCTGAATTGCAAAGGTCAAAAGTTACCACCCACAGAATCTCTCTGAGATAATTACATGAGAATCATAATAGAAAAATGTTAAATATAAAAAAATGTTAAATATAAGAAAACAGAAAACGTGATATACAAGAAAGGGCAACACATAAATATACAGTTAAGTCTTAATACTATTGATATATAATGCTTAAAAAGAGTGAAAAATGTGGTCATTAAAATTCCTGATGATAATAACATTTAGACATTGGGATAAAGGGATGGGGTAAAACCCAAAGTAAATAAAACCTAAAACTGTGCTAAGATTAATCCTTGATATTGCTAAAATTATAACTTTCAGATGTCGCTATAATTAACTATTGATATTGCTAAAAATATAAATTTGTATATAAACAGGCAAACAAACAAACAGAAAGGCAGGAATTGGATGTGTAACTTCCAATCCCACTAATAAAAAAGAAATTTAGTAAAAGAAATCTAATCAAACAAAGCAAGAAAGGAACAAAAAAAGAAAAGGAAAAAAGCAGTGCAAAAGACAAAACATAAGATGGCAGGAGTAAGTTCAAATATATCTGTTATTATAACTTATAAAAGTCTTCTATTAAAAGAATAATTAGATTTTTGAAAAACAAGGTATGATTGAAACAACTGTACTTACAACAAAATTGTGCTGAAAGTTTGAAAATGATATATTAATCAAATGCTCAGAAAATAAGAACAACTTTGACAATATTACAACCAAGAACAAATAGAATTTACAATTATAATAAAACAGAAAAGAATAATTTTTGATATTGGTCAAATATACACTGTGCCTCTTTCTATCCTTTTATAATCCCCATTCTCAACAAAGAAAACACCAACGTCAGCTTAGAGGCTTCTGCAAGCACTGATAATGCCTCAGCATTTATAACTTTTTGTTTTTAGTACATGTATTTTTATAGTTAAGCTCTATTCGTGGATATTTCACTTTGGCTTTCCAATTACAGTTTTGAAGGTTTTCTTTTTAAATACATTTTTTGAAGTATAAAAAGCAAGTGAATGTAAAACATACCAAGGAAATAATAGCATTTGTGAGACTTTGGTAGAGCAAAATACTCGAAGGTACCATGGGATGCTACACAAATATGACAAAAAACAAAAGATGATGTGGCACAGAATGGTTAGCTGCTCACCAAACCTGCAGATGGCGAGACTGCATTTCCCAGCCTCCTTTCCCAGGTGACAGAGTCCTGGTCAATGGCATGTGAGTGGAAGTCAAATTTTAATCTCTATCATGCCATCTTCTATTCTCTTCCTCCTCTGATGACTGAACCCAAGGCTCTAGTGAAAGGAAGAATGATAAAGCAAAAGGAGTTTGGGAGTTGAATTGTGTTCCCACAGAGGTAACAGCAAATATTGATGCATACTGCCTTGTCATCCAGGAAGATTTCCCTCTAGAAAGTCTTCAGGGCAGTGAACTTTTTCTTTCACTCAACTGGTTGGTAATATGATGGAGAGACACACACACAGAAACACACTCACTCACTCCACACATTTTTGCTTAGTATTCTACTGGTTATATTCCTTGATCCAAGGCTTTTATTATATTATGTATGATAACTAGGTTTTTTCTTTTATCAGCATTTGAATAATCAACAGAATTCATCATATTACTTAAGGGAATATACCTTTTTTTTGAGGTTTTTAGCAATGAATTTAATATAGGCAAGGGAAAGCTCTAACTATAAATACATCTCATCTGTTCATTGTAGCAGGCCCATAAGTAGTCTTAGAAAGGATCTGGAAGCTCCTACTTCAAGTTGTGGGTGTGTGGCCATAAATTAGTAAAATCACATAAAAAAATTCCAAGGTTAAAGATTTTCATTACTTTAGACTGATCTTCTTCCAGTTAGTACCAAAAAAGTTTCTTACATTATAATGATGAGAGAATGAATTTCTTTCTTAATATTATTTATGTATGTGTGAATTGTTCTTTTGTGTGTATGCATGTTTAACAAATTTCTAATCATGGATGACCCATACTCACTCTCTATTAAGTTCTTGATTAATATTTTCTGATGTCACTTTCATTTATTCAACAAACATTACTGGGTACAAACCAGTCAGGTGTTGTGAGAAACACTCTTTGCTCTAGACCTGAGGGACCAAGACTAGGCTCCTATTCTCAAGAAGCTCTGATAGGGGAGAAAATGGAGAGAGAAACAAATTCCAGTATAGGACAATAAGTTCACTCTAGTCAAATAAATGAAAATTGAAATATTAATGAGATAAGTTATTTTTGGCTGGTAAAGATGACTATTATTTCTTAATGTTAGTCAGTGTATGGGAAAAATGGATATCTCATACAATGCTGCGAGAATAAAAATTATAGATTCTGGATACAATTTGGGAATACGCCATAAAAGCCTTAAAATGTGCAAACCTTTGGCCCACAGATTCCATGTCTTTGATTCTGTCATGAAGAAATATTCATGAATGTATGCAACCAATATGCTTCTAGGATATTCATCCAGCATTGCTACTATTAGTAAACAAAATTGTAATTAATTTAAATGGCTAATAATCAGTACATTTTTATAAACCAGCCATAGGGTAGAATGCTGCACAGCTTTTAGAAAAAGATGCTGTAGAAGAGGATTTAGACATGAAAATTTTTTCACATCCTATTTTTGTATTAAATGAAAAAATAAATTACAAATATATCCATCCTTAGGTGTTTACATTTTTCTCTGGGTAATAGAGTTGCAGGGATTTTTATTTTCTGGTACATGCATATTTATACTTTCTAACCTGGAAATGTCTCTCGAGCAAACAACTGGCCATTGGGAAATGGGAGTCTATCAAATCCATTACAAAGAGATTCTGTTATATATGTGCTGCTTTTATGAGTATGAGAGGTGCCCAAGGTATGGTGGTCATATTAATTTAGAATTAAAATCTTGAGGATCTGTATAAAAGGTGTCAATTGTTTCACTGTATGCTTGATAATCTGAAAATTCAGGAATCACTGATACATTTTGGCATCCTCCCTCTTTACTCAACTGCTATTATGACACACTAGCATGTGTATGGTACTTAATAACCCTGGCAAAATGGAATAGTGTGTTTATTGCTTTCTTTTTAAAGAATTTTGTCTACACTTCCAGTGTTACAACAGCTAGAGCTTAATGATAGTGGTCACATAAAGCAGGTGTTATATCCTCAGTGATGAGAACAGGCTACAGGAAAAGTACTGTAAAAATTTTTTAAACTTGCTTCTGCAGTTTGAGAGAGTTGGTTGGCACCTTGACTGAATGAGATTTATCATTTCCTTGAGGTGAGATTTCTTATAATGACTGAATTTCTCTTAGTTATTTATAAAATCAATTAAATGAATAAATGCATTAATTACAAACCTTGGTGTTATAATTTTATCTACTTAAGCGCTATTTATCATCTATATCCTCAGTACCAGGCAAGCAGTCTGAGGAAGTTCAGAGAAACTATGTCTGCCAATAGGTTAAGATGAAATCTAAAGTTGATTTGCCTTTCATAGGTTCTTTAAGAGCGGTAAGTTTTCTACCGGATATCCGAGATGGGGATTAACAAGCTCGCGCGTTTCTATGGAAGGAAAATGCATTCTATTTTCCACAAGACATTATCTTGTAAACAGTTAAGAGTCAGTGGTCCCATTAGACTAAAGTGACCAGAACTATCTTAGACACAGGAAGGCTCTAATTGTGTAACCAGAGGAAATTCAATCATTTCTATGGTTTGGTATTCTGGATTTGGTTGATTTAGCACTGAAAAATAGTTTTTCCTGTACAGCACTGAGAACTCTACTCAGTACTCTGTAATGACCTATATGGGAAAAGAATCTAAAAAAGAGTGGATATATGTATATGTATAACTAATTCACACCTGAAACTAACACAACATTATAAATCAACTATACACCAATAAAAATTTTTAAAAGATAAAAAGTTTTTCCTTTTTAGTTTTCTAATAAAATTCCATTTGAAAAAAATACCAACACAAAACACATATGCCATCTGTACAACTGAAGAGGATCAATGAGCCCTCAGTGTTAGTTCAGGCTCACCTATAAATTACTTGCATGATTTGGACAAGCTCGTACAGACTTCTCTGAGCCTTAGATTTCACTTCTGTGAAATGCCAAGTTTGGTCTATGTGATTCCCCAAATACTTTTTTGGGCTTACAGTCTATCATTTAATGATAATGAGAAAAAGTCTGTCCACGCTGAGATGCTGGTAACGGTATCATGTTCAATCTGCTTTAGAAGAGCAAAGAGTCTGGAAGTATTTAAACAGTTGGAGGCCAAGAAGGAAAGAGTGGGGACAACAATAAGCATTACGAAATTTCTGCCTTAACTTTTCATTCATACTGGTATATAAACAATTTGGGCATAAATGTAAACATATCTTAGTGTAGACTAAGATAAGTGGTGATTAAAATATATAGAGTAGCATAATATAAGGTACTATGTGATAGCTATAGCAGTAGTAATCTGAGAACAGAGAAGAACAAAAAGTTCCTTTCTTTTGGGTACCGAAAAAATATATTGAAGAATATCATTTATAAGCAAGAATTGCTGAATGGTAATTGGGCTGTTTGGTGGATTAAAAATGAACCCCAATTCTTTGACATTCCTCCCATCTAGAAGTGAGGGTCTATGTCCCCTCACTTTAAATCATTGTGGGTTCCAGGCCTGCTTTTACCATTAGATTGCGGCAGAAACAACACTGTGCCAGTTTCCAGGACCAGAACATAAGAAACTGGCAGTTTCTACTTCCTGTTTCTTGAAAAACTCTTTCTGGGAGCCCTGGGGTGTCCTGTAAGAAATCCAACCACCTTGCAACTGTCATGCTACAAAGGTCACATGTTGATGCTCTGGTCAATAGTTCCAGCTGACCTCAGCCTTCTAGACCCTCCTAGAAGTAATAGTAATAGTCATGCGAGTGAAAGGTCTTGGACCTTCCAGACCATCCCATTCACCAGTTTATATAACTTGATGATGCCAATCAATCCCACATGGAGACGAGTCTCTCGGCTAAAACCTGTTCAACTTCTTTACCCACAAAATTGTGAGATACAGCAAAATTGTTGTTTGATGCCCCTAAAGCCCGGGGTAAGCTGTTACGCAGCAATGGGTAACTGAAACAAGATGATAAAAGATTCTTAGAAGTAGGTCTTTTTTCCCTGAAATTTTATTTGGTTTGTGGTATACTGGGGAGACAGTTTATGACATTAGACCTTCTAATCTTGGATCTTCTAATCTTGGATGACTCCTGGAGTGTTACATCTAGAAAGAGAATTGCATTACTTCTACACATCTGTTTGCTCCTTCTCCTTGATATTCTTGGTTGGCTGCCTGCCAATTAGAGGACCGGAATTCCTTTATGTCTGTTGAATGGTAATCCAAGCCCATTAGGTAAGATTCAACAACCTCTTATTCTAAACTGGGAATTCCTCCCCAAATATGTCTGCCTTTCATGGTTGACACCATATTGGGATTGGGAGAAATTCCCTGTCTATTTTCTATCAACTAGATTTAGATAGAAGAGCCAAGACTTTCGATAGAGAATTTTTTGCTACTTACACTAATCCTGTTCACCTCAGGCAAATTACTCAAACTCTCTGAGCACCAGATTCGCTTTTCTTTTTTTTAATAAAATGAGGATAATAATTCCTTCTTTGTTGTGAGGTTGGTAGCAAATATACACATACAAAGTATGAAATAAAATTCATATTTTATGACAAGACAAGAAAAATATTGACAAAAAAATCTCTGCCTTTTGACCTCCTCTCTCCCTCCACTTTGCATTGCATATCTGCATTATGCATCGACCAAACCTCCCCCACCTGCAGAAATACCTGTTCAACCATAAAGAACAACATTCCCCTAGCATCAACAAGATGACTCCTTAAAGATAACATTCCTTCTTGATCTCGTAAGGGGTCACATGGCACTTAGATCTGGATCATGTAAACTGTCAATAATACGTCATTTGAGGTACAGCCCTTTGTCTCAAACTGTGCCTTGACTGTGTGTTATATAACTGTGCCTTGACTTCTAATGGGCGGAACAGTTCTCAGAGCTTTCTGAGATGCTCTTCCTGGGTTATAATCCTCAAATTTGGCTTGAATAAAATTTTCCATTTCTTTCTTAGATCGACTGACTATTTTTTCATCAACAAAAGTATATTCCATAAAATAACCTGGCCACAAAATATGACATATAGTATAGAATAAATTTGATGATTAGAATAAGTTTTTCCCAGATTCCAGTCCCTGAAACTGCTTCTCTTTCTATTCACTACAATTACCGAATGCCTGCCATATTTCAGGTTCTGATCTATATACTGGAGATACAAAGATAGATAAGTTACAGCTTCTGGCTTTGTGGAGCTCAGAGATCAAGAAGGAATTTGGAAATTAAATCAGACATGTAAAATCAGACGTTTCACACCTAAGGAATTGTAAGGGCTCATTTACACATCATGGCAGCTTACAGAACACAAAAAACATGGAAGTTATTAAGATACAGAATGAAACTCAGCAAGAGAGATTATCTACAAGCACAGAGCGAAGCAGGACACAAATCATGTTCTCAAAATCAGAGTCAGAGAAGAAGAACAAGAAAAATAGTGTTAAATAAAACCTGGGCAACAGAAACCCAAGTGAATTAAATATGCAGAATAACCCTTTAGATGGGCATTTTGTAAAAGGCTTGGTATATGATGCTCTTTTGTTAAAGAGATTTAAAGGAAGGTAAAGTTGGTGCCAGTAGTACAACACTCATTGTCAAACCAGACCATTATACCGTGAGAAACTGAAAGTGAAACTAATGGCAATAAACTCGTAGTAGCCCACCTACTAACATGAATGCATACATACGTATATTTAATCTGATGGACAGCAGCTCTAAAAGTCACCTAATCTGTACCCTTAGGGACATAAAACAACCCCTGATACATATTCAGCCAGAGGCCTATTATAGGCAACATGAGGAGCATTAGTAGGGAAAACAAAAAGAATAGACAAAGCTCTCACTCAGCCCCATGTGCACCATCCTTCAGGCCCTGCCTCCTGCCTCCTGATCCTTCCTGCTACTTCTCCAGACAAAAGAGTTCAATGAAGGGTATTTAAAAGGGAATGATATGCTGTGATAATATATGTTAGCATTTCATTCATTCAAAAGTATTGATTGAGTACCAGCTATATTTCCAGTATACATCTTAAATTATATACATTTTATTTTTTAACACAAATGATTCTTTTAGCAATTGGTTTTCATGAACTATCTTAAGGTCTCTTCCAGCCTTAATACCCAGGGATCCTGGAGCCAAGAAATTTCTTTGGGACAATTATTTTTGCCTAAAGGAAGGTTTTATTCTATCTCCACTCCAAAATTGATTACCCAACTTAAATATGTCTATTTTTGTACAAAACTGTGTTTGGCTTAGGACAAAGCTATCATCAGTATTCAAAGCAATGGAAAACACATGAATTTGGTTATTATGTTCTGAAACTGTCCAAAACAGAGATAAATTAATATCACTGTTAAAGATCTTTATAGTTAGAAAATGTACACTTTAAAATGTATAAAATATATAATTTATAACATAAGTAAATTAATAGTTAGATCTGACCTAAAAATGCCTTAAGGTACATTGACTCCAAAAATGGAACTGAAACATTAAAACTAGAGTTCTAAAGCTAGGATTTTATGATCAGATACTGCAATTCATTATTTTTAGGATATCTTGATATTTGGTTAACTATATATTTTTCCATGGTTTCCAACTTTCCTATTTAGATATAAAAATTTTAGAAAATGTATAAAGATAAAATTGATTCTGACCCTATTTAGGGAATGTTTTATTCTGCTAAGTATTTTTAGATTTTTATTTTGATGTTTATTAGAAAAATGTTTCCTCTTAAACTATATGAATAAATGTTAAGAAATCTAGGAATTTCTGCCTGTAACATTTGATACACAGAAAGAAATATATTTTGTTTAGATATCTTTAAGTAGAAGACATTTTCTGAATTTTTTATTTATGAATCATACTTCTGACCTTTCTTCACTGAATGTTATTCATTATTTTAATTAATTCATCCAGAATGACAATACTCTATGAAGTTTTAAGTTGGATAAATATTTGAATTCCTTAGGGACTGAGAATATTATGCCCAAACTTCGCTCTCAGAAAAAGAATAAGAAAGCCCAAGGGAAACCAAACCAGAAATCAAATCTCAAAATCTTTCAAAGAGAGGTATGTATTTACCTGACACTATGAAAGAAAATTATCTCTACATTATATAAAATACAACTTCCATGTCATGTAATTAGTAGTTAATAGTGACATACAAATTTTTTTTAATCTCAGGTACAAATAGTTGCCATTCTAATTTTTTGGATCATGGTACACCATCATTATTGGCACACACTTCTCTTGTTGGGTTTTGTCTTAATTTTACTATTGATATATTTCCTCTTCAGATCCTACTCCAACTTATATCTACATCCCTCCCCCATGGTATATGCTGATGTATTTTATGTCTCAGAAAAATTTTGTATCCCTAAAACACGCAGTGTTTCTTTTCTATACATGTGCTTTTAATTTACGCAAATGGTATTGCACTATGTATTTTTCACTTAGCATGTTTACAAGATCTATCCATGTGGCTTTGATTACATCTAGTTCATTATTTCTGACTACTTCATAGCATACTATAATATGCATCATCACATTTTAACTATCCATTGTCTCAGTGATGGATAACTAAGGTGCCTTCAAATGCCCACTTCCACAAATAATGCTGAGGTAAAGCAGCTTGTATCTGTTTCTTTACGGGCCTGTGCAAGATTGCCTCGGGGCATAGGACCAGGAGTGGGGTTTCTGAGTCATAAGTTAAATGCATATTTACTTGTCTATCTTATTTGTCTTTCTAAAGAACCAGCTCTTGGTTTTTCGATCTCTCTTATCAAATTTTAATTTTAATTTTAATTTTTTGTCATTCTCTAGTTTATTGATTCTGCATCTATCTTTATTATTTCCTTCTTCTTCTTCTCCTCTTTTTTCTCTACCAGCTTTACTCTGTTGTTCCTTCTTCACCTTCTTGGGTTGAACTCCTAGGTCATTTGTTTTCAATTGTTCTAGTTTTCTAATAAATACATTCAAAACTATAATGTTTCCATTAAGCACTGCTTGAGTAAAGTTCCTTAGACTTGATATACAGTACATTGTCTTTTAGTTCTAAGTATTTTGCAAGTTCCCCCCACCCCGCTTTTTTTTGTTTAACAAAAGGTCATTTAGTAGTATGCTATTTAAAATATCCAAAACATGTTTGGTGTTTTTTTTAAGGCATTCTTTTAAGCCTAGTTCTACAGATAAGTTGGCATGATATGTTGGAGTGAGCTAAACATAAACCACTGCTACACTGTGGACCTACTCGAGTGTGGCCCTAAGACACGATAATGAGAGGAAATCCTCCCAGAGAGCAGGGCTTCAAGACTCACACTAGGTGACCCCTTTCAGTAGTCTGAAAGAAGACTGTACATAAGATCTTGAGAAGTGCCATGTGGCTTGGCTGGTGGGTCAGGAGCCTGGGTGAAGCACTGAAAGATCAGATGAAGGAAGATTGAGGAAGAGACACGTGGATAAATCTTTGGAATGAGCATAGCATGAGGAGGAGGAAATGAACAACAAAGTATACAGGATAACTCATCCAGGGACACTTACCAGTCTCTGTCCTTGGCCATGCCATTGCTCACAATGGGCCTAAAGAGAATAGTCATGGTGGTGGAGATGGAGGCTGTATACGGACTCAATAGCTTAGCTCAATAGCGTCGCTTCCTTTGACTGATGCTAACCTAACTACTGCTGCTGCTGAATATCATATCTCCCAGCAGCACAGACTGATGCTCAGCCCTAAAACGGTACTGTCCTTCAAGGAGCTCAACCAACAACTCTGCAGCAAATTGGTTGCACTGGACCTCTTTACAGCAAAGGAAGCGTGACAATATTCAGGTGACCAGGAACCAACAGTCCTACCGTATACTGCATTACCAGAATCTGCCAGTCTGATGGAATGTTGAAATAGCCTCTTAACAGGTACAAGCCAAGGCATCAGCTTGTGGATGACCCTCTGTGGCACTGGAGTGCTGTTCTTCAGGATGCGATATATACTTTGAACCAATGGTCATTATATATGTTGCAACGGCCAGGACACATGGGTATAGGAATGAAAGGATAGAAATAGAAGCGGTTCCTGGCATCACTCACAATGAACCACTTTGGATGTCTGTCCTTCTATCTGCAAAACTTGGGTTATGCTGGATTACAGGGGACCTCTAAGGTTCTACTGAATCTGAGGCTGTGACTGCCACCTGGTCACTTTTGACTCCTCAGGTCAATAGGCCAGGAAGCAAATAAGAGTTACTATATAGGAAGGTGTAATTGAGTTATTATCATGAGAAGATAGAGTTACTGCTGCATCATGGGGCCAAAGAGAAGTATGTCTGGAACTTAGGGGATTCACTGCTTTCTTCTTGATGATCATATGTCTGATGATAACAGTGAGAAGGCAACTACAACAACCATGAATTAGTTAGAAAATGGTAAAAAAAGGGATCAGACCCCTCAGGGATGAGGGTCTGAATTTTCCTAAAGTGAAGCAACCTAGACTAGTGGAAATGCTAGCCAAGGATGAGTGGACTATACAATGGCTGCTACAGAAGTAAGACGCTGCACAGCTGTCATAGGCTCGCGACCAACTGCAGCAGTGGAGACTGTAGTTTGTCCTATTAGCTTCCTATTGTTAGTATTTCATTTCATTTTATTTTAAAATTGTGATTGTCCACTAAACTGAAGAATAGTGACTAGACAGTGGGGCATAAGTAGATCTGTGCAGTGCAAGGGGAAGATTACAGCAGTTGCCATTGGTGTCCAACCCAGATCCCCTGTGTGATTATGTTTCCCATACATCCTAATAGCTTCTTACTTCAGGCACTGTGAATCTTAGCCAGAGGTTATCTTGGATCTCAGGAGGGTGCTTGGAAATATGTGGGGCAGACTGGAATGTCCAGGGAGCTAATGACCATGGGAACAGCCCTTAACCAATGAGGGACTGGAGTTGGTGGGTGAATACCCAGTTTTTTTGCTCTTCGAATGGGGTAAATCTGAGGCCTGCTCTACATCTCCCAGAGGGCCCCCGTGGGATTTAGTTTCATTGTCCAAAGTGATAACTTGTTCCTTAATATGTTCTGTATTGACTTTCTTCCCCTCGCTGTCTCACTTCTTCATTCCCCTATTGGCGATTTTTTAAGTCACCATCAAAAATAAAATATTTGCACTCAGATCCTTGGCTCAGGGTCTGACCGGGGAAAATCCAGCCTAAAACAATTAATACCTTAGCCCTCTCTCAGCCCTCTTTCCAGTCTTTCTAGCAGCCTCCAACTGTGTTAACATTACTATTAGTTTATCTCAGAATCCTTATTGATGGGTCTTTTTCCTTTTCTCCCTCTTTTTAATGTTTTTTCTTTATTTTTTGGTAGTGGTCATGTAAGAAACAGTAAATGGCATTAATTGTTCATTTCTCTTCTTTCTGGAGTGCTTCTTCCAAAAGTGTTTTAGATAATGGCTACGTGTGGTAAAACTTCTGAGACCTTGTATGCTTCAGAACATCTTCATCTTACCCTCACATTTGAATGATCACTTAGATATAAAATTCTAATTCAAAGTTCCTTCAGCACTTTCAAATGAGTACTCTCTTGTCCCCCTGCTTCTGCTGTTGCTGTTGGGAAGCCTGATGTCATTTTAATTCTTGTTCCATTGTAGGTGTCTTGGTGAAGCTCTCTGAAACCTTTTAGAGTATTTTTTTCTTGTACACACTTTATTTCTACAATAAATAAAAGAGCAAATCGTCCATATGATCTATTGTTAAGATACATATATTATATTTGGCATTTAAAAATGATCTCTCCTTCCATGGAACAGAATAGTGAGCCCAGAAATAAACCCAAACACGTATGGCCAATTAATCTATGACAAAGGAGGCAAGGATACACAATGGAGAAAAGACAGTCTCTTCAATTAGTGGTGCTGGGAAAACTGGACAGCTACATGTAAAAGAATGAAATTAGAATATTCTCTAACACCGTATACAAAAATAAACCAAAAATGGATTAAATATCTAAATGTAAGAGCGGATACCATAAAACTCCTAGAGGAAAACAAAGGCAGAACACTCTCTGACATAAATCACAGCCATATTTTTTTGGGTCCGTCCCTTAAAGTAAAGGAAATAAAAGCAAACGGAAACAAATGGGACCAAATTAAACTTGAAAGCTTTTACACAGCAATGGAAACCATCCACAAAATGAAGACAACCTACTGAATGGGAGAAGATATTTGCAAATGATATGACCAATAAGGGATTAATATTCAACATATATAAACAGCTCACATAATGCAACATCAAAAAACAATCCGATTAAAAACTGGGCAGAAGAACTGAATAAGTATTTTTTCAAAGAGGACACACAGATGGCCAACAGGCATATGAAAAGTTGCTCAACATCACTAATCATCAGGGAAATGCAAATCAAAACCACAATGAGATATCAATTCACACCTTTCAGAATGTCTATCATCAAAAAGAACACAAATAGCAAATGTTGGCAAGGATGTGGAGAAAAGGGAACCCTCGTACACTGTTGGTGGGAATGTAAACTGGTTGCAGCCACTGTGGAAAACAGTATGGAGGCGTCTCAGAAAACTAAAAATAGAACTACCATATGACCCAGCAATTCTACTCCTGGATATATATCCAAAAAAACAAAAACATTAATTCGAAAAGATACATGCACCACAATGTTCATAGCAGCATTATATACAATTGCCAAGGTATGGAAGCAACCTAAGTCCATCAACAGATGAATGGATAAAGATGTGGTATATATATACATACATACATACAATGGAATACTACTCAGCCATAAAAAAAGAATGAAATCTTGCCATTGCTACAACATGGATGGACTTGGAGGGTATTATGCTAAATGAAATAAGTCAGACAGAGAAAGACAAATACTGTATGATATCACTTATATGTGGAATCTAAAATATACAACGAACTAGTGAAGATAAAAAAAAAGAAACAGACTCACAGATATAGAGAACAAACTAGTGGTTACCAGTGGGGAAGGGTGGAGGGGAATTATAGGAGTAAGGGATTAGGAGGTACAAACTATTATGTATAAAATAAGCTACAAAGATATATTGTACAATGCAGGGAATGTAGCCAATGTTTTACAATAACTATAAATGGAGTATAAGCCTTAAAAATTGTGAATCACTATATTGTACACCTGTAACATATATTGCACATCAACTATACTTCAATAAAAACAAACAAGAAAAAAACAAAAAACAATCTATCCTACCATTAGAGAGAAAGATAGCTTTACGGATCACTATAATTTGATGGAAAATGTGGCAGCCATGAAGGTGTGCTGTTTGGATCTCCCCTCAAGAGAGAAGCTGCCACTATGGAAAACAGTACAGCGGTTCCTCAGAAAAATAAAAATAGAATTACCTTATGATCCAGCAATCCCGCCCCTGGGTATATACCCAGACAAAACTATAATTCGAAAAGATTCATGCACCCCTATGTTCATAGCAGCACTGTTCACAATAGCCAAAACATGGAAACAACCTAAATGTCCATCAGCAGATGAATGGATAAAGAAGATGTGGTACATATATATACGATGTAATACTACTTAGCCATAAAAAAGAATGAAATAATGCCATTTGCAGCAACATGGATGCAACTAGAGATTATCATACTAAGTGAAGTAAGTCAGAAAGAGAAAGACAAATACCATATGACATCACTTATATGTGGAATCTAAAATATGGCACAAATGGACCTATCTACAAAACAGAAACTGACTCACAGACATAGAGAACAGACTTGTGGTTGCCAAGGGGGAGGGGTGAGGGGGGAGGGAGAGGGATGGACTGGGAGTTTGGGGTTGGTAGATGCAAACTATTACATTTGGAATGGACAAACAACAAGGTCCTACTGTACAGCACAGAGTACTCAATATCCTGTGATAAACCATAATGGAAAAGAATATAAAAAAAGAATGTACACATGTGTATAACTGAGTCACTTTGCTGTACAGCAGAGAGTGGCACAACATTGCAAATCAACTATACTTCAATGAAAAAAATTAGAAAAAAAAAGAGAGAGAAGCTGCCATGAGTACAGTGAGCTGACAGCCTCCAACTGCAGTGCCTTCAGGTTATACCCCAGGGTTCAAATCAAGGCCAAGCTGTCTTCAAGCAGCTCCCTGGAGAGACAAAGCACAGCACTCTACTAGAGGAGGGCAGTCTCCTCCCAGTTAGAAACTATGGGCAATCTTTGCACCAGCATTCCCCACTGGGCTGAGACTTTCTCAGAGCTGCAGCATGGTCTGAGGCTCTTCCTCCCCAGTCTTTCGTCCTTACCCTTTCACTTTCACAAGTGTCAGACTTGCGCTGTGGCTTGTAGGCTTTCTCTGACCACTTTTTCTCCCTCTGCTCTTGATCTTGCACAGGTGCTATCTCTACTACAACTCTTGAATTTCTAACTCCATCTTGGTGTCTGCTTCCGGGACAACACAGACAGGAGAAAACGAGTGTGTGTGTATGGTATTTAGTTAAGTAGAAAGCCCAGCCCAGAAGATTTGCAATCTGATTATTTTCCATATGCTGCCGCGGGACATATACTACTGTTACCCAGCATGCTCTGCTTTCCTTATTCCTTTCCCATCAAGGCCTGCAGTGAAATGAATCTTTAGCTATCAAAATAGATATATTTTTTATTACAGATCAATAGATTCTTTTTATTATAGCCTTCCCTCACTTGAGATAAGGTATTTTATATTTATAGTATAAAAAGAATACAAATGCTTACTATTATCTCTTTAACCCATTTGTAGTTTACCAAACAGACTCATTTGGTAGATCACAGTAGATCACAGCTTGGATACTGGTTTGACAGTACCGATTTGGTCATTCCTGTTTACTTTCTTGGCTTTAAGAAATCTGTGAGTGGTTTCTGACTCATTTAGAGTTAACATTTTCCATTTTTCAATGTGTTCCTACTTTACAGAACACTAAAACTGAAGAATTCAGATACCAATAATTCACAATATCTTTATAGATTGTATAAGCAAGTTATAAAGAAGACTGAAAATATAAAGATAAGAATTGTTTTTAAAAACCTGACGAATTTTGGAAACCCTTTTTACAAATACAATTTCAACATGTTTATTTTTATATTAAAGTATATTGACTTGGTAAAACATAAAGGACCTCTCTAACTACACTCATAGTTCAGCTGTTAAAACACCAAATTTGTTAAAACACCAAGAAATTTATAGCTACTCCTCTATCTCAATCAATTCAAATCACTGAAGTTTATAGTAGAAAGATTATATTTCTCTAGTCTGAAGGCTTTGTCCAATTACAGATACTTAACCTGCCAGTAAGTAAATCGGAGACATTTCATGAAAAACACGTGGTTTGTACTGGTGTGACTATGATTATTTACATTTCAATTTTTACCATGTATTAATCTGCATACTGGCTTTTTTGCTCCGTGGTTAGCATCAAATGTTTGGCACCAGGGTACTTATATAAAATAGACTACCGTGGTGGTATTTTTCTGAGTTCACTGTTTATTTTTTGTGTCCACAAAACCCACAGGGCTACTAGGTGTCACATGACAGCTGCATTGCAGCAAATTTTTGCTCAAAGCCACACTTACTTTTGCCCCAGTGTAGTGGATTTTTACTGTATGTATTCCAAGGCTTGTCCTTGGAAGAAAAATGCCTGGCATATCACAGGCACTTTTCTGGGATTTTTTTTTTTGAAATTGTAAATGTTGAATTTAATTTTAGTATAATAAAGACAAAAAAACAGCAGCTGACTTGTCACCTTGCATAGTAATTTTGACGTAAAAAGTTTAAACTTATCTTGCCAACATTTTCTTCATTGCACATAGCCTTAAAAAAAGATGTCAGAAATCTGTGGGATGTATTTTATAAATAAACAAGGTAAGAACACAAACTGTTAAATTTCTGGTGCAGGAGTTAATCCTGTATTAAAGGGGCTCAAGCTAGTAGTAATAAAATAGAAAATGTAAGAAATCACTTGATAAGAGTAAGAAAATAAAAATTTTTAGTATCTGAAAATGTACTAGGGATACAGTGGTAAACAAAGTCCGTGCTCTCATTAGACATATTCTAGAGGAGACAGACAATAAGCAAATATATAAAAAATTTAATGTCAGATAGTGAAAGGAGATATTATTAATAAACCATGTATTCAGAGAGGAACTATTCCAAGTAACTTAAAAAACAAACAAACAAACAAAAAAACAGCTGGTCTCTGAAGAAACGGCTGATTCCAGATCTTGGGCAGTAATGGTACAGGATAACCCTAGAATATCTTCTTATACCAGAAAGTAAGAGTTATTGAAGACTACACAACGTCAAAAGGACTCAGAAGCCAACTTGAAGAAACTCTTTATCAGCCCAGATTCAAATAATAGAAGAGCCACAACAATTATTATGGGAATAAAAGGGTTTGTTGTAAGAATCTGAATTCACATGAGTGTGGAAAAGCTGAGAAAGCAGCCACAGGATCACATCACTAATGTCTTTAGTATGAAGATTAGATCAGTTTGAAAAGCAAGAATTCTAGAAGAGTTTGAGAAGCTGTCACTCAACCTACAGTGACTTTGAAGTGGAAGCTCATGGACAGGTCTGTGAAGCCAATGAACCTGGTCACAGCAAACTCCTGAGAATAATGGTTTCTGCCCCCACTTACAACTTTCAAATTTTGCATGAGTTCGTCATTGACAAACTCCGACCTAAACCCGCATAGGAAAGGGGAATCTGGGAAATGTAGTTTCTAGACTGAGAGGACGTGGCAGGGGGTTCCAAGTAAACAGTGGCTCCTACTGTCCTAGTATGGACAATTTGAATGCTAGCAATAAGAATAACTGCAATTGACTAAAATACATCAAATAGGATTAAATCCATGAGTTAATAATGATCCTAAGACTGATTGCAAAAACAGCCGCAATTATTTCCTTCCCTGTATCTCTGCCCCTTACCACATGACTGCAGTTCCTCTCATCAGTAGGTAGTGTATTTTTCCCCATCCCTTGAATCTGGGCTGGCCCTCTAGCTCTCTTTGACCAATAGAATGCAGCAGAAAGGACAGTGTGCCAGTTCTGAGTCTAGTCCTCAAGAAGCCTTACATGCTTCTGCTTGCTCTCTTACACAGTTGTGCTTTCTCATTCTTGCCACCCTCCTACCACATTGTGAAAAAGTCCAAGCTAGCCTGCTGGCCAATGAGAGATTACATGTAACAGAATTAAGTCATCTCAGCTGAGGTCATTCTATACCAGCCAGCCACCTGCTGACCAACAAAGCTCAGCCTGGAGAAGCTGAACTGCCCAGATTATTTTTCATGTTTATTTTTAAAACAGTTTTATTGAACTATAACAGACATACAATAAACTTCACATATTTAACCTGTCTAACGTGATAAGTTGTGACATATGTGTGCACACATAAAACCATCACTGTGATGATTTGACAGATGTATCCCCATCATCCCCACTTAATTCTATTGTGATCAGAGAACGAATGTTGTATGACTTTAATCCTTTTGAATTACGTGAGACTTGTTTTATGGCTCAGAATATGGTCTTTCTTGGTACATGTACCATGTGCACTTGAAAACAATGTCTTCTGCTATTGCTGAATGGAGTGGTCTATAAATGTCTATTAGGTCAAAGTGGTTGTACCCTTCTAATCTTCTCTGCCATGTATCAGTAGACTCTTCTTTAAAGAGAAACATAGTAAACATTTTAGGCTTTGCTGGCCATAGAGTCTTTGGCACCATTATGCAACTCTTAAGGTGGAAGTTAAAGTGATTTATTTCAGATCTTTTTTTCTTTTATTGGCACTTAGGGCTATAACTTTCCCTCTAAGTAATGCTTTAGTGGTGTTTCACAAAGTTTGATGTGTTGGTTTTCATTTTCATTCTGTACAAAATATTGGCACCTAGTGCTATAACTTTCCCCCTAAATACTACTTTTCTGTTACAATGTGAAAACAGCCATAAATATCTACTGTTGTGATGTGAAAGAAGCCATAGACAATACATATAAGTGAAAAAACCTGTCTTTAACCTAATAAAAAAGTTATTTACAAAAACAGGTGGAACAGGGAGAGGATGGATTTAGCTCTCAGGCCATAGATTCCTGAAATCTAAGAACAGTTACTGATTTTCCATCTACTTGTTCCAACAATTATTAAGATAACGGTATTGAACTCTTTAAGTATACTTGCGGACTTGCCCATTTCTCCTTATAGTTCTATAAATTTTTGCTTCATGTATTTTGAAGCTCTGTTATTAGGTGAATAAACATTTAGGAATGCTTTGCCTTTTTGATAAATTGACAATTTTATCATTGTGAAATGACATTCTTTGCCCTGGTAAAATTCTTTGTTCTGAAATCTACTTTGTATGATATTAACATAGCCATTCTAACCTTCTTTGATTACTAATAGCATGATGTATCTCTTTCCATTCTTATTCTTTTAGCCTATTTGCATCTTTATATCTGAAGTGTGTTTTTTGTAGGCAGCATACAGTTGGATCCTGATTTTTTAAAACAATTTGACAATTTTCTCCTTTTAATTGGGGTATTTAGACAATTTGCATTTAATGTGATTAGTATAAGATTTTACAGCATCATCTTGTTTTTTTTCCACTTTATTCATCTGTTTTTTCTCCTTTTTCCATCTTTTTCTTCCTTCAAGTAAATATTTTATATAATTTTATTTTATTTCCATTGTTTCCTTATTATCTATAATTTATTGTTTTGTTATATTCATGGTTGCTTTAAGTTTTATAATATATACATTTACTTTCACAGTCTATCTTCAAATATAGCAAGAGAACTTTACAGTAGTACATACTTCCTTTTCTCCTCTCCTGACCTTTTTGCTATTGTGGTCATTATGGTTTTTGTTATATAGTTTGTGTGTTATAAACTCCACACTACATTGTTACTATTTTTGTTTAAATAACCAATTATCTTTTAAAAGATTTAAATAATAAAGAAACACACATTTATTTACCTATGAATTTACCATTTCTGGAATTATTCATTCCTTGGTATTGATAATATTCCCATCATTTTTCTTCTAACTGAAGGATTTCCTTGAATATCTCTTACTGTGTGGGTATATTGGACATCTTTCAGCTTTTATATGTCTGAAGAGGTCTTTATTTTACCTTCAGCTTTGAAACATTTTTCACTGGGTATAGAATTGATGCTTTTTCTTCAGTGCTTTAATGTTCTTGCTCCATTGTTTTCTTACTTGCATTGTTTCTGACAAGAAATTTGCTGTCATCTGTATGTATTATGTATTTGTGTAGCTTTTCGTCTAGTTGCTTTTAAGATTACCCTGGTTTTGAGCAATTTCATTATGATTTGCCTTGGTATATTTCTATTCATGATTATTGTGCTTAAGATTTGTTGAGCTTCCTGGATTTGTGTCTTTATAGCTTTCACTTAATCTGGAAAATTTTAGCTGTATTTCTTCAAGTAATTTTTCTGTCTCCTTCTCTATCTCTCCTCTCTTTCGGGGACTACAAATACGTGTAGATTAGTCTGCTTCAATTGTGCTGCAACTCACAGCTTTGTTCATTCAAAAAAAAAAAAAACCCCTCTTTTCTGTGTGCTTTATTTTGAATAGTTCTCTTGCTGTATCTTCAAGTTAACTAATCCTTAATCTTTTCTTTTAGACTCTCTAACCTGCCATTACTCACAGTCAACATGTTCATTTCACACATTGCAGTTTTAATCTTTAAAAGTTTGGTTTGGGTCTTTTTAACATCTTTCATGTCTCTTCTTAACTTTCTGAATGTATGAAATACAGTTATAATAAATTTTTAATGTTCTTGTTCACTAATTCTAACAGGTGTGTCCATTCTGGATGGGTTTCAAGTAGCTTATATCCTCATAATAATGGGTCTTATTCTCCTGCTTCTTTCCATGCCTAATAAAACTTTATTGGATGCCAGACAATGTAAATTTTATCTTGTGGGTATTGGATATTTTCTGCATTCCTATAAGGATTCTTAAACTTTGTTCTGGGTTACAGTTATGTGACCTGAAAATGGTTTGACCTTTCAGACTCTTGAATTTAAGATTCTTAGATGAGATCAGCTCAGTGCTTAGTCCAGAGCTACATAATCTCTACTCTTGAGATAAGGCCCTTCCATGTACTGTTCCTAATGTTTTATAAATCATGGGTTTTCTAGGCTGGCTGGTGGGAACAAGCACTATTTGTGGCCCTGTGTGAGTGCTGGGCACTGTTGCCTCTAATCTTTTCTTTTGGTTCTTCCTTCAACCTCAGGGAGTTTCCTCACGTGCATATACTGATCAGTATTAAGCTGATACTTGAGGATGTACCTTTACTTATCTCCACAGTTCTCTCGATGAACACTTCTCTCTTCTCTGGTACTACGTCCTGTGAACTCTAGTTTCTTTGGACTCGCTAAAATCTTAGCTGCATCTCCTCAATTCCAGGAGTATGCTGGGATCTGCCTCAGTTTTCCCTCCCTTTTCTGTGGCCTCTAACTTCCCCCAAGTTGGTACAGTGGGGCATTCACTGAACTTACCTTGTTTGCTTCATGTCTCTCAGAGATAATTGTTCTTTGTTGTCTAATGTCCAGTGTCTTACAAATTGTTGTTTCATATGTTTTGTATTTTTTAAAAATTATTTTAGGCAGAAGAATAATCTGAGTCTTGTTTCTCCATCTTGGTGAGAATCAAAAGTGCTTTATTGTTTTAAGCTATTGAGTTTGTAGGGGTGGGAATGGGGGAGTTTTTTTTAACAAACTGAGATAAATAACAACACTAACTGGTAACTCCTGCAGGATGCTAAGGAACTCATTATTTTGAAACTTAATTTTAAACAAGAGAATCAATAAAGCATTTATCCCATCTTTCTTATATGAACTCTATTGCTGGGTAACTAAAAAACTGATGAGGGGAAGTTTTTCTTTATAACAGTAGTCCAGTTAATAAACTAAGACAGAACAACAGAATTGAAATTTATCATTTTGCAACTCCTAATGCGTTAATGGATCAAGTCAAAACCAGCCAATTTCTGCCTACATCACAAAAGCAGATAGTATACTTTCTGTTGGAAGAACACCACAACCCCTATGAAGCAGTTTCACCAAGAAAACCTCATATGATCCAACCATCACTTCACAGGAAATACTGAAGGAAAATATGAGAGGAAAGTAGTAATGAAACTCATCAGCAAAATCCAGAATGGGAAACTATACAGGACAAATGATCAAGTTTTTTTTTCAATAAATAGACTGCAGAGGGAAAAATATGGAGAGACAGAGAGAGAAGGAACTTATGGATTAAAAGAGAATTAAGAAACTTATCAACAAATCAGTTATATATCTTATTTAAATACCAATTCAAACAAGGCAGAAAATGATATTAATGAGTAAACGGGTCATTTAAACACTATTTGCCATATTAAAGAATTATTATATTTTTCCCAGTTCTATTGAGAAATGATTGACATACAACAGTGTATAAGTTTAAGGCATTCAACATGATGGTTAGATTTACATATATTGTGAAATGATGACCACAATAGGTTCAGCTAACATCCATCTACTCATGGATGCAATAAAAGGAAAAGATAGAAGAAAAGAAAAAAAGAAAAAAATTCTCCTTATAGAACTCTCAGGATTTACTCTTGTAAGGACTTTCTTATACATCATACAGCAGTGTTAAGTATAGCCATCATGTTGTTCATTACATTGCTAGTACTTATTTATCTTATAACTGGAAGTTTGTATTTTTGACCACCTTCCTCCAATTTACCCTCCCCCCACCCTCTGCCTTTAGTAACCACAAGTCAGATCCCTTTTTCTATGAGTTTGGTTTTCTCTGTCTTGCTCTCTATTTTTTTTTTTTTTTTAGATTCCACACATAAGTGAGATAATACAGTATTTGTCTTTCACTGTATGACATTTCACTTAGCATAATGTCTGCACAGTCCATCCATGTTGTTGCAAAAGGTATGATTTCCTCTTTGTTATGGCTGAATAATATTCCATTGTATATATACCAAGACTTATTATCTTGCTTTCAGTTATGATAATGGTATTATGATTGTTTAACAAAAAATTTCCTTATTTTATAGAGATACATATGAAGTATTTATGGATGAAAAGATATGATGTCTGGGAACTACTTCAAGATAGCATAGGAGGGGAAAGTTGGTGCGGAACTAGGTAAAACAAGTTTGCCCGTGAATTAGGTAATTTTTGAATTACCTGTTTACTTTCCTATATCTGGAATTTTCTAAAATAAACATAAAAAGAGGACAACATAGGGAAGAGCGACACTATGACAGTAAGCACTGTTTTATTTGGGGGAATCAGGAAAGGCCTCTCTTTCGAGAGAAGACTTTCGATCAGGAGACTTTTGAGAAGAGGCTTGATGGAAATAAAGTAGCAAAATGACGATTAAAATAAGTAAATCTATAGGATTTTTCCTATAGATTTTTCCTATAGATTTAGGAAGCCACTTCAGTTAGGAAGTCACCTTTACAATGTTGAGTGGAGTGCGGGGGATGAAATTTGAGTGCAAAGGGCTGAAAACGAGTAAGAGGAGACAGTGTTACTCTTTCCAGTAGTTCACTGCTAAGGGCAGACAGAGGAGAGACAGCGACAGGGGAGAACACGCCTATCTGAAACAATACAGGATCTGCTGGGTCTCTGCTTAGAATTACCATCTGACTCTTAGCTCCCTTCCTGGGGCCACTTTTTCTGATCCTGTTTTCTTTTAGCTTTAGGTAGTTTTTTCCCCACCTAGCTGTCCTCTTTGGCCCTGCACAATTCCTTTAGGGAACTGCCTTTAAGCCCCATGTCACAAATCAGGTACTGCAAAGAGGCAACTGCCGGAACTCTTGTGCTGATGGAGGCTTTTATTTCTTCAGCTTTTGCACAAAGTGATTCCTCAATTGCTTCCTCCTTCAGTCTGTTCTCCGCTATCCTGACTTCGGCCTTCATTGTTTACTTTCCATTTTCAACCTTGCCTTGTCTTTCAGACTAGATTTTCAGCATTGTTTTCTTACCCATATTCTTGTCTACCTGTTTTCCAAGAATTAGGTCCTTGCTGTACACTGCTTTGGGCTGCCTATCTCAATCCAGCCCCAGGAGGTGTGGAGTTTCCTGAAGATACAGCAGAGGAAACCACAGATTAGGTTGTTAACCTACAGTTCTGGATCACCTCCTTGGTAAACCATGGCCATTTTTCATGTCCAAATTAAAATCCTCCATGGCTAGCCAACCTGGCACTAGAGGTAGAACATTACTCTAATACCTGGAATCCCTGGGCTCTTTAACCATTAACAGAGACCAGGGCAGAATTGCTGGCTCTACATTCAGAGGCCCAACCCCCAAGGCTCTGAGAGCCCTCCGAGTTCTGCTGCCAGTTTTCCCAGCGGTTCAGTCCTGCTGCTAACTTCTGTGTGATAACATGAGAAGTGTGCATAACGCACTTCTGTTGCATAATGATGTATTATGATGGTTATCATGACAAAAGCTCTTGGGCTCTAGTGTCAACTGAAATCTAAATTAGCTGCCGCTTTACAACGAATGCCAGTTTTATGTGAAAGAGTGACTGGCAGACAATCCCGGATTACCCAGACATGGGCATCTGGCAGGTATTTTCTCATAAATGAGCTTGTCACTTCAAGGGAATCAACTGACAGTATTCGTTGCCAATGAAAACTTCCAAGTTTTCAAGCAAGGGAGAGCATCTTACACATATGAGGTTTGTTTTAGTACTTTTCCTACTTAACTTTTCTCCACAATTATCCAAACTGAAGGCCAGAAAACTGCTTTTGATTAAGTGGTCTTCCCACATGGTGTTCAGTATTTGAGACAATTCACTTGTGTAATTTTGTGTGTGTGTGTGATAAAGGAGCTATTTCCTGTAAAATCTGATTTCAGTGCCAAGAACTACACTTTTAAAATGTGATTTAGCAATTTTATTATCTTACCAGTAAGTGGCAGCAAACAACAATGTTTGTTTGAAATACTAAGCTAAATTAATCTGGAATTTGTCCTCTTAGTTTTTGCTTCATGAACACATCTCTGACCCCTTTCCCACTCTTCCTAGTGATGCTAAGCTAGAGAAATTGATGATGAAAGGGTCATCTAAAAGAGAAGACAGTAAACTGTAACATTTCAAATATGATTCTAAGAAAAGATAAAATCTGCCAGACCTTTGTGTTGACAAATGGTGAATCTCTTATAATTGCCAAGTTGGGTCCTAGGAACTGCCACACACCAAGTAAAGTATCCACAAAACTTATTCACAGTCCATTAACGAGAAGGAACAGGTGAAAGTAATATTTTGCCTTAATTCCGCATTTCTCACAAAAGGCTGTTTCTCATCTGAGCTTTAGTCATCTAGTTAAGAAATTATTTCATTTTAATCATTATTTATTAAGCATGTACCATAAGCCAGCAACCATTCTAGGCAGTGGAGACAAATGATAAGCAAAACCGATACAATACCTATCCTTCTGCTGCTTTCTTTTGAGCTGGGGAAAGTTATCCAGACTAAGAGAGGGGCTAAAGGTAGACAAGAAAAGGAGACACTGAACACCAAGTGTGAACAGAGAGTAAGATGCTAGTGAAGGATGGACAAGTGCCAAGTCCTAGTGCTGGAGTGATTTCTTCAGAACATTCTTTTGAATCTTTCACTCTGTTTCTGTGAATCTTTCACTTTTCAAAAAAAATTTTATTGGAGTATAGTTGCTTTACGGTGTTGTGTCAATGTTGTGTTAGTTTCAGGTGAACAGCAAAGTGAATCAGTTATACATATACATATATCCGCTCTTTTTTAGATTCTTTTCCCATACAAGGTCATTAAATCTTTCACTTTCTTTCAAAACCTTCACTTGAATCTTTCCAGTCACAAATGCTGGTATGAAAAAAATGTAACTTTATTTTTCTTATATCTGGATGAGATCTCTATCTTAAGACCCCATTCTTCTGAAGGATAAAGCTTAATTATTTCCAATAAATTCTATTGCTCCAGGGATTTCTGAGTATTTCATGCTTTATTCAAATTCAGACTCTGCCCTCCACACCCCTCTTTCTTCCTGTGTTTGGGAAAGTACATCTACTTCTCTTGTTCAGTCTGTCTCAATGCTGTGTTGCAATCTTTGAAATGTAACTCATGTTATAAGGTACTCAAGCGTTCTTTCGCCATGCTGGCATCAATATCAAGATGTGATTGCAACCGAGATGTGATCTTCTGTAATGTCTTCTTGTGTCCCTAGGGCCCTTGCAGGACAGATGCTTCTTTCTCTCTCTCCCTCACTTCTACATCTGGGGTCTTTGGGGAGAATTCTCATGCCACCACAGGCCATAGGATGCTCACTGGGCCTGTGTCAGCCTTATTTCTGCCCCCATACCCTATTAACTATATTTAAGAGATTGCTACTGTACTCTTCTAGAGTAGCTGATTCTGTGGGAACTCTTAGATGCTCAGGGTCCTAGTGGAAAGTAGGTGCAGAAACCCTTCACTTTCAGAGTCCCCTCAATACATTCTGGATTTTCTACTATCTACCCCCCATACTTTGCAACTTAATCATTGGAGAGACTGAATGAGACAAATATTGTTTTAAATTCCTTCTATGTTATACTTGCATCAAGGTTTCTGAATTTGAAAGCCAATATTTAGCATTTATTCCAGAGAAATTTCCTTGAATGACGGAGGGTCAACTAATAAAAGAAGATGCAGGGAAAAAAAAGTAACAAGCAATGTTTCACATATGGACCCATATGTTGAACTACACTGTGATTTAAGAATCAAACCCAAATCAACACTTAACTTCTACCTCAAGCATATTTCTCTTTTCCTTTTAATGCTGAACTCCTCAAAAGATGTCTCCATTTCTCAATCATCTAACAAGTAATAGTTCCCAGTCACATGGCATCTATGCAGCAGAAATAGAAATACTTTGTAAGATTTCATGAGCTTTCTTGCTTCAAGTTCACGAATATATATCTGTACTGAAATATAGGGGGGTTTGCTTTTTCCAGAATTCCAGTATTATCTGTAAGTTTTAAGTCAGCCTGCAGAGGGCAGCAAATAGTAGTGCAAATCCCTGTGCTTTAAACTTCAGAATTGTAGTAGCAGTTGATTAGGAATAAAGCATAAATGTGAGTTCACATTATCTAAAGTCAGTACTGAAAGTTTTTATTAATGTAAGGGAGATTTTTGTGGCTTTTTTGTTTAAGTAAAAATAAGTGCTGGGCTGCTTGTCAGTGAAAAAGAAGTGGTCAAATCTCGTTTTGGTAGGACTTTATTCCTCTGGTACTTCTAGATCTTTCTTCCAGACAACCAGGACCTGCTCACTGCCTCTAGATACTGAGAACACTGGCTCTCCCAGTGGGTTATCACATATGCCAGGCACTCAGAATTATGCCCCCTCCAATAAAAATAATTATCTTGTATTTCTACCTGTGTTTTCTTCTATGGGTAGTGATAATTTATATAGAATAACTACTCTTATATGCACACTATCCTTAACAGATATATATTATTAAAACCTAAGTATCTAAAATAAAGCTGTTCATAAAAATAATAAATTTTATTGCAGGACGGTATTTTTAAGTAAGTTTTACTTGCCTAAGGTGACAGGAATGAAGCAAGATTCCCCAATACCTAAGTCAATGATCAAATAAATAACTACAAAAACCTACAAAAGGGGGGATGGTAAAATTTACCAGCAGCAACAAAATAAATAAAGGGTCACAACGTAATGCCATAATGAAATGGGGCCAAAGAAAGACATAGAAAATACTGTCACATTGCATTACACCTAAACTTGCCTTCATCTCCCAGAAGAATTATCATGATAAATGAGTCTAGAGTATTATGAAAGTTCTCACTAATGTCATCTAATTTAGAAATATGTGGACTGAGGAGTTAAGTAGGTATCTGTGAGAAAAATGAAGGAGAAACCCACAAAAATACAACCCTAGCTTGAGAACTCATCAGCGAAAAGAAGGGCCAATTGGCTTAATAGTATCTTTAATGGTACTGTGCAATGTTGGAATGACAGCCAACCCAAGAATCCACTCATGACAGAATCTCAGAGAAGAACTCAGATGCCAGATCTACAGCAAGGGTAACACTCCTCCACAGCAAGGCTCCACCTCTGCCATCTCCACATGCTCATAAGCTTGAAAGAAAGACCAGCTGGTTATAGATAAGATGAGAAGTGATTCAAAGAAAATCCGTATTATGTTGAATTGTAGCAGTACCTGATGATAAATGTGACCAAGGTAAAACTAAATCACATGGCAATTACGGAACTATGATAGAGCAAAAATGAAGATGGAAGGAAGGAAGGGAGGGAGGGAGGGAATACAGAGGAAGGAAGAAAACAAGGAAAAAAGGAAGAGACTTATAGTTCATAACAGGCAAAAGTCTGGAAATTAGCATAACTCAAACTACAGAGGCAGAGTCCCCAAGTGTTTTATGCTATACAATAACATAATGTCAAAGTAAATAATCCAATAAAAGAAGAGCTAAAAACCAAGATGATTAGAATTAAAAGGTTAAAAGGAGATTCAGAGATAAGAAAACAATCTGAGAACTGACCCATAATTGTAGATATAACAAATAAACCGTAATACCAGAAACAGCAAGGGAAAAAATAAATTATAATAAAACGGAGTAAAGGCTTGAGATAACTGTAATGGGTGCAGAAGAAAAAGCAAGTTTAAGGCAACTTTACTTCCATTACTGGTAACATGGTTAACTAAGTACCAGGACTGACCCTAATTGCTGAAAACAACTAAAACTGCTGAGCAAAAATATTTTTAAAAATCTTAAATGCATGCAAATGCTACCAAAAAAAGTTAATATTACTTAGGCTAAAAATAAGTTAAAGGCAGGAACTCCAAGAGGTAAGTAAAGCACTGAGGTTGTTTTTTGCCTTAATGGCATTTGCTGAGCTCAGATGATCTCAAGCATTAATTTTTAAGGTTTCAGGGATGGGAGACAAAGCCCACACCCCACTCAAGTAGGGATTATAATAGGAGACCCCTTTTAAATGAAACTGGACTCCAAAGTGTTATACTCCCAGTTTAAGAATGAACTAGAAATACACACTGACACCAGTCTAGAACTGAAAAGAAAGAAAGAAAGAAAGAAAGAAAGAAAGAAAGAAAGAAAGAAAGAAAGAAAGAAAGAAAGAAAATTGCCCATCTTGAAACATGAACATTGAACCTTGATTCTGACTGGAGGTACAAAAGGATTTCTCCTGAAAATTCATAACCACAATCTGGCTTCCATTTAATTTGTATCCTGAACACACATCACATGATATTATGAAACACACACACACACACAAACAAAAGCAAACCTCTCAAATCAACAGGTAGTTTAGTTTAAATTAATACAGCACTGATAATGCCCACAGATGTCTCACAGAAACAAATGCTAATCCTCACATGGAGGAATCCACCTTCATCCCAGGCCTCAAAGAATTTCCACAGATAAAGTTCAAATAAAAATGAGAGCTCAACATAAAAAGAAAAAAAAGTCAATGAACACATAGGGAAACAAGGCACCACGCATGAGAGCTAGCATAAACAACATTAAGCCTCAGGAGTCTTCAGATACAGGAATTGTCAGACAGAAAAAATAAAAATAAATTTGTTTAAAATGTCTTAAACTATAAAAAGGCATGAAAATCATGAGTAAAGAATACAGAGATGTGTAAAACCCCAAAACTTCTAGAAATGAAAAATTAATAGAAATTTAAAACTCAATGGATGGTGTATACCAAATTGTCTGTAATTGAAGTCCAGAGATACAAAGCAGTAGAAAAACATGAAAGAGAAATGAAGGACAGAATATGATGGTCTAACATATATCTAACTGGAATTCCAGAAGGAGAAGAATGAGAGAGAGAGTGAAAGAGAGACAGAGAGAGAGAGCAAGAGAAGGCAAGGAAGAGTGAGCATGGGGTAGGGGCTATATTTGAAGATATGGATTGAGAACTTTTCACAATTGGTGAAAGAATATAAGCATTAGAAGCAGTAACTCCAATGAACCCCAAGGAGGACAACTTAAATCCAAATTTAAGATCCACCATAGTTAAACTGCAGATCCCTTAAAGAAAAAAAGAAAGGAAAAGAAAAGGAAAAAAAATTCTTTAAAGTTCTATGACAGTTTTTTCAGAAGAGGAAATTCATTCAAATCTCATTCTCTGCCTTATCTCTAAGAAATACTTTGTCTTATTCTTTCTACAAATACTTGGAAAAGTATACAGAGAAACCCATGCTATAAATCCTGTTCCTGAATATGGATTTTTTTTTTTTTTTGTCAGTTGGAACAGTTCTATTTTAGTTGACACCTGTAAGATCTTTTAAGATCAGTGTCAAGACGTAGTATGAGCATCTATATCTTCAAACAGGCTAACGTGGTATTCCAATTGTGCTGTTATCACAAAGTTAAATTCAGCTGAGTTAAGCTGACAAAGTACAAGACAAAGTTTGCTCTAAAGACACATCACGGGGATCCACTGCCGTGGCAAAATCGTTACCAGCAAGCTGAGTAGTCTGAAGTAAAGTCGCCCGTCTTTGAACAGTCAAATTAATTCTGCAAGAACTCAGCTGCTGACGCGGAGCACAGAGGTCAGGATACTCACAGAACCCGCGGGCTCCTGTGACTGCGCATGCTCCAAACTCCAAGCTCGCGCTCTTCTCGGAATGAGGCCGATCCCCCAAGCGAACGCAAGGGGGCGGGTGTGGCTGCGGGCTCGGCTCTGCAGAGGCGGCTTCAGGTTCCACTTAATACCGCAGCAAGCAAGTCGCCGAGACTCTCGACAGCTCCACTATCTAATTCTAGGGCAGGAGCAAGCGGTGGTGCTTATGGTAGCCAAGTGATGGGAGGCATGGGCTTGGCAAACCAGTTATGGCGGCCCAGCCAGCCAGCCGGCAGCTGAGTGGTGGTTATGGAGGCGGCTATGGTGGCCAGGGCAGCCTGATGAGTGGATATGACCAAGTTTTACAGGAAGACATCAGTGATTTTCAATCAAACATTGCATAGGCAGCCAAGGAGCAGGGAACAGCAGCTACTACAGTAGTGGAAGCCGAGCATCTATGGGAGTGAAGGGAATGGGAGGGATGTCTGTAGCATGTCCAGTGTGAGTGGTGGATGGGGAATGTAATTGATCCTGGTCACTGACTCTTGGTCAACATTTTTTAAAAGAAAAACAAAACTTAAGTTTTAACAGTTTTGCAGTACAAGCTTGTGATTTATGCTTACTCTAAGTGGAAATCAGCATTGTTTTAAAGACTTAAGTTTCAGTATTTTTGAGCACAAACATTCATTTAGGATGTAACAACTAGGTTGAGTAATCTATGACTGTTAAATAATTTTCAGCTTTTCTCAAGTTAGTTATATTGTAGGATGTGCTTAAGCAGTAGGTGTATTTAGGTTAAAGCAGTTGAATTATGTTAAATGTTGCTCTTACACCACATTACATTGAACACTGGATGCATGTTGAAAGACATGCTTTTTTGTAAAACTCAATATAGGATCTGTGTCTACAATTAAAAGTGAGACATTTCTCATGTTTGTTAATCCTAGTTTCATTTAATAACCTCTATGGCACGTAAGTTTAAGCTTTTTTTTAAGTTAACGGGGAAAATTTGAGACACAATACCAATACTTTAGGATTTTGGTCTTGGTGTTTGTATGAAATTCGGAGGCCTTGATTTAAATCTTTCATTGTATTGTGATTTTCCTTTTAGGTGTATTGTGCTAAGTGAAACTTGTTGAATAACTATTCCTTTTAAAAATAAATAAATAAATAAATCGCAGCTGTGTGTACTAAATTGATACTATAATCAAAAGGAGTAGGAAGGAGAGAGTGGAGGAGAAGGAGAAACAAAGAACCAAGTAAAACCAAACAAACTCACATCTCTCTGGGAAGTACAATTACCTATTCACAAATATTTGGGAATAGGTGGAGATGTTTGTTTTCCCCCCTATTGTTGCCTTCTAACATAGTTTTTTTTTTTTTTGACATAACTGATGAATATATATCTTTCTCTATGGAATATATGCAAACATGTTTTATTTAACTGGCACTATAACCTTTTCTTCTTGTCCTCCTTTAAGTGCCAACATTTTTTCCACTTTGTCTCTACCAAGGTTTATTTTGAGAGGGAAAAGCCGAAAGAAGCTATTTCTCAAAATCTAATACATACATACATACAACGTGATTACACTCAAAACCGTTCTTAAAAGATCGGAACTCAAAAGGGAACACAATGCAAGGATGAAGAGAACTCCCATCCTTCTTTTCCATTTGCACGTGAGTGTTACTTAGTAACAATATATCAGTATTTTTTACTGATTTTTTTTAAATTTAGGAAAATAAAAGGAATTGTCTCCATTCTAAATAGAACTTTACAAATGAGAATGTAAATTCTTTGAGTGAACTGAAGGACCAGAAGTGAAATTATTGTAGGTTATATTGTCGAATAAGGGAAACTCATAGCTCAGTCTTCCACAAACACTATGGAAAAACACTCGGACACTTAAAATCCACGTCTGCTTCATATTTTTATTCTTCCTTTGTAGTTTTTAAATAGAATGCTATAGGATGTTTTGAAATGATAAAGTGAAAGCCAACACTCATTATTTGAAGGATATGATTTATTTTACATTTTACTGTTTCGGGCTAAGCAACATCAAATTTCAGCACATATTTATTTTTGTTACGCTTTTAACAGCAACAACCTGAGCAGACTTTCATATTTCATAGACTATTAAAATTCATATTTGAACATTTTCTATAGTTTGGGCAGTTGCTATTAAAATTGTTAAAATAAATGTAAGTGGTTTTTCATGTCTTTTTTTTTTTTTATTAAAGATAATAACCACTATATATTATTTTTCATCAATGGGAAGATTTTGAGAAAGAAAATGCATTTAAAGTTTTGGCTCAGGTTTAATAGTGTACATACACAATTCTAGTTCATTGATTACTCAGTGGAAAATACAAACGTAAGAAATCAATTATCCAACTTGAGGCACCAGATGTTTTGCTTATGACATACTTTAAGAACAGGGAAAAGGACAGAAGATTCCTGAAACATACATGCCTTTCTAATTGGAGTTATTTTTGTGTAAGTATGGCAAGTAGAATAGATAGTATTTAAACTTTTAGATTAATTGGAAGATATAATAGAAAAGAAAATCAAGGTTAAAACAAAGTCATTGCTGGGTTCGGTGTTTATATTTTGAGACATCAGCATAAATGAAAACACAATAGACAAAGATATGAACTTACAATTCACTTTTTATTCCCTTCTTTAGGAGTATGTAATTAGAACCAATTTTGTAGATGAAGAGACAACCATGCTGGACGGGACCCTTGGAAAACAAGAGGAGTTCAGCTGGGCATCCAGAGTTAACACACTGTGTTCCCCAACATCAGAGAGATTCTCAGGGGCTTGCTGTAGAGCTGGGGAGTTTTAAAGAGTTGACATTTCTATGTTTGGTCAACCTAAGAGTGCTTGTACCATAATCATATAGGATGGTGAGGTGGGTATGGGCCCCTATTACTTATTACCTCTTTTAAAATGCTTGAGCTAAATGAAATTGTTAAGGAATGTTTCTCTAGCTCTTAAATATATAAAGAATGATTTCCAGAATTCCCCAGAAAATAAGAACTGTTCCATTTGAGCTGAAGAACATATTGCAGTTTCTACTTCACTGCAGAGATATTTCTTACTCTAAAATGCTATCCTCTTTTCATTCACATACAAATCATGGAACAGAAGGGGACTGGGGCTGGGCAGGGAGTATGAAGAGGAGTGATTTCACGTCAGGTGGGCTGGAAGCCAATAGCTGAGTTTTAATATGACCAAGTGTATTTATTTGTATCTGTTTTAGAATAGCAATTAAAATACTGTCTTTAGAAATAGACAACTTAAAGCATTTTTATATAGTGTACATATGGTTTATGATGTATAATTACCAAACAGCAAATTTTTCATAATGCACAGATAATTACCAAAAATTAATGTTCTATGAATTTCATGTTTTCATTTTCAGTAAGATATTCTCTAATCATTGAAAATATAAGAACAAGCTTTCTATTTCTAGCAAAACACACATTACCTCTCAGTTTCCCTTTTGATAAAAATATGCTTGTATTTCTTTTTATTACATTTAGGAATAAAGATAAATCAACTGTAACATCTTCTAGTTACTAGGACACAGGGAAATGCACCAGGCTCACTTAGAGAAGGAGATCAGTATTCAAAAATATTTGCGATAGGTATGGAAGGAATATAAAGAAATAAACATATGTCCCTTAAGTAACTTACATTACTATTTTTAGTTAGTATAAAAACCAAACACTCATGAAGAAACTAGTGATATGAAAAACAGATAAGGAATTATTGAAGACAATATTGTGTCCTCACGATATTGAAACTGAATACAAATTTAGTTTCAAGGAGGAAGTGGAATTTAATCGGTGCTTTGAAAGATAAGTTGCATCAAGGAGGTGGAGGGCACTTCAGGTGGAAGGGAAAAAAAATGCTAAAAGAGTAATTGAGACAAGAATGATCAAGGCACACTGTGAGGACATTGAAGAGAGGGACCGGATTAGAGAAGACAGCACTTGTTGGGGTAGACAGGATAGTGGGAAATAAGATTTTATAGAGGGTGGTTATCTTTTGTTATTAATATTAAGGCCCTAATATTAGGGACAAGCCAGAGAGTCTGGATGCAATGTAATAAGCAATAGGGAACCATTATTGAATAGTTACTTTAAATTTTAATATTTTTATATAAATTAGTAGTGTTTTTTTCATACACTCAGTAGAGCCTAAAATTAAGCCTCCAGTCTTATTTTCAGCAACTTAGAGTTCTCATTTCAAATGAAGGTTTTCCCTTTAGTATTTAAAGGATTAAACTAAAACCCTGATCCTGAAACATACGGGAAATCACCTCTGACTATATCAGTAGGAGAAATCCATGCTGGAATAATTGCGGTTCTGATTTTAATAGGGTGGAAGGATTGTATTGCATCCTTCAAGAAAGCTAACCAAGTTTCAACAATGCCAGGCTTTTAGTAATAGGGATGGCAGGATACAGCAAGGGAAGAGACTTGTGAGTGCCCATCAGGGCGGCATTTCTGTAGCTGCAGATGGGGTTTTTGGGAGTTATTGCTCTACTAAGGACAGAGCTTCGAGGGAGAGTCAGAAGCAGGAGGCCATCAATCACTCACTTCTCTCCAGACTCAGAAAAGGCAGTGCACAATCCAGAACACCAGTCTCCCTGTCGTTTGCTCTGATACATTCCAGACCTGCCACAGAGAATAATAACAATGCTAATTTACATTTTGTGGTACTTTAGTGTTTTTCAAGGGTGTTTGCTTTATCTCACTCTACTTCCTTAGTCTTTCAATTCTAATTTGAGGCATGCAGGATAGATGAAACTTGCTCAGCATCAAGTCAGTGATTAGCAGAATCAGGATGCTCTTTTAGCCTTTTCTGATTTCAAATCTAGAGGTTTCTTTACTCCTTTAAATTGTTGCTTCATATGTGATGAAAAGCTTTCATTCTTTGTCCTAGCAAAATTTAAATAATATACTGATTGAGAATAGACTTTAATATTTTTCTAACTGAGGGCTTTATAATTCACTGAGCAATGTTGATGTGATTTTTACTTCTGTTCAGTTTTGTATTAGGCACTTTTCATATAGTAGCAATTCTGACTGGAACTCAACTAGTGAAATGGTGGTGAACTTTCATTTTCAGTTACTATAACTATGTCCTATAAAATTCTTATCTAGCTAGCTGGGAGCTTTCAAGCAATGGTCTCTAGAAAGGCTCCAAGCTCCAGCTTCGTTAGAACAGCTGGAAAATCCTGCTAAAGACTCAGATTCTGGGGTTCCATTCAGGACTCACAGATTTAGAATCTTTGGGATCTGCCTTTGTAACTAGCATCTCAGGTGATTCTTCTGCACACTGATTTTAAAAAGCTCAAATTTGAATGACTCCTCTTCCTTCCTGCTGAAAACCCCCTCTCTTCCTCTTTCTTTTTCATCTTCAAGTTCAACAGTGTGCTATGCTAAGAAGAGCATTTCTTTTTTCCAGTTCAGTCCTTCTTAACATCTGCAAGATCACACACACACATACACACACACTCTACTAGGGTCACAGATCCACTCAAATCCTAGCCAAGCCACCTAACATGAAGAGGAAATTGTCAATGTTTGTGTGTGTATGGGGGGATGTGGATGAGTAAAATTTTATTTTATTAATGGAGTTGGGATGCGGGAAACCCCAAAGCAGCAAGACCCAGCAATATAATGCAATTATAATTATATAATAATTAATGATGCAATATATGAAATAAAATATAATGATATAATAAGTATAATTTTTAGGAATGAATGTTAATTACATATAATTTAGGAATATTAACAGGATATAGTGAAAAGTTTATTGGAGAGCATAGGAAGAAAGACATAGCAAGCTTTGCTGTGTATCTACATAAACCAATAAGGTCATTTTACTGTCCTTGCAGAGGTGGAAACTCTCCATGGTAGAAATTAGAGCTGTGACACAAACTTCACTGAAAGGCTAGTTTGACAGGATTTGTTGTTGATCAAAATAATATTATACATTTTTTTCCTCAGAATTTTTATCATTTCTGGCCTAATCAGGGAATGCAAATTCTTTAAAAAATTTTTATCTTTCTCAGGTAGGTTTCAAGTACTATCATGCTTCGTACAGAGAAGATATTCTTTATCAGTAACCATACATTTATTATAATGTTGGAAAGTATTTTTCTCAACAAGTGCCTCATTTAAATAATGGGGGGAAGCATATGAATTCACAAGGCCATGAAAAATGATCACAATGCCATACAAAAGTATTACTTTGTTCATGACAGAAATATTAACTTGCCTTTGGAAATATTTTCTGGCAAAATAAAGGTCTGAATATAATCATTTGAGTTTTTAGGAGGGTATTAGAGACACATTTTCTTTCTTTCTTTTTTTAAATTTATTTATTTAATTTATTTATTTTTGGCTGCATTGGGTCTTCGTTGCTGCACGTGGGCTTTCTCCAGTTGCAGCGAGCGGGGACTACTCTTCGTTGTGGTGCGCGGGCTTCTCATTGCGGTGGCTTCTCTTGTTGGGGAGCACGGGCTGTAGGCACACAGGCTTCAGTAGTTGTGGATCACGGGCTCTAGAGCGCAGGCTCAGTAGTTGTGGCGCACGGGCTTAGTTGCTCCGTGGCATGTGGGATCTTCCCGGACCAGGGCTTGAACCCGTGTCCCCTGCATTGGCAGGCGGATTCTTAACCACTGCACCACCAGGGAAGCCCAGAGACACATTTTCTAAAACAATTTAATGTGGACACATTTTGAATTGTGCAGGATTATTTTTGAAGGACTTTAGAATATATTAAGGAAAAATCCTTCAAGTTTCCTTTCCTGCAATACAGTAAACCTGATTTTCTGACTGCAAGTCAAAAAAAATCTTGTGTAAATTCATGAGGAAGCTCTTCACTCCTTGAGGTAGAGGAAAGCATGTCAGCAGGAAGCAAATAACCACTCTCACTTTTCATGATATTTGGTGGAGCAAGTCAGCACATGTCCTGTTAACTGGCTTCCAATTTTTCTCTATTTCTTTTTGACACAAAGCTCTTGATAAAGAGGGGCAAGCTTAAGTTTGAGCCTGAGAATATGGGGATTATGCTTTGCTAAGGAATTTTAAAATTCGGAGCTGTTAGAATAATTTGGAAGTGAGTCCCAAAGAAGCTTTTCTTCACTTGGAAGTGGGGAACTTGTGTAACCTGGAGCACAGGGAGGGGGTTGAGGTGGGAGCGGGGGTGAATCAAGTTCACCAGAAAAATGAAAGGAAGATTGGTTTTGGAGATTCAAATGGAAATTCATCCTACTTAAGGGCTGACCCATCAACTGCCATTACCTGGATAAACTGTTTATGCTATGGATTTGACCCTGGGGGGTCTATTGTGAAACGAAACAAAACAAACAAAAAATTAGGGTGGAGAATCCATATTCCCAACCCAACCCTATAAAAAAGACCTTATTTCATAAACAGAAGTGGATTTTCAAACATGATTTGTACATAGCTATGCCAAATGATAGACGTATTGGACTTAATTTAGTATTCAGTAGTTTGACATCCTATCTTTTCTTTGGTGTTTTGACCTTGTCATTTACACATCCTTCATTTGAAAATACTTAGAAGAAGCAGAGCAAAAACAAACCCTCCACTTAACTTTTCTGGTGCTGGTCTATTTAAAATTGTAGCAGGAAGTTAACCTTCATTATCTAATATTTAACCACTTTCTATGATATTTATATATTTTCTTCTACCTTATCAGTTAAATATATGCATTATTATATTGTTACATTTGTTATGGATGTGTAAATTTATTTTCCTCAGTAGAAGTCTTCAGCTTTTAGTAACTTGGAAAAATTTCATTGAGAGAATAAATCCTAGGTATTCAGAGAAGCATATCATGTTATATGCAATCTGTTCTTCATAAATTTTTTTAACAGTCCAAATTACAGATTATTAGCCCTTACATTCCTACCCTTTAAAGCTATTAAAGAGAAATCACTCATATCAGTTCATGAGGAATGGCATGATCTGTATCTTCAGCATGTGGGGAAAACACATAGACGAAGTGATAATTACTGTAATGTGTTCTGACCCCCCTTGGATTAAAAAAATGCTTTAAACACAAAGAAATAATAAACTTGATTCTGCAGAGAGCTCTAAAGGAGAATCTGACTTGCCTGTCACTTAGAGTATTATTTTCCTAGATTTGAGCTTCAGTCCAACTCAGAGTAGAGGGTAGTATGTACGTTTGGGTGAGCCTCACCTTGCTTGAGAATTCTTCCTTTGGGTTGATGGGCTGTGTCTCTTAGAGTTCTCCAATATAAATATATACATTCCTGAGGTGAGTGTAAATAAATTAACAGATTATTTTAACTTTAGCAAGGCCTTTGGGTAAATAAATCACAGAATCAAATTTTGGTGAGAAGGAGAAAGAGAAATAAGCAGAGAATGATAGGGTCTCAAACACGCTTTTGACTGTCAACACAGCACACGGGCCCTGGGAAATAAAGAGAAGAGGACAAAAGAAGTGGCAGGAGCCTTAGATACATCTCATCTACTTGTTGGCTTTGCTTGGACCAGACTGCTCAGGAAGTGCCTGTGAGCTCTGATATGTCTTTATGTGCTTAGCGTACCCAAAAGAGAAGTCATCATTGTACCAATAGGCCCCTTCTCTTGAGTTCCTCATTTCAGTTGAGAACTAGTTATCTTAGTGACTCATGTCTTTCTATCTGTCTGCCTGCTTATTAACATATTTGCTATAACCTGCAGATTCTACCTCCACAGTACCTCTCATCTATTTCTTCCTTTACATTCCCATTGCCAGAATCAAGTTCAGGACTTTATCACCTCTTGCCCAGATTAATAATTGCTTTCTAACAAGAAGTTATTATGTCCAGTACTCTCTCTGCTCAAATCCACTCAGATTTTTTTTCTAGAATTGCCCTAAACTTGTAATATTTCTGCTAAAAAGCATCAGTGACCCCCTCATTGACAGACAGCAACCAAATTGACTATAGACTTCTGACACTCAGAGTCAGCCACAATAATGGCTAGTTTCTCTTTTAAGCTCTTCTTCTGTCATTCTAAATAGCTGCCAAACTCATTGCTATTTTATGATCATGTCCCATCAAATGCTTGCAGGATGCAGTCTGAAATCTTTATGTTGCCACCACCTGAAGTATGCTCTCCCAAATCTCTTGCTCAAATGCTGTTCATTAAATATCCATTTTAGATACATTCTTTACAAAAATTTCCTGATTTTTCTCAACTAGATGTGATCAGTTTTTCCTTTGAATCATCATAAAAATGTAAACAACCTCCATGCTGATCTTTGTTTTTTCTTTTCTATTATAGTGTTCATATTTTTGTTGTTTGTTTCATCTTTTAGATTGTAAACATGTTAAAGGAAGAAACAGTATTTTATTATTTCCCGTATCTTCTATACATCTTCTAAACATTGAGAGTACATCTCAATGCCTTATATAAAATTAAAGTTCTGTAAATATTTGTTAGATTGAGAGTAATGTGTCATTGATACATAAAAAGTTGATGTAATGTACTCTTAAGCACCCCACTGGGAAAGAATAGTTAGAATACACATGAAGGTACAACTTAGAATAAAAGGGAATGTATTGTTTTTTCAAATGATTTTGGTTGATGATAGGATTAAAAGGTGGTATATGACCTTGCTGGTTCAAATGAAATGAAATCTTCTCAGAAGCCTGGTTCTTTTGTTTTCAAATCCCTATATAAATATGGTAGATAAACTTATGAAATTGCTTTGGCTCACTGAACTTGTGGAGTGACTAATTGGGAGATATATACATATATAATATATATAACTAGTATAATATTCATCTCTGCTTATTCATTTCTATCAGTTGGGAAACTAGAGATTTTTTTGAAGTCAGTGAAAAGTCTAAGAATTCCTACCACATTCTCTCTAATAAAAGGGAAATAGCTGCTGAAGTACAAAGTATCACAGACTTTTTAGTTAGCAACTAAGCTTGTTAACATTAACAGAAATGAAATATATCTGAAATTTTTAAAAAAGTCAGGCATATAATATCTATGGCAAGTAACGTAGGTTACTTAGTGCCTTAAATTTGATTTCTAAACATGGCAAAATTAGAACACCACCCTCAGACCCTCCCTGAGTTATTTCTACTAGGGTAAGGCTTTGATTTCAAATGTTGATAATATATGATTAAGAAAATATTCTTCTAGGAATTCATATTAAACAAAAAGAATATGGTAAATATGCACAAGTTCAGTATCCAGAATCATTTTGCAGTACCTAGCTCATTTTATGATTACTCCTTACTATCAAAATACAAAGACAGTATCAACCTCTGACTTTTATGTTTCCTCTGGTCACACTAAGTAAGAGTCTTTTTTTTTAGCTCCTTCCCCCTCCTCTTTTGCCTAGGGTAAGATGGAGAGGGGACAAGAGTGGTTAGGTAGGAGAAATGTGTGCTTTGTGGTGAATTTTATCTTGTCTATAAAATAATAGAATCATATAATAAAACAATAAGATTACGTAGAAATTATGGATGGAGGTATGTTGTTAATTGAAAATTCTTCTGTAGTTGTTATAAGATATAAACCTGAAAAATCACTGTTAGTAATAATATATATATATTTCCAGTTAGTTTTTAGGGACATTGCATAGGCAAAATATTGTTTATAAACAATAAATTATTTTCTAATTTCACATACTCTAGAATAATGGTCAAAAAAAGCCTTTAAATCAATACATTATATATTTATGTTACTATTAAAATATATATTAATATCATTCTAGCAGCTTTAATTTATGTCCTTCTAAAAGTTTAAATGTTTTATTCTTTATCATTCATTTAGTTACTTCACCTCGAAAGAACCCCAATCTTTTCATAATAAACTTCTTTAAACTAACATCGACATCGCACAAGTTTTTGGAATGCTTTCTTGAAGTCTTCATTAAAGATTGTATAAATCAGTGGGTTTATAAGGGAATTGAGATATCCAAGCCATGTCAAAAAGTTTGACATTTCTTCAGAAATTTTACACTTTTCACAGACATTAACAACCAATTCTTTTACAAAAAATGGAAGCCAACATATTACAAATGCACCCAAGATTAATCCCAGGGTAGTCGCTGCTTTGCGTTCTCTTGTGCCTGAGATCTTTTGCCTTCTCCAAGATCTCTCATGCTTGAATTCAGACCTGGGGCTTTTCACTGTGCTATGAATTTTATCAAAGTCCGTTGATGGATCAGATAAAGACTTTTCTAGCATGTACGGTGTGGAGACCAGTCTAATGCTTTTCTCACCACTCCCCAAAAGGTGACCATTCAGTTCCTCCTTGGCAATCCTACTTGCTTGTCTCTTGTGGTATAACGTCTTTGCTGCTTTATATATTTTGTAGTAGAGGATCAAAATCAATGTTAATGGGATGTAGAAAGCTCCAAATGTTGAGTAAATAGTGGAAACAATGTTGTCGTGTTTGATGATGCACTCATCCTCTCGGCTAGTTCCTTGGTGCCTCCAGAATAGAGGAGGCATAGAGATAAAAATAGATATAATCCAAACTATGGTAATCATAATGCCAGCATGCTTGGGAGTCCTTTTCCTGGCATACTCAACAGCATCTGTGATTGCCCGGTACCGATCCAAAGCTATAGCAGAGAGATGCAAGATGGAGCAAGTGCAGCACGTGATGTCAACGCTCAGCCAGATGTCACAGACCACTTGCCCCATAATCCAGCTCTCTCTCACAATATACACAATGCTGAAAGGCATCACCAGGACAGCTACAAGAAAATCTGTGACTGCAAGGGAGCAAATTAAGTAGTTGGCTGGGTGGTGTAGCTTTCGGGTCACGATAATTGCAGCGATCACAAGTGAGTTAATGGTCGTCGTCATCAGTGCCAGCCCAGAGAGAATGAAGGACACCAGAATTTTGGATGGCATTCTGTCGAACAGTTCTTCCGAGGTCAAGTTTTGATCAGATGAGTTTAAGAAATCCATTTTTTGTTTGATTTAGAAGATAATATAGCTGAAAAAACGGACACCTGTAACAAAAGAGAGGAAAAACAGTTCAGAGAAGGCTTCAAAGATTTTTCTCTTCCTTTCAGAATAATTTTTTTTAAAGTATACATGTATCTTTTTCCAGAATAGTCTATGGATTAAAAACATGGAGTTCAGATAGCAGATTTTCTTTTTCTTTACATTTAAGAAATACAATAAGAACAGTAAAAAACAATAACTTTAAAAACATTTTCTTAAAATAGGGCTCAAATAAACAATTTTTATGCATAAAATAACCTATCACTAAAATCTCTACTATTATAAAAGTGTTTAAAACCTATATTAATATTAGCTATGTTTTTCTCTTTGTCTACAGCAGAAAAAGTTTAAAAGCACATGTCATTAGTATATATTTGTGCATTATATAATGTAATATAAGAAAATACCATTTTAAAGGCAGTATTCAAAATCATAAACAATTTTGTACTTAAAGTTACACTGAGAACATTTTCATTGGGCTTGTGGAGACTAACGGAACTTTCAATGTATTTTATGTCAGGATATAAAGGTTATAAAAAGAAAAGTAAACAAAATTAAAATATTTTTAGTGTATTTCTAGCATTCCACGATCATTTTATGAAATTAGGTAAATGTCAGAGTATTTAGTAGTCTTTGTGGATATAAGTAGTTAGTTTGGTTTAAAAAGACGAAATAAAACTAGTTGGAACCGAATAACCATACAACACTGCCCATAATTATAATGACATATATGACCAAAATAAACCACTGAACGAGGTGAACCTTGCCAGTAAGAAAAGCTCATAACGTCACACACCCTGAAATGGAAATTATTCTTTACAAGACTCCATCGTAATGACCATGTAACCTTACTTTTGAAAGGGAACCCTCCAAACGTGGCTTATAATTTTTACTTCAGTCCATGCTATTACTTAATTGCAAGTCAAATACGAGCAATTAGAGTGTAATTAAATAAGATTAATCGTTTTTATAAATAGTTTTTATTTTCCAAATCAGCACTTTTCTCTTTCTTTAATAATTCTTTAGTAGCTACCTACATCTTTGGAAAAGACAGAGAAAAGATGGAAACCTGAAACTTTATTCTTAGTTATAGTTATAACTATTATTGTACCTCTATATTCCTTGAATTATTTTTACTTTAAAGTGGTTATGTTTTACTAATTGGAACTGACAGAACAATAATTTAAAATACTTGATATTTTTATATCAAGTGCTTCTTATGAAGTGTGTGTGTATACATATAAGATTATGCATATATATATTACAAAAACTTGGAGTGCAGCATATTTAATATCCTACTTGTGTTTGAGTTACCAGTACTAAATTTAATTTTTATTTTCTCATATTCATTGAAGGCGGGTGCTGATGGCTTGCTCCTAAGCAAATTGAGTGGCAGAAGAAATCTGAATACATGAGACCCATAAAACAAATAGTCCCGTATGTAATTGAAAAGGAGTTGTATATCTAAGTTATTTATATCAACATTTACCCATTTGTAAAGGGCAACTAAGACAACTTCAGATAAAGAATGGAGGCTACAATCTCCTTAGAAATTCTAAACCAGTGGTTTTGGAACTCTGTTTGCCTCAGAGTCACCAGGAGGGCTCGTTAAAACACAGATTATTGGGTCCCAGTCTCTGGAGTTTGAGATTCAGTAAATCTGGGGCAGGGCCTTCAAAACTGCATTTCTAACAAGATCCCACATGATGCTGATGCTGTTTGTCCAAGGAGTCAGGTTTCTGGCGGGTAATCAATACGGTTCTTCCTCAGCTCTTTGTCTAATCCTTTCACTGCTATAGCCTTTATGAGTTCCTCTCATAAATGTCAGAGAGCAGCTCTGACATTTCTGCTGTACAACTTTCTCAGCACCTCTCTTTCTCACGTTCTTATTTCTTGGAGCTTTTCAAATAAATGATCTTCCTTTAGCTTTTCTTCTGATGCCTCCCTGACTTTTTTTTTTTTTTTCAACTTTTTATTATGAGAATTTTCAAACACAAAGTAGAATAATGCAGTACACATCCATGTGCCCTTTACAGAACTTCATCAATTGTCATCATTTTGCTAATCTTGCAGAAACAAGTGTTAATTATAATCAGAGATAAAACAGGATTCAAACTTTGTGGAAAAGAGTAAAATATACTTTTTTACCAGCAGTCAAATGGTGAAAGTGGGCAGAATCATTGCATGGTGCAACATGGTAAAATAAATAGAGGGTTAAGGTCCTTAATAGAAGGATGCATCCTGCATGAAAGGAGGTGGGACATATTTTATAAGCCCCTCTTCATACTGTAGGAAGACTCAGGACCACAGCCTATCTTTTTTTTTTTAGATTATGAAGTTAAAGAGAACAGCAAAATCATTTTGGTGTAGCAGCAAATCAATGGATTATGTTGCTTATAGGCAATCTCTTCTAAAATATTCCTCTGAAACTGAGAAGCTGAAGAAGGCTGATGAATCACCTATTTTAAACTGTAATTTTTGCTTTTCATGTATGTTTAAACCTAAAACCTCTCTTTTAATAAGCCTCTACTGAAATATTCATTTGTGGAATAATTCTATCAAGTTTTTAATGCAAATATTCAATAGTTTCTATAAAGAACTCTGTTTCTTTTTCCTGCTACAGTCCCTTCTTATCAAAATTGCTAATGTGTTGTGTTACTTAGGCCTGCCAGTACTGGGTAAGTTAAAAGGAAGAGGGCAGGGAGAATTCTGTCTTTGCTGCCATCTGGCTTTTCTTCCCCTTCAAAACAAGGTCTCTTTTAATATATGTAAAATTTTCCTTTAGGTTTTTTCCACTTAAGCCGAATATCTTTGAGCCATTTTTTTTTTTAACATCTTTACTGGAGTATAATTGCTTTACAATGTTGTGCTAGTTCCTGCTGTGGACCTAGAGTCTGTCATACAGAGTGAAGTAAGTCAGAAAGAGAAAAACAAATACCGTATGCTAACACACATATATGGAATCTAAAAAAAAAAAAAAGGTTCTGATGAACCTAGGGGCAGGACAGGAATAAAGATGCAGATGTAGAGAATGGACTTGAGGACATGGGGAGCGGGAAGGGTAAGCTGGGATGAAGTGAGAGAGTGGCATAGACATATATACACTATTAAATGTAAAATGGATAGCTAGTGGGAAGCAGCTGCATAGCACAGGGAGATCAGCTCTGTGCTTTGTGACCACCTAGAGGGGTGGGATAGGGAGGGTGGGAGGGAGACGCAAGAGGGAGGGTGTATGGGGATATATGTATACATATAGCTGATTCACTTTGTTATACAGCAGAAACTACATTATAAAGCAATTATACTTCCTGACTATTTTTAATCCTGACTTTGTGCAGCTCTTGGACCCCCTGCTCTAGACATGTTGACTCCCTTTCTAGAAGGTGAATTATTTGATTAACTGATTTCTCTAAGTATCACACTGTAGCATTTAAATTAGGCTCAATAAAATGGTACTTAATGCTAAGGGAAAAAACCAAAATGTGTCATATAAATTCTACTGCATTTAACAAGAAATTTTTCCATTATTAACTTTAGAAAGTTAATCTTCTGAAAATTGTTTTTGTAGAAAACAAAGAAAATAGGAAAATAAATTGCAGCCAATCACAATTGGGTTCCTTTTTATTTTTGTCTTATTTTCCTTGCCACTTAATAAGAATTTCAATAAACCATCTACCTTCATTAATTCAGACATGGCCTCTAATCAGATTCTTTCTTACTCCTTTACATCTTAGGTTCCCACAGTGAGTCCTCATGGTGCTAGGGACCACTTCTGGGTTACTAGACATAGACTATGTCACACACATTCTCCTCAAACTATATTCTGTATTTTGAATGTATTCACGGGGAAATAGTCAGGATTATTCTGTAATTAGAGCCTGTAGTCCCATCATTTATGTGTAGCCTTCTTGATAATAACAAAGAGAGAAAAACTTCCCCAGGCTTAACTCCATGAATATTTGCCAATGTATTGATTTAGCCACATGGTGCATTTTACTTCTCCGCTTACACATAGTTTTTAAAATCTAATGTTGATTTATATTCAGATGTCTGATCTTGATGTCCAACTGTATTGTTCTCATTCAGGTTAAACTATAAGCTCATTGGGGCATAGCTTAATTTACTTTATATTGTAAATAACCCGGGGGGGGGGTCATACACAAATAGTTTTAATAATAATGCTGTAGAGAGGAAAGAAAGCAAAATTCAATTCTATCAAGACCTCGTAAGAACCCATAACTTGGCTGCTCCAATTAGAATGATAATAATATTTATCTTTTCTGAGTGTTTAATTCTGCAGGAATTATGCTAAGTGCGTCGCATATGTTAACCCATTTAATCCTCACTGCTAACCTATGAGGTAGGTACAGTTATTATCTCCCATTTCATAGGTAAGAAAACTGAGGTATAGAGATTTAATGAAGTCCTTTGCAATGAAACATAACCAATGGTTGGTGGAACAAACCCATTCCTTAATTACCATTTTACTGTCTATGAGGTATTTATTACTTTACTTTATAACTCTGTCCTAGTCATGAGATCTATAAAGTACTTTTTCTGTAAAATAAAGATTGTTATAGAGTAATAAGTATATTCAAATGGAGGCAAATATCCATTAGATTGAACTGCTTATTTCTTTTTTTTAAATGGAAAAATAATATTTATTAAACCCTTCCAAAGCTGTTAAAGAATAAAATATATACCAGATGTGAAAGTCTTTTTAAAAAACAATACAGAAAGAATACATAACGTTTGCTTCAGTTATGATTACATCTCATACAGTAATAAGGTCTTTGTTTTGTGTGGTTTCACATTCTTGTGAAGTAGGAAAGGTAGGCATTTGTGTCCCCATTTAGCAGATGTAGAAACTGAGGCTCAGGAAGCCTAAGATCCACAATTGATAGGTGATAGAGGAGACCTTCCCTTCTGAGTCCTCGTGGCCTGATTCTCCCTCCCAGCTGCTTATTTCTTGCTGGGAATGTTTAAGTTAGGGACCAGTTCTAAATGTATAAATTGTGTAAATGTGCAAAATGTGTAGGGATGTGTTCACAGTGTTTTCAAATTTCTTTACTGCCTTTCCAACTCTGAGTCTCCCCTTCTGTTCTTATTCTATTTCTTTATCCCATTTATTCCTTTAAGAATTATTCACTGAGTGCTATTTATGGGCTAATTAACCTGCTAGGTCTAAAAGATACCCAAAAAACAAACAAGCAAACAAACTTACCCCCATTCAAGACAAAACAGCAAACCAACACATTGCTCTTGTCTTTAAGAAACTGCCATGGTAGTGAAACAGCTAAATACTTAATTATAATACAATAATACAATGCAATAAAGGCATTATAGAGGTTTGTATAAAGTGTCCTAGGAATACTGGTGAGGGAGAACTAATTGCACCATGGTGAAACAGTGAAAAACCTCTCCAGGCTGAAGTTGAAGTATGAGCAAATTAAGAGGCATATAAATGCAGGATGCATTCAGACATGTGAATTATTTCAGTGTGGATAGTGCAAAGGCGTATTAGTACCAAGTAAGGGATGAAAGTTAACTGAGGAAGACAATAAAGGGACTGGCATGATACGATAAAGAAACTGGATTTTCTTTTACATGCAATCAGAATATTTCAAAATGTTTAAGAAGGTAAGTGAAGGGATAAGATCTACGTTTTGGCATAGTAACGTGCACATGTAGGGTGATACGGCTTGAAGAGAGTGGTGCCACTTCTCTAGGGAGAAGGCATAAGAAAGATTACACAGCACTCTTAAGAATGTAGCTGAAATTAGAACTTTATAAGGTCATTGGAATAAAATTGGCCTAGGTTTTTGTTACCCTCCATCAGGGATCCAAAATTATGGATTATATAGCCCAGAGAAAAAGCTAATTAAATTGACTCAGGATTGGATCAGGAATGGGAAGCAAAGTGGGGTCAAAGGCCAAGAGAAGATAGTGGCGATGCTGGATCAATGCTAGTTTCAGAAAAGACCAGAACAGACCAGGGAGGGCAATTCTATGAAGACACAGACCAGGGTCTTAATGAGTTTAAGGAGCAGGTGTAATGTAGGCTCAGGTAATGTGTGAGGATGAAAAAAGGAGAGACTGCAGTTACTTTCAAAGCCTGGGATTGCAGAGTTTCAAACTTAACAAGTGATACCAGGGCTAGGGTATGGAAATGTTAAGAATTGCTCTAACTCCTTCAGACCAGTGACGACCTGCTTACAGAGAGCCTTGTGGATCCTTACAAAAACTTCACAGCACTTCTAAAGTCAACAAAAAATGGCTCACATTTTCTATGTATGTGTATAAATTTCCTCTTCTATATTTCTTTATCCCTGCCTGCTGGGATTTGATCTCTAAGTCTCTTGAATTCTGGTTCTTTATATACTCTGCTCAGATTTGTCAACTCAACTTTCTTTCTGACATTGAATACTCACTCCTTACCACCACTTCTTGCTTCAACTCTGCCCATATTCAATTTAGGTGATGTGCCTGTGATTCCCAGATGTCTGGCCTGGTCTCACTCTCAGCCTGTAGATTAAGATTACCTTTTCTTTAGTTTGTCTGCTGGATCCAATAACTCCTGTTTCTCTCATACTCAAAATACATTCACCTTCTTTCCTGGCTACCCCAAACTCATCCAATCATGGCACCAGTCTTGAAGTCCATAACCTCATGTTTTGCATGAGGTCAAGAAGCAGATGTCTCCTTTAGGCTGCAGTGCCTCTTGATTCAGAGGCCTGTGAACTAAAAAGACAAGTTATCTATTCCCCAATCCCCAATATGTAATAGTAAGTCAGGGACAGAATAATGGCAATAGACATCCCCCTTCAAAAATATGAGGAAAGGCATAGTGGCCACTGATCTGAAATCCAATCAGACAAGTCAGAGTGCTCTACTCTGAGGGTTAGAAATGCACCTTCATTAAGCCCACTTTGGCTCTCTAGGTTCCCCAATTCACTGTACTCTGTGGATCTTGAATCCCTTCTCTGGGCTCTTGACTCTGCTCTCAGAGAGGGCCTGTCTTTTCTATGAGAAATAGTCTGGGTTTACAGTTAAGTAGACTTCTCGGCTTGCTTTCTGCCTATAGAAAATCTTTTCATTTCTATCTCTTTCCCCTTTGATCCAAGTTACTATAAACCTCTTATAAACTCTCTGTTTCCCTGTGAATCTGACTGGAATTCACTATGTGCCCCAACGTGCCAAATGCATAACTTTTGAAGACATCCTTCTCTCTACCTTGTACAGAATGTGAGGGCTGTGGCAGGACACTTAAGATTCTTAGAAGCCTTTCTGTCTAGCTGAGGGGTGCTACTAGGTACTCCCTTAAATCTCTCAGAGCCTTAATAAAGGATTTTATAGCCATACCCTTGCTCTGTCCTTTACCCTCAGGCCATATTTACTTTGAGAATCTTTTGCTACCTGGACAGATCAGTGATATGAAATAGCTTTGTTTTTTTATCTGCAAGTCCTGGCCCTTAAATATTTCTTCTAAATTTTGCTTGCAAACTTTAATTCCACTCTTTCTTTCTACACTACATTATACACAGCTAAGAAACTGTCAATTGGCACTTTAAACATTCTGCCTGGAAATCCTCTTGGCCAGATCCTCAAGTTCATCAAACACATTTTATCTTTCAGTTACTGGAGACCTCACTTTTACAAATTGTTTTGCTACTACAAAAAGTGGGTTGCCCTCTTTCCAGTCTCTAAAATAGCTTCATCACTTCCTTTCTAGCCTCCACTAAAAGTTTGTTCACTCACTCTTTTTCAGTCTCTGTCTGCTACCTGGTCCCAAAGCCAACGTCATGTGTATTGATGTGGAGTTGACAAGAATGGACTGTGCTGGATTGTTTGTTGTCAATCTGGCATCATTATGAGTTTCCAATCCCTGCAATGTAAAGAAGTAGGGAACTACATTTCCCAGAACGCCCTTCTTAAGGAGTCTGGTTTTGGCGTTTGATAACAAGAGGAATTCCCACAAGGTTTGGGAGGCAGAAGAAGAGGGGAGCTGATGATTTTCTGAAGGTGGCTGCAGCCAGATGAATGTGCAGACATTGACAGTAGCTTCTGTGTGCTCTTGGAAATAGTCGTTGGGAATTTTCTCAGATGTTTTTGAGAACTACAACAGTTTCCCAGCAAGTCTTTGAGAACTATCTACTTTGGAGCTTTAGGCTGAGGTGCTTCACTGTCTGCTTCTTTAACTTTAGGCAGCAACTGGACTGATTTAAAATTTGACTTTCCTGACCTTTTCCCCTTAGCAATTACCATGTACAACTAGCAATTGTACAACGTACAATTACCATGAATGAGGAATGATGTGGTACTCGCCCAATATTTGAGTTAAACTAGAAAACGGATAATATGTTAGCAGGCTGGAGAAGAAAATTTTGAAAGAACATGTTCAGGATCTTTCCCTTCTCTGGCCTAACATTCCTTCTTCTTGAGCATTCAGTAAGGCAAATAGGTCACTCCATAGTGACACTGGAAATGATAATGTCTTATGTACGTGGTTATCACCAGGAACTAAATAAAGAATCTGGAAATTCTGTACCCTTACTGGAAAGTTACTGAAAAGTTGAGTTTTAGCTATATGCTAGATGTGAGGAATATTTTTTTAAAAATTCTTTCTCAAGTTAGTTAATTATTAATAATCTAGTAAATATCTTAATCTAGATATATAATTTTTTATTCTTTTTTTAAAATTTTATTTATTTTATTATTTTATTTTATTTATTTGTTTCTGGCTGTGTTGGGTCTTCGTTGCTGCACACAGGATTTTCTCTGGTTGTGGCGAGCAGGGGCTACTCTTCGTTGCGGTGCACGGGCTTCTCACTGCGGTGGCTTCTCTTGTTGCGGAGCACAGGCTCTAGGCACGTGGGCTTCAGTAGTTGTGGCACGTGGGCTCAGTAGTTGTGGCTTATGGGCTCTAGAGCGCAGGCTCAGTAGTTGTGGCGCATGGGCTTAGCTGCTCCGCGGCCTGCGGGATCTTCCCGGACCAGGGATCGAACCCGTCTGTGTCCCCTGCACTGACAGGTGGATTCTCAACCACTGCACCACCAGGGAAGCCCTAATTTTTTATTCTTAATCTAGAATAAAATATTGGATTGGACAAATTCTATCTCAAAATTTGGGGCAACAATATCTAAGTTTACCTAAACATGAATAAAAATGTCATGGTGAATTATTTGGAAAAAAAAAATCACATACTTAAGTTGTGTTAAACTCAATGAAAGCTATTGTTATAAGGTTAGAAGAGATCTAATTTTAGTGATGATATTTGATTTAACAACTTCAATTTTTGTTGATGCATAATAACTAGTTGAACAAGCTAAGCTGGGAAGGTTTAAGCAATTTCAAGCATAACAATCTCTTTTTTTCGTTTTTTTTTACTTTTTGTTGTTGTTTAACCAGCATTTGAAAGGCATTAGACTGTTACTTATACTTTATGCAAATGTAACTAATGGAACTAAAAGGCATTTCACTTGATCATGATATATGTGCTTCCATTTTATTTCACTTTATTTTTGTTAATATGCTAAATTGGGAGTATTTCTCCTCCTCTTCTTTCATCTTTAATCCACGTTCTCCCTTTTGGCCCCTTAAGCTTTGTAAAGTACATCTTTATAGCTGGTAGGTTTAGTAAGTACCAGCTGATTAACTGAATATCATAAATAAATGATTAATACTGACATTTATTGGGCACCATTGGCTTGGTAGGGCTGGTAAATGAAGCAGAAATCTAGTAACATAGTGTGAATGCTTAATTGCTGTCAGTTGAAATTGGGTAGTTGATTTGTCATCTTTAACTAATGATATTATAGAATGTTCAGCACTGGAACACAAGGCAGATGTTATGTAGCCATGATTTGGAGCTCTGCTCAAGTGCAATCTGGTCTTCCAGTCTGCTGGTTAACCAAGGCTATCAACTAAAATATGAAAAAAACCCTTAACTTTTAAACTTGGGTAAGACAGGCAGTGACTGAGACATATTTAACCTAAATATTCCCTGGCTTTATATAAATATAAAGTACAAAGTAGTCATGATTTTAAATAAGATGGATATCTATTTTTATTTTACTTTGTTGGATTTACTTAATGCTGTAGAATATAATATCTTGCTTGTCACTCTTTTACACAGTAAATTATCCTAGACTGCCAAGGTACAAATTGAAGCACAAAGTAAGGTTAAGACAGTAATATCTTGAGATTGAGCCCCAAGATAATTATAAGAAATCTGTCTATATCTGAATGACAAGAAAGGAGAACTACTCATGTACTTTGGCTTAACATGTTTTTCCATCTGAGAATATTGAAATGCTACTACCAAATAATTTTTCTCTTCTTCAAGATTTTTAAGCTAGGTTTTTATAACTTAAAAAAACAAGTTCTCATTCAGTAGCTTCAATTACTTCTACCTTTTTTAAACTATGGCGACTACTATCTTAGTAGCTATTATTATCTCTAGATTAAAAATATTTTAATACATGTACTTGGAACTAATAATAATAAAGTAATGTGTTTTAGAGAAAATTATTAAAAAATTCTAGAGAGTGGGTTGGATATTTCAGAAATGACATTGTTAAAGGATATGATTTATATATTACCTATTGTGATTTAACATAGACAAATCTGAACTGTCATCTGAATGGAATAACAAAATATCAGCGAACACAATGGTTGAACCTCCTGATTGGTCCCCTAAGTTCTGAGCATCAATCAATCAATATTTATTATTTTAAAAAAACAGAATTAATTTAATCTATGTGTGTTAACCTGCTCTGTGAATGTAGAAAGTCACAGAAAATTGTAACCTTTTTTTGACAAAATAAAAGAATATCTACTCAAAATATAAATAAATAAGATAAATATTCATTAAGCAACACAGTGTGTGTTAGGTTCTACATGTGATACATATGCATAAAAGATGCAGTTCATGCCATCAAGGAGTATATTATTTATCAGTAGTTGGGGAAAAGAGACATACACCTATTCAGCAAATATTTATTTAGTTTCAGCATTGTAGTTGGCACTCTGGATATAAAAATGAATATGTCATAAAACATTTTTTCAAAGATCTCACTACCAGGTTATATGAATCACTGTACTATAATAAGATGATAAGTGCACTATAGTAGTCACTAAAAAAAATTTGCAAACCTTTTCTTTTCTATAATAGTAGTGATATTAACAGCCATATTTGTTGGATATTTAATATTTTAAAATATTGAAATGTTTCTCTACCAGTCAGTAAATAAAATATTAAAAACTATAATAAGCAGTAAATCTAATAATATACATTCTAAAATAATCTCATTAATCCAAGTCAATCAAGAAAACTATTGAAAAACTGCCCTCTTATTTTACTGAGAATTGATAATAGAGATATTGAATATGGAAAAATCTCAGGCAGAGTTTTGAATATCATTGCTAACAGTTCAGCGGTAGTTGAGGGAGGTTCTGCGTGATGAACAACATTGTTACTGTTAAGAAATCTTCTTGAGATTATGAGTTCTGCAAAGATGTCCATTGGTGCCACTGAGGTGGGTGATAGGCCTGTGTGTTGTTTCTGCATGGCAGCTGGTTTCCTTGGCTGGCTGCTGAGGAGATGGAGGTGGTAGCAGGGGCAGAAGCAATTGCTGCCCTGCTGCTCTAGAGCTGTCCAGCATGCCGAGGTGGCATAGGTGGCATTGTTGTCATCGAGACCTGTCTCTGGGTCCAGGTCATGTGGGATTCTGACATCTAGGTTCCCATTTGGTTCCCCTACCCACACTGCATCTTTGTAATTAGTCCCTTTGTAAATAAATTCTTTTTGAATTATCCTAATTTGAATGTGCTATCTATTTCCTGTTGGGAACCTGACTGATAATAAAAGTCATAATTCCCTGGCAATGACTGTAACTAACAGTGATCAGTTTGGTAGTGGGCCTGTCTCCAAAGACAAGTGAATCCAAAGACAAGGGAGTTTCCAGAAAGGGGATTTTTGTTTTTACAATTTTGTTTTCAACTAGCCACATGTGAGTATTTAAGCTTGGATCTCTTGAAATGCCTTTGCCACCACATAAAGCCCGAGAATGAAGCCAGTACTTATAACCTGAAATGTACTATGTGATACATACATTTAGTAAGTGTATTAAAAAAGAAGCCATGACTATTCACATGAGGTTGCAGCATTACTGCCTGGGACTTAGGGGAAGAAAAGCCCTTACACTGGAGTTTAAGACTTGAAGATTAAATTTATTGGGTCAACAGATGTTTGGGGGGAGTAGGCAGCAGAGAAGGTTTTTTCAGAGAAGAAATATCAGGAAGAGTATGGTAGGGAAATAATTTGAATGGGTATTATAGTTGAGGCTGAAAAATCAGACAGGAAGTAAGAGCTTTATATATACCACAATCCGGGAGGTCATAGAGAGCCACTGGAGAATGGGAAGCAGGATAGGCAAAGATTAGAGGTCATGATAAGAGATCATTAAGTAGTTTAGGTGAGAGACAATCAGTCACCAGCTAAGGAATGAAACAGGAGGATGGGGAGAGATAAATCCCTTTTTAATATATGACAAGATTTGACAGTTTATTTGGTTTGGGAGGAGGTGAAGCTTGAAGAAGAAGAAGGAGCCTAGAGTGACTGCTATGTTCTGTGATGGGCAACCAGTTAGATGATGATGGAACACAGGAAAAGGAAGTTTGAGAGGCATGGAAAAGGATAGGATCATGGTGAAAGTAATGGATAGTTTCAAACACATTGAGGCTAACATATGGGACAGCCTATATGGAGTTGTCTAGAAGGCAGACCTGGACTGGAAATTTAATTTATAATTCACACATTAGTTGAAACCCTGTGCATCTAAAAAATCACCAGGGATTGGTGAAGACAACACATCAAAGAATGAATGGAAGATGAAGAAAGGGAGAAAGTCAGTGTGAAGTAAAGAAAACATAAAATTTAGAAACTTTATGAAAGGCAAAGAATATATGAAAACTCCAAGTTGAGAAATTTGATTTCTTTTTTTTTAACACAAAGATACTTTTGTATATTTATGCAGCAAGGAAGCTAAAGTTCTCAGGCAAAGTAAAAAGCTTAACTGGCATTTATTTGTTTATTATGGCCTTCTTCATTAGAATGTAAGCTATGTAAGAGGAGAGAGGCTTTAATCTCTGGGCCTGGAACAAAATTTGTCTCAAAAGTCACTCAAAAAATATTTGATGAATGAAGAATGAATGAATGAATGAATGAATGAAAAATACTCTGTGTTAATTGAGAGTGAAGGAAAGCATGCACTCTTACATGATGCTGACATAAATTGGTCCAACCCCATGGAGACAATATGGAAATAATCTCTGATACAATCATTCTATTTCTAAGAATTTATCCTGTAAATATTTTCCACGTGTGAGAAGTAAATATGAACATCATACAGATAAATTATTGTATGTATATCCTTCAATGAACAAAGAAGCTCTTTATATTCTGATATGAAAAGATTTCCAAAACATATTTTAAAGTTACAAACCAGAGTGTAGAAAAGTATGGATAGTAGATTACTATTCCTGTAACATAAAGAATATTTATAAATACATATGCTTATTTGTACATAGAATATCTCCAGAAGGATACACAGGCAACTGGTAACTGCCCAGATGAAAACAGAGGTATTTTCTCCCTTAAATACTGCTGAAGATTGAAATTGAAACTAAGATTGTTGATAGCCCCAAACAGTCATCATCCACAAATTCCTTTATGATCAGTGACACGCCCACAGCTTAGAAGAAAACAACAGAGAGAAGCTACCCTTTAGCCTGTTACTTTTTTTGTTTTAAAGTGCTTAGGTGAATTAACAGGCTATTGGCACTGTGTGGTGACACCCTTCAGAACACATGTGCCATCTTTCTTATTCAAATACTTGTATAATCTGTGCACTGTCAAAGATGTCTTTGCTCGAGTATTTTTGAAAGAAATACAGAAGCCAATGGTGAAAACTGTGGTTGTCTCCAGGGAATAGAAATGTGTGTCTAGTGAAACAGGGTTTGGAAAGAGATTCTAAAATTTTACACTCATTATACATTTGTAACCTGTTTTTTTAAAAGGAATAAACTAAAAAACTAACAACGCAAACAAAGTCATTGAGCACATTAGTTTGTGTCAAACACTTTCATAAGTACTTTGTATGGTGTTATCTGAGACCAGGAGGAAGGAGATAAACGAAAGGAATAAGTCTGTAGCTAGTGAACATGTGAGCTTGTATGTATTGGGGAAGCAGGTGGAAATGGCAGAAACCTGGAGGTTTTCACGTGTCATAGACTCTGTTGTTTCTTTGAATAGCTGAGGGGGAGGAGGCAGGGATCATGAAAAGTATGATGAGCATTTGGCACAGTTGCTATAGAGAGTAGGAAAGGAGGTGAGCAAAGGCAAATAAAAGAATTCTGTGAATTCTTTAAAGCAGTATAGGCATCAGTCTTTACTACGGTGCTGTTTTTCTTCAAGAATGCTCAGTAGCCCCGGTATAAGAGTGGAAAATGAACATTGTTAGGTTATATATCTTGCTGTGGGAGAACAAAGTAGCAAGGAAGTTGAGGATAATAGGAGAAAAGTAGCTAAAATCAAATGGTAAATGAAGACACCAATTGGGAAATTAGATTCTCCCTTAGCCCATGATTTTCTGTTGCTCAGCACCCAGTCTCAGAAGGTAGGCTCCCAGAGTAAAATTCTTTCAGAAAGCCTCCAGCTAGCTCTTCCCTGAGTGGCCCTCACTCACTCAGGGAAACATCTGCAAACATCTAGCACATTCTCTAGCTTTTCCTCTAGCTCAGTGATTCTTTAGTTGCCATTCCCGGTCCAGCAGCATGAGCATCAGCTGGGAGCTTTTTGAAATGCAAATTCTTCTTCCTTCCCTGACACTGAATCGGAAACTTTGGGAGTGGAGCCCAGCGACCTGTGCATCTGTGCATTAACAAACTCCTGGGAGGATCCTGAGACTAACAAACCTCCTGAGGATTCTGGTGCAGGCTCAAGTTAGCACCAGCTGCTTTAGCCTGAAATAGCCTTACCTGAGAGGACCACTTGGCTAATTAACTCTATCACTTCCTTCTAGTCTTTGCTCAAAATTCCTATCACTCTACTTAATATTTCAATCCGCCTTTACCTCTCTTCCTCTTTATGGTACCCCTTCCTCATCTTCCTAATCTGCTTTAATTTTTCTTTTTTCCTTAGCACGTATGATCTTCTATATTATATACTTATTTATTGTGAAAGTTTTTGTCTATCTCTACCCACTAGGATGTAATTGATTTGAATGTGGGGATCTTTGTTTTGTTCATTGATATATTCCAAGTTCCCAGAACAGTGCCTGATGTCTACTAGGAGCTCAATAAAGATTTGTCAAATGAATTTTTGTCCATTGTCTCAAGAAAGAGCCATTCCCAAAGCAGCCACCTTTGCTGGGTTTGTGGAGAAGTAGTTTGTGAATAGTCTCCACCCTTAGGCTGTTCCAGGTGTGGGTCCCCCACCACTCCCTGCTGTCCAGACTCCAGGAGTCATACATCATGCTGTTTGAGCAGTCTCACTGAAGCTCCGCTCTCTCAGTTTGAGGTGAGGGGGAAGCACAAACCACCCTCACCTCCAGACACACGTCATCATAGGAAAGGCGGTAACTCTCACAAATCTGTAACTTTCTCCAAAGATCATCCTCACCCTCTTTTCCAATGCCTACCCTCTTCAATTTCAACTCTGTCATAATATTGAGCTGGTGAAGGCCTAAGAGATACAAAACTTAGTTTTCCCCTGCTCCTTTCTCAGTCCTGAATAGGGCATGGGTCCATATAGCATCTTGTATTAGAATATGGGGTAGTTGGTACTTATTTTCTTAGAGTGTCAGCCAAAATCAGAATGCTCAGTTTTTATTACATGCTACATGGTCTTCTTGCTTGGCTTTTGCAGTTCATTCTTTTTATTGAGGCAAAGTGAGCCTTTAAAACCATAACTAGATGATTTTATTCTGCTCTTTAAAATTCTTCAATGACTTTTCTTTTTGTGTGTGTGATTTATTTATTTTTTAATATCTTTATTGGAGTATCATTGTTTTACAATGGTGTGTTAGTTTCTACTTTATAACAAAGTGAGTCAGCTATACATATACATATATCCCCATATCTCCTCCCTCTTGCCTCTCCCTCCCACTCGCCTGATCCCACCCCTCCAGGTGGTCACAGAGCACTGAGCTGATCTCCCTGTGCTGTGCTTCAGTGACTTTTCATTGTACTTAGAATAAAGTCTGGATCCTTAACCATGCTCTTCAAGACTCTTCATGAATTGGTCCTTGTCCGCCTTTTCAGTCCTCTATGGTATCACTCTCCTATATACTCACTATTCTTGTAGCCACACAGGCCTTCTTAGTTTTGCTACTCCATAAATTCAAACTCCCTTCTAAATTAGGGCCTTTGGACTTGCTGTTCCCTCTGTTTGGAAGATTTTCCCCTAGAAAACTTGCTCTTGTCCACATTAAAGTTTCAGACTCTATCGTATTATTTTTCTTCATAATATTTATCGCTATTGGAAATTCTTATGTTTCTTACTTGTGCGTGATCTGCTTCCCCCACTAGAATTTAAGATTCATGAAAGCAAGGCTCTAGACTTTTTGGCTCAATGCTGTAACTTCAGTGCCAGGAACAATATCTAATATGTAAGCTTTCAATAAATACTTTTGACAAACATTTTATTGCGTGCTTCCTAGGTGCCAGGCTGTGTATTACTAGCACAATTTTGATAAAAAAATTTAGTCCCTGCCCTTAAGAAACTTTCAGAGTATGAAAAAGATAAGAAAAAGAGCCAAATTTTCATGTTGTATGATATGTATTATATAAGAGCAAAGTGTTAGGGCTTCTATGGAGGCAGAGAACGAATCCAGTGTGGCAGAGAGAGTCTGGGTAACCAGAGAGTGTAAGGCAGAATTTTAGAATGCAGAGGCTGTTTCCTGACTTCTAAAGTAAAGCCAAATGAAGGATGAAAAGAGCTAGGGGCAGAGGGAAGGAGGTGGTTGGGTAATAAAGAAGGATGATGACCTTGTATCTCATTTCTGGTGTCTCTACACTGTCTGAAGAGCTTGATGTTGATATGAGAGCCCACTCAGACTTGTCTTCCAGGCTCTGTCCACTTCTGTCACTGCTTATTTTGTATATATACATATTTCCACACATCTAAACTATAATAGTCTTTCTAAAACAACATTTATTTGTATCATGTGATGGTATTCTACTGTGATAGAACACCTAATAACACTCAAGAAACTAAATGTATCCAAAATTTCTATTTATTCTTAGATTGTTTCCAGCACAGTTGATTATTTAAGTATTGATCTTTTTGCTCAAAACTGGTTTAAAAACCATAAACATCAGTACTATGAACAAAAGAGTTAAATAAATGTCATTTAACCCATTTCTATTTAAAGTTTATTACTAGTAAGATAGACTTAGGTTAATGTTTTTGTTGCCTGTACTGTCTTTCTTTCCCATTTTTAAAATTGAAGTTTAGTTAATTTACAATGTTGTGTTAGTTTCAAGTGTACAACAAAGTGACTCCATTATATACACACACACTATATATATTGAGTGTATATTCTTTTTTTAAGATTCTTTCCATTATAGATTATTACCACATATTGAGTATAGTTCCCTGTGCTACACCGTAGGTCCTTGTTGTTTATCTATTTTATATACAGTAGTTTGTATATGTTAATCCCAAACTTCATTGCCTGTACTGTTAATAGGAGTTTTCAAGGTCGGTGAATCAAGTAGATAATTCTGGAAGCAAACTCCATTTGTAGGTTCAGCAAGCAAAATAATTTGTAAAGAGTGTATGAGTTATTGTATTTGAAAGAATTTCTAAGCCCTGTCAAAGCAAAGTCATCATTTTATGTCATGAGTTTTAAAAAGTACTAACATAATCTAATAATCAATAAGTATTTATTTTATTCTTAGATCACTAATGAAGTTGTTTTTTTGCCATTTGGGTTGAGTCAGTTGAGTCATCAACTTAAAATTAGGCATTTACCATTTTCTTTCAGATGTCAATTGTCAAAAAATGATGAAATTACAGTGCAAAAGATGTCCATGTGACAGACCATTATTTTTCTATCAAAGCTAAAGTTTAATAGGTGGTAGAAATCAAACACCATATTTAGCAATCAATTTTCTCCTTTGGAAAGAAAAAGCTCACAAAAATGGAAGAAAGATTGATTTAGGAGTTAATTATGCAACAGTTCTGATACCCCTCTTGGTGTGCTACTCTGTTTAGGAAAAGGAAAGACGTAATATGAAGTCCCTAAAGGACATTTTAGTGAAGAGCTTGAAAGGTCATCTGAGATCCAGAGGAACTAAAGAAAAGAGTGAAATATTCAGCTGATGTGGCTTTAACCTGGATAGGGAAAGACTTAGTCATTAACTCTTTGGCACTGACTTGAAGAACAACTCATGGGCACATGGATATTCCTTGCTTTGATCTCTCCTAGCTAAATTTTGTATTGCACAAGCCATCTGAAAGTAGTGTTTTGTGGGTATAGTCCTTGACATTTGTGTTAATTCTGTGCATGTCATATCCTCAAAATGCCTTCTAAAATGTATTGCTCATAGGGTATGTTGCCAGTTATTATCCTAAAGATAGCATTATTATCTAGTATCCTTGGAATATGTCTATTAACTTTACTTTTAAGAAGGCAGTGCATGATCAAAATGCTTTTTATCTGTACAGAAGGTCCAGAATGGAATGGTTGCCTCTCCCAAATCTTGCCTTGGTTTTATATGGTCCAGTTCAATCTTATCATTTCTATTCTCCTGTTTTATAATTTGACATTACTTACCTCCTTTGGATTGAAATTTATTTTTGTAATATATATGAACAAATAAGTGAATAGTTCAAAAAATAATAGGAAATGTCTATTAAACAGCTTTTGGAACATCTTTTTAAAGACCATGTAATGTAGCATATTATTTGCATAGAAACATATGTCACTAATTCAGAGAGTTCCTGCAAATTCATTTTATTAATTGTATTAATCTCAGTTTATGAAGGACATGTCTAGTTATAAAAAAGAAAAAACAAATCCAATCAAGCCAGCTAAAGAAAGGGGATCACTAGAACAAAGACTTTATATCACACAAGGGCCACTCAGGGGACTGGAGACAGTTATAGAAAGGAGATCCTCTTACTTTCTTTCCAGATTCAAGTGGTCTCTCTCATCTGCACTTTTCTTTGCTGTTTTCTTTCTCTGCTTGCATGTCAACCAACATGAAATTCTGGCTCCAGTGCTGGATAACCTTTTCATTCAAGTCCTGCTTCATCCAGCAGTTAATTGACTAGTATCTCCCTGCCCTATTGATAAATTCTGAGGAGAGAGTTTGAATCAATTTTAGAGTAAGATGTTGTTTGGGTGATTATGTTGCCAGAGTTGGCACCAGATCCTTGCTCAAAATCCACAAAGCCCCACATTTAACAGGAGTTAACTTAAATCTTTAAGTCCCAAGGTGCAGAGATAAGAAGGGAAGCTATAGGAAGAGAAAAACAAAAAACAGATAGAACAAGATGGAACCACGATGGTGAGGAATATGACCTCCAACAGACCCTGGGTCTCATAATACACTGATTTTACTACATTAGTGTTTTAATGACACATCTACTGGCAGCCACGACTGGAAGTCAAGGACCAAAAAAGGATAAAAAGAGGGAGGCACCCCACTCCTTCAGAAAGCCCTGGTCCTTCTCCAGTAGACTAATGCCTCTGCCTCCCCATCATTAGCCTCACTCCTCCTTCCTATGTCTTTACTCTTTAAAATCAAATCCCTCCTGCTATGTGGGCCAGAAGATGATCTGTGAACTAAGTTCCTGCTTCTCCATTCTTTGGCCATTGACTAAAGCTTGAACTGCATTGAACTCAGCTTTGGTTTTGTTATTTGGCTACAAGAACCTGAAAGGAAAATACCTTTTCCCACTGAGGCAGAGGGCCTTGGCCAGGCTAGGGCCTGAGCAGGGGTCCATACAACTTAATTCGGTAACAATTACTCCGAACCATGTCAACTAAGTCTAAATATTCAATAGTATTGAAGAATTATGTATTACTCTCTGTTAATGATTTTTGTTGGTATGTTTACGGTCAGGATAAAGAAATGACATCAGAGCTTTAGGAGTGACTTACTCTGACCTGATGTATACTCAGTTGAAGATGAGAGGATTCAGCATAAGGGTAAGGGGTATATTGCATTTTTATACTTTTATATTTGTGGATAATTTTATAGCATTTTAATGTGTACTTGCCATTAGAAGGGCCCTGAAGGAGATTGAATACCTAGGCATTCTTCCAAGGCAGGGTAAAAACCAGATGAGTATCTGATGGCCATATTTTGGGCAACTGGTACAGATGTTGTCCCAGTCTCTTTGAAATGTGGTTAATTCTTCCTTTCTAGGTCACTTTGTATTTGTAGGACTATATCAAGGCAGTTCCAGAAGAAATTACTCTAATTAAATGGCTTTTTATAGTGCCTGGCTTTTTGCCTGCCCTTCCTCTCTCTGTCTTGCTTCTTTGAGAAGAGTTAATATAAATTTTCAAGTAGGAGAAGTGGGTAAGTTAGTAGAAAACTGTGATAATTGTGTTCTACTATGCAATCAATTTTAGGGGAAAAGAACCTCAAGGAGCTTGTGTGGGTTTTGAGGAAAAAGAAATTGGTTTAAGTTCCTGAATCCTGCTGCAAAGAGGGAAAGGAAAGCCCAGAAAACTGGCCTGGACTAGAGAAAGGTGGTGTCGCTAAACAGAAGAAAGATGCATTTGATTCCTTAGTATCAATCTCTGGATGTTTAATGAGCTTCTACCAAGTATGAAGTCCGGTGCTCTGGTCTATAAAAACCAGTTACAGACCTTGCTTTCAAGGGGTTTACAACTCAGTTGAAATGACACAAGCACACATATTGCTAGGTAGGTTTGGATAAGATAGACCATAAATTTATGGAAAATTAATATCTCTGGCCCTGAGGTGCAAGCATAGATGCTTTCTCCCGAATCCTTTCAACACCATGGAGTTTGAGGAGTCACATACCAGAAGTTCTTACAAAACTGAACTACAAAATCATGGATTTCCTATACAGGAGCCAATGTTGTAGGTAACATTTTGAGGCTGACAGACATGTCAAGACAGGGGGTTGCAGGGGTAGCACCCTGCAGGGGAAAGGTGAGAGTGTAGTAGTGTCACCGTGGAGTACAACACACAGCCAATGGCTCATTGTTTCCTTCTCTGTGGGCTTCACTTTAACGACACATAAGATCTAGTGAGGGTAACTCTGGGTTTCTTAAGTTCGTCACGTTTAGGTAATTTGGCAGATCAGGACAACCCAGCACCTCCTTTGCACATAATATTCTATTATAAGAAGCTTTCCTAGAGACAGCTGTAGCAGAAACTTTTTTCCATAATGTGATACTTTTTCATAAATAGTATAACTTTCTGATTATTGTCCAAATGCAACATTTATTGAGGAGCCACTGCATGTTAGTTCCATACACATTTCAAATGTTTGAAGCAAATTAAAATGTTCTTACTGTAAATTTGTCTTATTCATTAAATAATCAAGTATGAAAAACAAATCAAGAAAACAAGGATGCTTCGATGAATAAGAAGACTAATAATTCACATTTGGTAGATATATTTGGTTAGAAAGGTTAAATGTGTTACAGTAGTAGTCTTACTACTATTTTTCTATTTGTTAAAAACTTCAGTAAAATATCATTATTTCAATGAGTATAAAATCAGTATTTTAACTAAACTTGAGTAAACTACTGAAAAGAATGAGAAAACACATACAATTTTTTGATCTATTAGGAATTTGTGAAGAAAGTAAAAAACAATAACAAAACAGTTTTTGGTATTATTAAAGTGATATTTATTGTATATAAGGATCAGTAGGTTAAACTGTAGGACTGAAGAGAGAACATTTGGTGTGATGGTAGAGCGGAGAGTTGTCTGCATTTGCTTAAGAACTATTTGGAAGCAATCTAATTTTGATTACTTTTAAATGATCTTTCCAAACAAGGGCAAAGCAAATTGTCACTTGTATTCTCTTTTTCTGTTTTTACCCTCATTAGTTACATACTACAGAAACTCTGTTAATATAAATCTGAGTGAATATAATATAATGACATAAGATGCCAATCAATGCAGTTAACATAATTGTTTTCAAAATAATCTCTGATTACTTCATATCTTGCTAATTTACATATGAAGGAAAAAATCTATTATGTTTGTAATGAATTAATTCATAATACAGATGTACATTTAGCTTACTTCTTTATTTTTAGAAACAGCTCTCTGACAGTATAATTCTCCTATGTTGACTTAAGTATAATTAAGTTCATGTTTTCTTTTTGCATAAGAATTTCTCTTTTGTCTTATCTTTAGTTTTATGATGAAGGTTTTACATTTAGTTAAATAAAAGCTGTTTTGGGGTTTATGACTTTAAAAACCTGCATTTTAAAATAGCCTTTGTATCTGTTTCTCACACTATCAATCTCTATTTCCCAAAGCAGTTTCTGCAAAATTGAATTAAGATTTGCTTTTTTTTTTTCCATTTTTTCCCCTTAAATACTGCTGTCCTAAGTAGCTGTCAAACTAGCAATTTTGAATTCCTAGAGAGATCTAGTTTTTATCATCTGTTTGCCAAAAAATCGAAGTTGTCTTTCTTTCCTTTTTTTCTTTTTCATTGTGGCATGTCAATATTTGAAAGCTAAAAAATGATATTCATTGCTTGTATTCTATGTGTGTCATTTTTGATGCAATTCAGATATTTAACACATTTAGGCTGCCAGATTTAACAAATAAGAAAGTGGATAATACCCAGTTAAATTTGAATATTAAATAAACAATGAATAAACTTTTAGTATGTCTAGAATGCTTATACTGACAAAAATATTCATTGTTTACCTGAAATTCAAATTTAACTTTGTGTCCTGTATTTTATCTGGCAACCTTAACACATTTCATCATATTTCATAGGATTTGTGTCAACATTCCATTTCTTTTAGATCCTATTTCTTCTCTTTTATACTATCTTCATTTCCCATTTTTTAGATTACAAAATGAGAAAACAGTGAATTCAGTTCTAAAATTTTTGCCATACAGAGAAATTGTCTTGTTGGGTAAGATACTAAATACTGTGTTTACAGGTAATACATTAAAATTATTTAAAAAATTCAAAAGCACAAGAAGTAGCCATCATCTTGATGACACTTTCAACTCTAAACCTCTAGTTTAACTTTCCATTTCAGAATTTACTTTAAACGTCCCCCTCTCACCCCCACCTCCCACTCCCAAACACACACACAGCTTTTAGGCTTCCTCTCTTGATCAGAGTTGGCTGGGATGGGTTCTCTTCCAATGACAAGGAGGGGAGAGTTGTTGAAATTAGTTTTCTGGCTTTTGGCTAGTCATGAACAAAATCATTCAACAGTATTTCTCAGCTATGTTCATCAGACTTCCTCACTAAAGCTGTTAATGAGTGTCCCTAACGGGGCGGGGTGGTCAAATAAAATTGGGATATTCTGGGTTAAAGGCATATCTCTACTGTAGAACTTCTTTGAAGCTTAAGTATGCTACTTTTCACTAGGCATCTGTAAAAGGAGACTGCAGTGAGACAGGCTGGGACCTGGGACCCTTTGCTGCAGTGCTTGCACCTGGACAAACATCTCCTTGAGCAACAGAATACAAAGAAACTAGAAGGGACTAAAAATAACTGTGTACATGCACACTTGGGGCAAATTAGGAACAAGATACAAAAAGACCAAAAACCCACTTCTGAGGTGTCTGGAACAAAAGCAGGGTACTTGCTCATGCACGCTGCACACAGCACCATCAAGGGGGTGGGCAGACCACCTAAGCCACCCTTCCGCTTCCAGCCCCACCCAAGAACCCACCCCTACCCTCACCCCATTTAAGAGACAAGTTCGCCCCCGCTCAGGGGGCAAGCAAAGGAACCTGTTACTTGTTTTCTCTCCCTTGTGCTCTAGCATGAGTCCCAATAAAGTCTTGCCTGAATTTCTCATCTGGCCTCTTATCAATTTCTGTTGATTAAAGAGTCCAAGAACCCTGGTCAGTAACAACAGAATACTGCTTTTCCCTAATATTTTTGGACTGTAGACCTTTTTGTGTGTGTGGCACACCAAGTACACTTTTGTGAGACACTAGAGTTCTGGGAAAAACAGTTTCGGAATTCTGAAGAAGGTTCCAGTTCATGTTTCATCTGATTTCAAGATATCAGGTGGTTTGAGGACTAGAGTAGTGTGACAATCATCAGAAACCAGTCTACCACAGTATCAGTCAGGCTGCATCAACAGGGCAGATTTCAAATGGCTTACTCTGAGCACTGTTGGATTAATGTAAATCAAATAAACTCATATTAACAAATAACAGGAACTAGGAATAGGGAAGGCACAGAGATCAGAGATAAGGAAAATTGGAAATAGCTTTTGTTGAGCACCTACATAGTCCTAGAAACTACACAAGATGCCTAATATAGCTTGTTTATATTAGGCATTGTTTGTAATATTTATATTATTTTCATAATGTCCTCACAACAGAAGTGTCATACCCTTTTATAGATGAAGAAACTGAGCCTCAGAGAAGTCTAGTGATTTGTTTATTGTCACATATAGTTAAGTTGGCACACCTGGGATTTGATACAGGATTTTTTTTAGCCTTCAAACCCATATTTTTCCCCTACTCATAGGAATCTACCTAAAGTCAGTTTTTTTTTGGCTTCTCCTACTACTCTAGAACTACTCAGACTACTTCAGTTTTGAGAACTACCACTGTAAAACAGCGACGATTCTTTTCTTTTTTAATTACCTGAACAGCTACTATTTTCTGGTAACTTACAATGACCACTCCTTTCTGTGATTCATCTAGAGTGTTTTACAAATTGCAGATCAGTAACTACTCACACGAGTAAATAAAGGCTCTCAGGTAGTGAAAAGGCAGGTGTTCTCATTTTGCTGGCTGCCATTTTGGAATCACCTGGGGACTTTAAAAAAAGTTTTAAAAAAACTTTAAAACTAAATTTCTGTGTCTCAGCCCCAGAAATCCTGATTTAATTGATATAGGGTGTGGCATGGGCCTTAGGATTTTAAAACACTACCCAGGTGATTCTAATGTGCAGTCAGGCTGAGAACAGCTGTTCTTAGGGATCAAGATGAACATATAAGTATTTCCATAAAGAACCAAAGGAAATGTGTTAATGTTACTTTTAATTTAATACACTCACTAAAAAAAAAAAAAATAGCTGTTGAGTCAAAGACCTTTTTCAGATGGAATAACAGCAAGTTGAAACTTGGTATCTTTTCCTATTTAAATGATATTTGTATTCATTTGGGGTACGGTGGTGTAAAATATGTACTTATTTCATTAGTTAGGTTACTGAGTCATTCCTATTTAATCTTTAAAACTCATAATCCTCCCCATACCATGGTGGTCTCACATCACATCTCAGTGTAGATTTAATTACCACACTAAGAAAAGTGCATTATCAAAACAGCATGAAATATCCCCATAGTAATGTCTTAAGTCCTTTTATTAATGCACTTTTTATATCTCATATTTGTTTATCTCTTACTAACCCTGCCAGAAGTCTCATAAATAGAACTTAAGCAAACTACCACTTTCTCAATGTAACTACAACATTTTTCAAATTATTCTTTAATTTTGGATGTTAATTTGTTTTTTCTAATTATCAAAATTGAAGAAAAAGAAACTTTATTAGATTTGTTCTAGAAACAATAGAGTATAACTTTTAAAAGCAAATGCTAAAATAGTGACAATAACAATGGATATTTATTGAAAATACAAAGAGCTCAAATTGCCAGGTTATGGCACTGGACGGGTGTATGAAGCAAGGGAGAATCTAGATGTAATAATGCTGGCAAAAATTTATGGTGCACTAATTGCATTATAGTCAAGGTCTCATTTAACCCTATTTATAATACTAGGATTTAGGCACTACTACTATCCCAACTATATAGGTGGGCATATTGAATCTCAGCAGGCTTTGAACTCAAACAGTCTGGCTCTAGAGGTTGTAGTCTTAACCATTATGTGTTATTGCCTTCTTCAAAATTGAGTGATTGAGGGGTTCGTTATGTCAAAAACCTTACATATATAATTCAGGTAAATTAATAGTTTCAGGGTGGGTGTCAAGGTAATGAGTTTGTACTTAGACATATGTTATTTGGGGTGCTGGAATTTTACCTTGAGGTAGTATTCATCAGGCACTTAACAATATGGATCTGAAATTCAGGAGAAAGTTCAGAGCTGGAGAAGATGCGGGTACCATATGTATGGAGGCAGTGGTTAATAATGTGGTAGTGAGTAAAATAACCAAGGATATATAAAATGAGAAGAGGTTTTAACACTGGATCCCTTGGAAACACCTCTAACTGTGAAGCAGGACGCAACTGGATTGGAGAGAAAGATGGCACAATAACAGAGAATACACTATCACAGAAGCCAAGGGAAGAGGTTTTAAGAAAGAAATGGTGATTAGCAGTGTCAAATGCACAGAAATGTACTAGAATGAGGCATGGATTCTGTATTTGAATGATAGCAAATTTTTAGCAATCTTCTAAGGAATGATTTTAATATTCGTGTAGGGCTGGAATAGAGACAGTGTTAGCTTATTGAGTAAATGAAGAGTCTTAATTTAGAAGTAGCTAATGTTTGTGGAGTGCTCTCTATGGACCATGCACTATTGAAGGGTTTTGCATGTTTTTAAATGAGTTAACCTGAGGCGGGGATTCTGTATGCTCAAGAGCTCAAGAGCACACAGAATTAAGGAATTAAAGAGAGAAATAAACAACATACTAGAAGTTAAAAAAAAAAACACACCTATCTCAGCAAATGATAGAACAATTAGAACAAAAAATATTTTAAAAATAGAAAAGAGTAAGAACACAGAGGATCTAAACAATACAATTTTTTACCTTGGTCTAATTTATATTTACAGAACACCCAACAAATGTAAAATATACATAAGGAGCTCAGTAAAAGCCTAAGTATTTGGAAATTGAGCAACACACTTCTAAAAAATCCATGGTCAAATAAGGAATTGCAAGGGAAATTTAAAATATTTTTAACTGAATGATAATAAAAATGCTATATCTAAAAATTTCTGGAGACAACTAAACAGCTCTTAGAGGAAAATTTAGAACTTATTGCTTATATTAGATATCAATAACTTAAGGTTCCATCTCAAGAAGCTAGAAAAAGAAGAGCAAACTAAATCCAAGGAAGTAGAAGGAAGGAAATAATAAAGGTAATAGCAGAAATCAAAGACACAAAAGTAGACAAAAGTAAAGAAAACAAAGTCAAAGATGGTACTTTTAAAAGATCATCAAATGTGATGAAATTCTAGATTGATAAGAAAAATAAAAGATTAAAACCAAATCAGCAATATAAAAAATGAAAGAGGGGTTTTCCATGCAAATCATACAGATATTAAAAGGATAATAAGAGAATACTAGGAAAATAATGTCAACAAATTAAACAATTTCGATAAAATGGACAAATTCTTTGAAAAACACAAATTAGTAAAGCTCCCTCAAGAAAAAAGTAGATAACATGAAGAGCTCTATATCAGTGAAAGAAATTGAATTAGTCACTAAATACCTTCCCATAAGGAAAACTAACTCCACATGGTTTCACTGGTGAATTATACCAAATATTTAAAGAAGAAGTAATATAAATTTAATAAAACTGCTCTCAGTAAACAGAAGAGGTGGGAACATTTCCAACTAATTTCTTGAAGTCAATATTATCCTGATACCAAAGCCAGAGAAGGACATTAAAAATGAAAACAAAACAAAAACACCCCCAAATCCCCATTAGCCTAGATGTTAAAATCCTTACCACAATACTAGCAACTGAATTCTGAAATATTTAAAAAGGATAACACATCACGACCAAGTGTGATTTGTCTCAGGAATGCACAGTTACACTAACATTTAAAAATGTGATTCAACATAGTAACAGAATAAGAGAGAAAACATGTTATCATTTCAATAGAAGTAGAAAAAATCTCTGATAGAATTCAACACACAGTCATGGGAAAAACTGTAAAAATAGAAGGGAACTTTCTCCATCTGACAAAAGGTATCTATAAGAAATCTACAGATAATATCATACTTAATTGTGCAAGTCTGAACATTATTTTCCTTAAACTGGGAACAGGCAAAGAAGCTTGCTCTCGCTGCTCCTATCCAACATCGTATGTCATAGACATAACAAAAAAAGCAAGAAAAAAATGCATAAGGGTAGGAAAGGAAGGGTAAAGCTTTCTCTACTTGTAGATGACAAATCTGTCTACTTAGAAAAATCTATAGGAATCTAAAAGTCAACTATTAGAATAAGTGAATTTTTCCAAGTTGCAGGATACAAGCTAATAAAATCATTTGTAATTTAATATACTAGTAGATAAAATTTTGTTAACGTCTTTATTGGAGTATAATTGCTTTACAGTGCTGTGTTGGTTTCTGCTGTATAACAAGGTGAATCAGCTATATGTATACCTATATCTCCATATCCCCTCCCTCTTGTACGTCCCTCCCACCCCCCATCCAACCCCTCTAGATGGTCACAAAGCACCGAGATGATCTCCCTGTGCTATGCAGCTGCTTCCCACTAGCTATCTATTTTACATTTAATAGTGTATATATGTCAATGTTATTCTCTTACTTCACCCCAGCTTACCCTTCCCCCTCCCCGTGTCCTCAAGTCCATTCTCTACTTCTGTGTCTTTATTTCTGTCCTGCCCATAGGTTAATCAGAACCATTTTTTTTTAGATTCCATATATATGTGTTAGCATATGGTATTTGTTTTTCTCTTTCTGACTTACTTCACTCTGTATGACAGACTCTAGATCCATCCACCTCACTACAAATAACTTAATTGTGTTTCTTTTTATGGCTGAGTAATATTCCGTTGTATATATGTGTCACATCTTCTTTATCCATTCATCTGTTGATGGACATTTAGGTTGCTTCCATGTCCTGGCTATTGTAAATAGAGCTGCAATGAACATTGTGGTACATGACTATTTTTGAATTATGGTTTTCTCAGGGTATATTCCCAGAAGTGGGATTGCTGGGTCATCTGGTAGTTCTATTTTTAGTTTTTTAAGGAACCTCCATACTGTTCTTCATAGTGTCTGTATCAATTTACATTCCCACCAACAATGCATGAGAGTTCCCTCTTCTCCACATCTAAATGTCTATTTAGGTTTCCTGCCCATTTTTTGATTGGTTTGTTTGTTTTTTTGATATTGAGCTGCATGAGCTGTTTGTATATTTTGGAGACTAATCCTTTCTCAGTTGCTTCATTTGCAAATGTTTTCTCCCTTTCTAAGGGTTGTCTTTTTCATCTTATTTATGGTTTCCTTTGCTGTGCAAAAGCTTTTAAGTTTAGATCAGAGCAGAAATAAATGAAATAGAAACAAACATGCCAAAAACAATAGCAAAGATCAATAAAACTAAAAGCTGGTTCTTCGAGAAGATAAATAAAATTGATAAACATTTAGCCAGACTCACCAAGAAAAAAGGGGGAGGACTCAAATCAATAAAATTAGAAATGAAAAAGGAGAAGTTACAACTGACACCGCAGAAATACAAAGGATCATGAGAGATTAGTACAGGAAACTATATGCCAATAAAATGGACACCCTGGAAGAAATGGACAAATTCTTAGAAAAGTACAACTTTCCAAGACTGAACCAGAAAGAAATAGAAAATATGAACAGACCAATAACAAGTAATGAAATTGAAACTGTGATTAAAAATCTTCCAACAAACAAAAGTCCAGGACCAGATGGCTTCACAGGTGAATCCTATCAAACATTATAGAAGCGCTAACACCTATCTTCTCAAACTCTTCACCTTGCCTTTAAAATTGCTTTGCTGAAACCCTTGGAGGAGTCTGGGGCTTTTGGGGCATGAGCCACCTGTTTCCTTGCATGGCCTTGCAATAAACATTTCTCTGCTCCAAACTCTGACGTTTCCGTTTGTTTGGCCTCACTGTGCATTGGGCACACGAACGAACCCGCATTCGGTAATACCACATATATGTATGGTTAATTGATTTTTGAAGAAGGTGCCAAGGTAATCCATTGAGGGAAAGAAAAGTCTTTTCAATAATCATGCTGGAATACCTGTTATTCACATGGAAAGTTGAATACTGATCCTTAACAGATATACAAAAATAATTTGAAATGGGTCACAGACATAAAAGGAAAAGCACAAACTTTAAAACTTCGTCTATAAAATGTAGAAGAAAATCTTAGTCATTTTAGATTAAGCAAAGCTTTCTTAGATAGAATAAATTAGTACAAGCCATAGTGGAAAAAAATCATTAAATTGGGCTTTGTTAATGTTTTAACCTTTTGATTTCTGAAAAACACTCAAGAAATAAAAAGTCCAGCCACAGAATAGGAGACAATAACAATTCGACATATAAATGACAAAATATTTGTATCCAGAGTATATAAAGATCTTTTGCAAGTTGATAATATGAAGACAAAGGACTCATTTTAGAAGTGGACACACGGTTTAAACAGACACTTCACAAAAGATAGTTGAATAGCCCAAATCCCATGGTATATGGTCAACATCATAGTCATCATGGAAATGTTATTTAAATGATAATGATAAAAACATCATTGGAAAATACCAGTTGTTGGTTAGAATATGGAGGAAGTGGAATCCTCATGGGAGAATAGGGGTATAAAATGATACAACTACTTTGGAAAATTATTTGCATATTTCTATGAGTTAAATATAAACACGTCATATGATTCAGCCATTCCATTGCTGGGTCTTTACTCATGAGAAATGAAAACATATGTCCACAAAAAGCCTTGTACATGAATGTTCAATCCACTTTACTCATAATCCAAATGTCTATCAATAGGTGAATGGTAAACAAGATATGCCATTCATACAATTGAATGTTACTCATTAGTAATAAGCAACAAACTACTGATACTCTTAAAATCGTGTTGAGTTAAAGAGCCAAATTAAAAGGGCACATGTTGTAGTATGATGTTTATATAAAATGCAAACTAATAAAGGTGCCAAAAAGCGGATCAGTTATGTAGGTCCAGGGACAGAAGGAGGGACAAAATGCAAAGGGCAAATTTTGAGGAATTTTTTGAAGTTAGTGTATTTTAATTATGGTTTCAGGGTATATACAGTCATTATAGCTCATAGAATCTTACATTTTAAGTTGGTATGATTTATCTTACACAAATTATCCCTCAATAAAATAGATAAGGCAAAAACAAAAGAAGACAACAAAAGGAGGCATAATTGAAACTGTAAAGCAGTGACAACCACAGCCCAGAATATGCACCAAGCAGCATACAGCATAGAGTAGAGCCAGTTTATCTTGGAGAACCTGGAAAGACTGATAATATACAAAGATGTAGATTGGAGTAAGATGAGGGGTTGAAGACAGAACCATGTCTTTTTCCTGACAGTGGTCTTATGGGGAAGATGCCCAATTTTACAAATGAGGAAACTGAGGCTCAGAGTGGTTTCCCAAAGTCTGCCTGTTTCCATATCCATATCTCCACTGAATTAGCAGATTCTGAAATGCTGGTAGCCTTGGCTGCCCTTGGAGGATGGATTCAAATACTTTTAGAAACTGAAAGACCAAGTATAACAAATGATAAATATTAAAGGTACACATTACTGTTTGTTAAAAAGTGAAATAGAGTAATAAAAATTTATTCTTACAGCTTAGTAAAATATATATAACATGTCTTCCTCAAATCTTATCTATTAGAGTCAGCTTAGAATGTGACCTTGTCTCCTGTAAATAAATCACTGATTTTGGAACCCTGACTGGACAGGATATAAATTAATGCTACTTTGAAAAAAGAAGTTCTCAACCAAGATGTTCTTCAGTAGGTGAATGGAGCAAAGTTGGGAACAACCTATGTAACCATCTTGGTGACATCACTCTAGTAGATGATGGATAAATAAACTGTGGTACATCCAGACAATGGAATATTATTCAGCACTAAAAAGAAATGAGCTATCAAGCCATGAAAAGACATGGAGGAAGCTTAAGTGCATATTAGTAAAAGAAAGATGCTAATCTGAAAAGGCTGCATACTGTATAATTCCAACTACATGACATTCTGGAAAAGGCAAAACTATGGATACAGTAAAAAGATCAATGGTTGCCAGAGGTTAGTGGGGAGGGAGGGATGAATAGGTGGAGCACAGAAAAATTTTAAGGCAGTGACACTATTCTCTCTGATACTATAATGATGGATACACGTCATTACAAATTTGTCCAAACCCATAGAATGTACAACACCAAGAGTGGACCCTAATGTAAACTATGAACTCTAGGATATAATCGTGTGTCAATATAGGTTCCATCAATTGTAACAAATGAACCATTCTGGTGGGGAACATTGATAATGGAGGAGGCTATGAATATGGGGGGGCCAGAGGGGTATTAGGGAAATCTTTGTACTTCCACTCAATTCTGCTGTGAATCTAAAATGGCTCCAAAAAACAAAGTCTATTCAAAAAAAAAAAAAAAGGTCTGGGGTAATGTACCAATATACATTATTTAGTTTCTTTAGCAAGTACTTATTGAATGGTTTTGACTTCCTATGCCTACTTTGATCATTTTTACCATGTGGATACTGATAGTATCTGTCTCCTAGGATTGTTGAGAGGATTAACTAAAATGATACACCTAAACTCTAAAGCAGGGGTCCCCAACCCCTGGCCCATGGACTGGTACGGTCCTCGGCCTGTTAGGATCCCCCCCCCCCCCCGCTCCCCGCTCCCCCGCCCCCAGGGCCGCACAGCAGGAGGTGAGCTGTGGACTAGCCAGCAAAGCTTCATCAGCCACTCCCCATCTCTCCCCATTGCTCACATTACCACCTGAACCATCCCCGCCATCGATGACATTACTGCCTGAACCATCTCCCCCCACGCTGGTCTGTGGAAAAATTGACTTCCATGAACCGGTCCCTGGTGCCAGAAAGGTTGGAGACCACTGCTCTAGAGTACCTAGCGCATAGTAAACTTTAATGTACTATTATTATTGGTGGTGTTGGTGGTGTTAGTGTAAACAATGCAGTAGTCCAAGCAATACGCTGGATGTCTTTGATAAAATGTTATGTAAAAGCTTATAGTCTGAAATCACAGCAATCATTATATAACTGACTCCAGTTGCACTCAGTGGTACTGAAATAGGAGAAAAAACAATTGATAGGGTTTTCCAGGTTTTAGAGGCTGGCCACTGGTCAGAGGAATTTGCAACAGCAAATTCACCGGACTTGTCAGAACATAACTGACATTGATCCTGAGGTCCAAGGTGAGCCCAGGAGAAAGTGAAACCAGGGGCATATTGATCAACTGAAAGACTAGAAGAAATTAAGAGCTGGTTACGTATGGATGAAGAATTAAAAGTAGGAAAGGAAAGATGGTTTTAGAAAACGAGATTTTGGAATTAGAAGGTTTTCCAATTGATTAGTTTGGCATAACAGAAGTCCAAGAGGTTGCAGTACTTGTGGGAGGATAAAATAAAATCTACATGAAAATTGTTCAGACTGGGAACTGTGAGACTACAGTGTCTTATGTTTTGAATTTCCTAGTGTCCTGACAGGGAATGGGAGAAAAAGAAGACTCACATAAACCAATTCTAAAAAATCTCTGACCTCGGACCTTTAGGGTAGTAGATGGTAATAGTGAGGTTTCAGTAAGGGTGATATAAAGAAGATGCTGTATACTTCAAGAAGGAGAGGATTTTGGAGTCAGATGAGAGAGTAAGATCTGCAAGTGGCAACTCCTGGCTCCATGAGGAAGAAGAAAGATGATAGTGGCTTTCATTCAAACTTTATAACCTGCTATTAAACTGTTCACTTTTCCCAGTGTCACTTATTTCCCTCAACACATACTTCAGGCTTGAAGGAATTTGGCAGCCCTTACAGTAGCTTATCTTTCTGAAGGAGTTGTCCTTCCCCAAGGACTGGGACAAAAGAGGTAGGGATTCATATCCTAAAATGACCTTTTCTTGAGATGTAGATGCATATATTCAAGCTGCTGCTATTCTTAGTAATTGACTGATCTGTCAGTAGTAGATGCTTTTAAGTAATTAATCATTTCCTGAGTATTTAGAATGGAGGTATTTGTAGGGCAGTGTTAGAAACTACTCCATAAAGGATCTTTGATCTATTAGCAATACAATTAACTTCTATTGTTGTGTGTGTGTCTGTGTGTATAGAAACTCTTTTGGCTCTGAAGAATAAATTTAGACACATATTTTATTAAGTAGGGAGTCTGGTTTGAGAATTGTCTTTGCAAACTGTCATTTCCAAAACCTAAGCAGTACTAAGGTAAATGCTGATTGAATTTGGAGATACAAAATTTGGTTTAAAACAGAATAGTTTATGTAACTAATCTGAAAATAGACTTCCTCTTTTATAGACCTTAGTAAATACGGTTTAGAGTAAGGTATTAGTGTTTAACAACATTGAGAGTGTTATTATGGTTAACTAAGCACTTCTCAAACAAGGTCCTTTTAACACAGCTGTCAGTACTGTTATCAAAAAGCAAACAATATTAAAAATCAAAGTCTTCACAGAATAGACCTGAAATAGTGATGTTGAAAGAACAGTATATAAAAAAGGATAACACCTGGCAGGAGAACTGAAATGTGACTTTTCTTAAGTCCTCATCTTACTTGAGACTTTCAATTATGCATACATGGATTTAATGAAGAAGTAATTTAACAGGACAAAGATATGAATTTTTAGACACAGTATATTGTCTTGGAGCCTTTTTATCCTAGTGACCTCTGCCTGTTTAAGCAAAAGTAGCTGCCTTTTGGTCTTTCAAATACATTTAGCTCACAGAAGGTATTATAATAATTAACTAGGCTGCTCCGAAAATTGGGGGCGGCCATCCAAAATGAATGAAGCAGTGAAAGTAGTCAACCTAAAATTCAGAACCTTTAAAATTGAGGTCAACTATTTTTACTTTTTATTCCCTCTAGGATGTTTGGATAAGCCTTAATTTTTTAGAATATTTTTCTGAATGTAATTACTTTCAGTGAAGTAAGGATCTAAGAATAGTAGTATTACTAGATAGGAATCTTTTTTCAGTCTAACACAGAACTATATGTATGAGTAGTTTAATATATTTTAAAACATCCTGACAGTCTCAAATTTTGGTTTTGCAGTATTAAGCCAAATTAAAAGTCATCAACATCATGCTAGCTGGCTGTATTAAAGGAGAGATGTCAAGTCCAATGGTAACTATCCTTGTTAATAATAAACATAATAATAATTATGTTAATAAGTATAAAGATGGCTAATATTTTTGAACAGTTACTTTGTCCCAGGCATTTTAATTTTCACATACATTATCTTCATCAATCCTCACCAAAATCCTGGGTGGTAGGTGTTATTATCGTATTTTATAAATGAGGTAAATAAGGCTTAGAAAGTTTAAATAATTTCCCCAAGGACCTGCACTAGGAAGTGGCTATTGTTGGCCTTTTGGACTCCCAAATTCAAGCTTTTAAATGCCATATTATAGAATTTCTCTAATACTTTCTGTACCTTTGACATTTGTGGTTATAACTAACAAAAATATTTCTATCTTTCTAAATCTTATGACTTTATGTAATACCATATGTGAAAATAGTTCTTCTAAAGTTCACTGAGCAAAAAATATCAATAATTTCCTCTTAGACTTACAATTATAAAGTAATACTCTGAGAGGATGAATTTATTTTTTATTTGTTAATTAAGAGAGAACTATTCCAGTGTTCCATGTATAATCATGTTAGCTTATCTACCGAAACCACTTTTTCCTGTACTTTACCTAACTTAAAGACGATCTGAAAGCAAAAGACATCTATTTTTGGCACAGTCCTTCCAGTAATGAAAATTTCAAATCACTCTGAATGAATAACAAGAAGAAAATATTGTGATGGCATTAATATTATTTTGGTAGCAAAAATAATTGTATTAAATAATACTATAAATTGCTGATTTTAAAATACAGATTTCATCTCAGTCTTAGCTGTACAGCTCACTGAATTTTTATATGTGCTTATATCTGTGTAACCACTACCCAGGCAAGATGTAGAAGAGTCCAGCACCACAGAAGTTTCCTTCTTAGTCCATAATTCCCCCAGGAGTAACTTGTGTTTTTTGACTTCTGTAACCATCATTTGGTTTTTTTTTTTTTTTTTTAATTTTTTATTTCTGCTTTTAATTTTATTTATTTATTTGTTTATTTATTTATGGCTGTGTTGGGTCTTCGTTTCTGTGTGAGGGCTTTCTCTAGTTGTGGCAAGCGGGGGCCACTCTTCATCGCGGTGCGCGGGCCTCTCACTATCGCGGCCTCTCTCGTTGCGGAGCACAGGCTCCAGACGCGCAGGCTCAGTAGTTGTGGCTCACGGGTCCAGTCGCTCCGCGGCATGTGGGATCTTCCCAGACCAGGGCTCGAACCCGTGTCCCCTGCATTGGCAGGCAGATTCTCAACCACTGTGCCACCAGGGAAGCCCCATCATTTGGTTTTGTTCATTCTTGAACTTCACGAAAATGGAATCAGGCAGAATTTGTGTCTGGTTTCTTTCACTTAGCATAATGTCTGTGAGATCCATCCATTCATTAGTGTGTCAGTAATTCCTTTTCTGAAAATTGCTGTGTAGTTTCCATTGTATACTGCACCACTATTTAATTTACCCCAAATGTTGAAGAACATTTGGGTTATTCTAGGTTTGGCTGTTGTACATAAAGCTGTTATGAATTCAAAAAATAAGAATAAAAATAAAATACAGATTTCGTTTTAAAAGGCGTTTAAAGATACTCATTGAAAGAAATACTTGAAAAGAAAGGCCCAATGTGTTCCTAGACTCAAAATATCCATGACCATTTTCAACACAACCATTAAATTATAAAATTAACAAATCAAATTATTTAGGGACAGAACAATATTGTTTCTTTCTTTTTCAGCCCTTCCCTAGATTTATCAGTATATATGTGAATTATCTCTATTCTTTTATCCATATTTATCAGAAACATTAAACTTTTTTAATGTAAATTAATATTTGATTTTAGAAAAGTTAGAAAACTTGTATTCATTTTAGTCTTATCAATAACAATCAACTAAATACATTCAACTACTATAGTGTGCTATGTTTTTTAGGTGGCAAGATTACAGGCTCTTTGATTATATTTCTTCAGTAGTTTTCAGAATTCTTAGAATTTAAATTAAGAATAAAATAAATCAATGGACTATGAAAAATAAATAAAAAGTGGGCATTGCATTTTTAGCTTTATCTCTATTTTTACTTTCTGTATCTACAGAAAAATACAATAATAATCGATTTTTACAACAGTAGCTTTGAAACATTTCAAAGTTCTAAGTAGAATATTAGAACAGAGTATTTATTATGGAAGATCAAGTATAATCCTTTGAAGCCCACTGGTGCTAATGTTCAATATTTTCAAGTTGCATTTCTTTGCTTCTTATTCAAATACCATATAATACCAATATTTGCATAGTTTAAATGAATGAATAATGTATGCCAGTATTTCCCCAAATACGAATAAATTAAGATTCCATGAGTGTTTTTAACTTTGTAAATCAAATAATTATACTTCACATTTTCTAGAAGTCTTTTTTTTCTGGTTCTTAAAGACACTTTTATTACAAAAAGTATGAAAACTACAGATCAGGAGAAAGGAGAAATAAATGTCCCATAATCAATACTATGGTTTTCTACTAGAGACTATAATAAAGATTTAATTTTTTAAGATAAATTAGTGAACGACTTAGAAAAAATTAGTAATTTTTCTTTTTTATAGGACTCCAGTTAGAGACTGACCATGGAATTGGAGGCAAAATCTGTGATGATTCTGACTAAATGTTGCAGCAAAACTTCTGAAAGACAGTAATTTATAAAATATAAAACAAAGAATAACTAGAGTGAATTTTGAAGCACAAAAATACATAATTTTTAAAATAAATAAATAAGTAAACTATTTATTTATTTATTTATTTTTGGCTGCGTTGGGTCTTTGTTGCTGAGTGCGGGCTTTTCCCTAGTTGTGGCGAGTGGGGCTACTCTTTGTTGCGGTGCACAGGCTTCTCACTGCGGTGGCTTCTCATGTTGCAGAGCACAGGCTCTAGGCACTCGGGCTTCAGTAGTTGTGGCATGCAGGCTCAGTAGTTGTGGCTCATGGCCTCTAGAGTGCAGGCTCAGTAGTTGTGGCAAACAGGCTTAGTTGCTCTGCAGCATGTGGGATCTTCCCGGACCAGGGCTTGAACCTGTGTCTCCTGCATTGGCAGGTGGATTCTTAACCACTGCACCACCAGGGAAGTCCCCAAAAACACATAATTTAAAATTGATTTCATACATGAAATCATGGAACATAAACAACTAAAAATAGTTTTGTTTGGGGCTCAGGTGCCAATAATCTTAATAACAAGCCTGTTTTACACTAGGATATGTAAACACACAAATCCATTTGTTCAATTGAGATGCTAATTTTATCTTGAAAATTCTCGATTGTGTAAAACTTGTTAGAGTATTAATACATTATTTAGAGTATGTGATAGGGGAGATCAGCAAACACTAACAAACCCTAAAGATGTGGGAAAATGTTATTAAGCCTAAACTTCTCAAATATATTAATTTCTTTGCCCAAATCATTCCATCTGCAGCGATTAAACCAATTTCTAACATGGAGATATTTAATGAAACTCTCACAGTTTTATGATTTTAGGATATCTTTCAACAAAACAATATTAATGAAACACTAAAATAGTTTATTTCTAGATTATTTCATAATTCTAAACTTTAACTGGAGTACTTTTGGTAGAATATTTGGAACCAAGCAGAACCCTGCAGGGTACCCCCCAAGTATAAAATCTATCAATTAATAGAGTCACAGACTCAGTGTCTGATGCACATTCCTGAGTATTGTTATTGTTTTACAAATACTATAACTGCCACCAGAGGACATGACATAAGCTGCTCCATCTTGAGCAGTACTGAATCTACAGCTAGCACAATTCCAAGAACTGGCCTCAAGAGAATGGGATTAACATTACTGCTCATAATGATCTATATCTTTGTAGGCATCAAAATAATTGCAGCTTGCTCTGCCTGTATATGTAACTGGGAAGTAAAGTTGTCAGCAGAGAGATGCTACAGACCCATGTTGACATATTCCACTCTGAGAATACAGAGCCCTATGTCAGCATACAGAAGTTACAGAAGATGAACCTTCACCCCTAAACCCATAGAAATAGAATGATGTTTGACAGTGGGGAATTGAAAGCAGCTTTTTTGCCCCTTTCCTGTTTGCCCATTTCTGTTCCCCTCTAATTTTGAAAGAACCTAATTAACCTGCTGACTCTTTTCCTAGATAAAAAGAAGTAAGAATGAAGAATTAAGTAAAGAATGACTAGCTCTCTACCCCCAACAGTCCCCTTAGCAATCCTGCAGGCAGATCACGCAGGCAGGATAACATCTGAAGAGAAAGTCAGCCAGCCTGTGTGCAATGGAGAATGATGCAGAACACAGCCTCCTGCCTCTAAGATTCATTGAGATTCCACCCCACCCCCCCGCCCTTTTCCTCTTTAAAAACTTGTCATGGCTGAGCAGAATCTTCGGAGTTGGTCTCTGGACACGAGTCTACCTTCTCCCCAGATTGCTGCTTTTCTGATTAAAGCACCTTTCTTTTCTACTGACACTTGCCTCTCAAATAATTGGCTTTTGAGTGGTGAGCAGCCGAACCTGAGTTTGCTAACATATTTAACCCAGCTTGAAATGTTTATGTTGTAAATTTCCAATTCAGGAGTAGGTCTTCTGACTAAACAAAGCAATTTGATTTAGTGGGAAATTCTTAGTGAGGACAGGCCAATTGGAGCCTCACCCTGGTAGAATTATTTAGGTGAAAACTGGGGAGAGTGGAGATGAGTTGCCTGCCCCCCATCTTCTGGGAGAGGAGAGGGAGTGAAGGTGACTCTTCTTTTTTTTGAATTTTATTTTATTTATTTTTTATACAGCAGGTTCTTATTAGTTATCTATTTCATACATATCAGGGTATACATGTCAATCCCAATCTCCCAATTCATCCCACCACCACCCCCTCCCCCCCCCCCCACTTTTCCCCCCCTTGGTGTCCAAATGTTTGTTCTCTACATTTGTGTCTCTATTTCTGCCCTGCAAACTGGTTCATCTGTACCATTTTTCTAGGTTCTACATATATGTGTTAATATATGATATTTGTTTTTCTCTTTCTGACTTACTTCACTCTGTATGACAGTCTCTAGATCCATCCACGTCTCTACAAATGGCCCAATTTCATTCCTTTTTATGGCTGAGTAATATTCCATTGTATATATGTACCACTTCTTCTTTATCCATTCGTCTGTCGGTGGGCATTTAGGTTGCTGCCATGACCTGGCTATTGTAAACAGTGCTGCAATGAACATTGGGGTGCATGTGTCTTTTTGAATTATGGTTTTCTCTGGGTATATGCCCAGTAGTGGGATTGCTGGGTCATATGGTAATTCTATGTTTAGTTTTTTAAGAAACCTCCATACTGTTCTCCGTAGTGGCTGTATCAATTTACATTCTCACCAACAGTGCAAGAGGGTTCCCCTTTCTCCACACCCTCTCCAGCATTTGTTGTTTGTAGATTTTCTGATGATGCCCATTCTAACTGGTATGAGGTGATACCTCATTGTAGTTTTGATTGGCATTTCTCTAATAATTAGTGTTATTGAGCAGCTTTTCATGTGCTTCTTGGCCATCTGTATGTCTTCTTAGGAGAAATGTCTATTTAGGTCTTCTGCCCATTTTTTTGATTGGGTTGCTTTTTTTTTTTTTAATATTGAGCTGCATGAGCTGTTTATATATTTTGGAGATTAATCCTGTGCCCGTTGATTCATTTGCAAATATTTTCTCCCATTCTGAGGGTTGTCTATTCGTCTTGTTTGTAGTTTCCTTTGCTTTGCAAAAGCTTTTAAGTTTCATTAGGTCCCATTTGTTTATTTTTGTTTTTATTTCCATTACTCTAGTAGGTGGATCAAAAAAGATCTTGCTGTGATTTATGTCAAAGAGTGTTCTTCCTATGTTTTCCTCTAAGAGTTTTATAGTGTCCGGTCTTACAGTTAGGACTCTAACCCATTTAGAGTTTATTTTTGTGTATGGTGTTAGGGAGTGTTCTAATTTCATTTTTTTACATGTAGCTGTCCATTTTTCCGAGCACCACTTATTGAAGAGACTGTCTTTTCTCCATTGTATATCCTTGCCTCCTTCGTCATAGTTGACCATAGGTGTGTGGGTTTATCTCTGGGCTTTCTATCCTGTTTTATTGATCTATATTTCTGTTTTTATGCCAGTACCATATTGTCTTGATTACTGTAGCTTTGTAGCATAGTCTGAAGTCAGGGAGTCTGATTCCTCTAGCTCCGTTTTCTCCCTCAAGACTGCTTTGCCTATTCGGGGTCATTTGTGTCTCCATACAGATCTTAAGATTTTTTGTTCTAGTTCTGTAAAAAATGCCACTGGTAATTTGATAGGGATTGCATTGAATCTGTAGACTGCCTTGGGTAGTATAGTCATCTTCACAATATTAATTCTTCCAATCCAAGAACATGGTATATCTCTCCATCTGTTTGTATCATCTTTGATTTCTTACATCAGTGTCTTATAGTTTTCTGAGTACAGGTATTTTACCTCCTTAGGTAGGCTTATTCCCAGGTATTTTATTCTTTTTGTTGCAATGGCGAATGGGATTGTTTCCTTAATTTCTCTTTCTGATCTTTCGTTGTTAGTGTATAGGAATGCAAGATATTTCTGTGCATTAATTTTGTATCCTGAAACTTTACCAGATTTACTGATTAGCTCTAGTAGTTTTCTGGTGGCATCTTTAGGATTCTCTATGTATAGTATCATGTCATCTGCAGAGAGTGACAGTTTTACTTCTTCTTTTCCAATTTGTATTCCTTTTATTTCTTTTTCTTCTCTGATTGCCGTGGCTAGGACTTCCAAAACTATGTTGAATAAGAGTGGCGAGAGTGGACATCCTTGTCTTGTTCCTGATCTTAGAGGAAATGCTTTCAGTTTTTCACCATTGAGAATGATGTTTGCTGTGGGTTTGTCATATATGGCCTTTATTATGTTGAGGTAGGTTCCCTCTATGCCCGCTTTCTGGAGAGTTTTTATCATAAATCGGTGTTGAATTTTGTCAAAAGCTTTTTCTACATCTATTGAGATGATCATATGGTTTTTATTCTTCAATTTGTTAATATGGTGTATCACACTGATTGGTTTGCATATATTGAAGAATCCTTGCATCCCTGGCATAAATCCCACTTGATCATGGTGTATGAACCTTTTAATATGTTGTTGGATTCTGTTTGCTAGTATTTTGTTGAGGATTTTTGCATCTATATTCATCAGTGATATTGGTCTTTAATTTTCTTTTTTTGTAGTATCTTTGTCTGGTTTTGGTATCAGGGTGATGGTGGCCTCATAGAATGAGTTTGGGAGTGTTCCTTCCTCTGCAATTTTTTGGAAGAGTTTGAGAACCTGTGAAGCCACCTGGTCCTGGACTTCTGTTTGTTGGAAGATTTTTATCACAGTTTCAATTTCATTACTTGTGATTGGTCTGTTCATATTTTCTATTTCTTCCTGGTTCAGTCTTGGAAGGTTATACCTTTCTAAGAATTTGTCCATTTCTTCCAGGTTGTCCATTTTATTGGCATATAGTTGCATGTAGTAGTCTCTTAGGATGCTTTGTATTTCTGCAGTGTTCATTGTAACTTCTCCTTTTTTATTTCTAATTTTATTGATTTCAGTCCTCTCCCTGTTTTTCTTGATGAGTCTGGCTAAAGGTTTATCAATTTTGTTTATCTTCTCAAAGAACCAGCTTTTAGTTTTATTGATCTTTGTTACTGTTTTCTTTGTTTCTATTTCATTTATTTCTCCTCTGATCTTTATGATTTCTTTCCTTCTAGTAACTTCGGGTTTTGTTTGTTCTTCTTTCTCTAGTTCCTTTAGGTGTAAGGTTAGATTGTTTATTTGAGATTTTTCTTGTTTCTTGAGGCAGGCTTGTATTGCTATAAAATTCCCTCTTAGAACTGCTTTTACTGCATCCCATAGGTCTTGGGTCATCGTGTTTTTGTTCTCATTTGTCTCTTGGTATTTTCTGATTTCCTGTTTGATTTCTTCAGTGATCTCCTGGTTATTTAGTAACGTATTGTTTAGCCTCCATGTGTTTGTGATTTTTACGTTTTTTTCCCCTGTAATTCATTTCTAATCTCATAGCATTGTGGTCAGAAAAGATGCATGATATGAGTTCAATTTTCTTAAATTTACCAAGGCTTGATTTGTGACCCAAGATGTGATCTATCCTGAAGAATGTTCCGTGTGCACTTGAGAAGAAAGTGTAATCTGCTGTTTTTGGATGAAATGTCCTATAAATATCAATTAAATCTATCTGGTCTATTGTGTCATTTAAAGCTTGTGTTTCCTTATTAATTTTCTGTCTGGATGATCTGTCCATTGGTGTAAGTGAGGTGTTAAAGTCCCCCACTATTATTGTGTTACTGTCGATTTCTTCTTTTATAGCTGTTAGCAGCTGCTTTATGTATTGAGGTGCTCCTATGTTGGGTGCATATATATTTATAATTGTTACATCTTCTTCTTGGATTGATCCCTTGATCATTATGTAGTGTCCTTCCTTGTCTCTTGTAACATTCTTTATTTTAAAGTCTATTTTATCTGATATGAGTATTGCTACTCCAGCTTTCTTTTGATTTCCATTTACCTGGAATGTCTTTTTCCATCCCCTCACTTTCAGTCTGTATGTGTCCCTAGGTCTGAAGTGGGTCTCTTGTAGACAGCATATATATGGGTCTTGTTTTTGTATCCATCCAGCGAGCCTGTGTCTTTTGGTTGGAGCATTTAATCCATTCACGTTTAAGGTAATTATTGATATGTATGTTCCTATTACCATTTTCTTAATTGTTATGGGTTTGTTTTGTTGGTCCTTTTCTTCTCTTGTGTTTCCCACTTAGAGAAGTTCCTTTAGCATTTGCTGTAGAGCTGGTTTTGTGGTGCTGAATTCTCTTAGCTTTTGCTTGTCTGTAAAGCTTTTGATTTCTCTGTGGAATCTGAATGAGATACTTGCCAGCTAGAGTAAACTTAGTGGTAGGTTCTTCCCTTTCATCACTTTAAATATATTGTGCCTCTCCCTTCTGGCTTGTAGAGTTTTTGCTGAGAAATCAGCTGTTAACCTTATGGGAGTCCCTTGTATTATTTGTCGTTTTTCCCTTGTTGCTTTCAATAAGTTTTCTTTGTCTTTAATATTTGTCAATTTGATTACTCTGTGTCTCAGCGTGTTTCTCCTTGGGTTTATCCTGCCTGGGACTCTCTATGCTTCCTGGACTTGGGTGGCTATTTCCTTTCCCATGTTAGGGAAGTTTTCGACTATAATCTCTTCAAATATTTTCTCTGGTCCTTTCTCTCTCTCTCCTCCTTCTGGGACCCATATAATGCGAATGTTGTTGCATTTAATGTTGTCCCAAAGTTCTCTTAGGCTGTCTTCATTTCTTTTCATTCTTTTTTCTTTATTCTGTTCTGCAGTAGTGTTCCACCATTCTGTCTTCCAGGTCACTTATCCGTTCTTCTGCCTCAGTTATTCTGCTATTGATTCCTTCTAGTGTAGTTTTCATTTCAGTTATTGTATTGTTCATCTCTGTTTGTTTGTTCTTTAATTCTTCCAGGTCTTTGTTAAACATTTCTTGCATCTTCTCCATCTTTGCCTCCATTCTTTTTCCGAGGTCCTGGATCATCTTTACTATCATTATTCTGAATTCTTTTTCTGGAAGGTTGCCTATCTCCGCTTCATTTAGCTGTTTTTCTGGGGTTTATCTTGTTCCTTCATCTGGTACAAAGTCCTCTGCCTTTTCATTTTGTCTATCTTTCTGTGAATGTGGTTTTCGTTCCACAGGCTGCAGAATTGTAGTTCTTCTTGCTTCTTCTGTCTGCCCTCTGGTGGATGAGGCTATCTCAAAGGTGACTCTCAAGAACAGTCAGTGAGATGCCAAGCTACCTAGAGGTGGATCCTTATGGTGAGAGGCAGTGACATGAGTATGGAGGAGGTCAGGTGTTACCCACACTCCTCCTTTTTTTTTTTTTTTTTTTTTTTTTACTCCTCCTTTTTTTTCTCTGTGGTTTTTGGCTTCTTGTCAGTACTCCTCACATTGTTGTTCTCTGCCTTTAAAGTCCACTTTTGTGAAGAAAGTTAAGAGCATGAACTTTAAAGCTAGACATCCTGAATTTTAATCCAACTCTGTACATAGGGCAAGTTGCTTAACTTCCCTCTTAGGGTGATGTGAAGACCAAAAGAAATAACACATAATATGTGTTAGCTCTTATTGTTACACTCCTCACATTATTTCTCCTTCTCATTCATTCTCTGTTACTGTTACTTTACTGTTTAAATATTTTGTCAATTATCTGTCTTGTGGATTATCACCCATTCTGTGGCTTGACATTTTCTTATGTAATCATAACACCATTATCACAACTAGAGAAAATTAACAATATATTTATATTCTTATCTAATATAACTAACATAGTCAAATTTCCTCCATTGTCAAATAAATGCCATTTGTATTTTTTCTAGTATTGTAGGATCCAATGGAAGTTCATACATTGAACTTAGTTGTTATTAAAATATTTTTTTAGAAAGGAACTCTTTCTCTCTCTCTTTGCACCTAAATTCTGTTTTTCGCTTGAAAGATTTCTTGTCTAGCAATCATTAACTATCACTTTGGATTAACTCAAGTCTGGAACACCTAGAGTTGAGAATTGTGGTAACTGCTACTAATTTTGATATTTTAATTTGTGGTAGCCCTTCTGGTGTCATTTAATGCAAGCACTGATTTTTGTGGACACCAGAGATAATCACTCAACACACATACAAATTAACTTACTATCTACCAGATGGTTTACTGAACAAAGTCAATCTCAGGTAGGACTGTAAAGTAAAGGAACTTTTAATAATTGACAGTAGTATAGTGCTTTTCAGTTTACAAGGGTCTTTCATATGTTATCGCATTTGAATCTCAGATAGGGGAGTTTTAAAAATCCCTGTCATAAACAGAGGAATAAACTGAAGTTCAAGAGAGTTAATGAATTGCCTAAGGTATTAATTACAGTTAGTAAGAGTAACTTCCTTGGCTTATAATGAACATACAGTAAATAGTTGTTGAAATCTTAATAAAAGTGGGAAAATATAACAAGGTTTCTGATTCCAAATCTTTACTATGACATTTGTTTTCATTTTTAGAAAAAAAAATTTGACTTCTTTTATTTCTAAGACCTAGCCTTAATGTTGGTGTACCAATAAGACTTTATACCCCCTGTGGTAGGAGAGTCTCTAAAACTTTTATGCTCAGACGCAGCCCTAATATTATCATCTGAAGATTATGCCCTCCGTGACACCACACTGTCATTGACATGTCAAAGTCAGAAACAAGAAGATGCTCTGCCCTGATGCAGAACTCTATCACTGTTCTGCTTAGGACCACTACACTTTCTCTACCAGTAGAGTGCCAGGTGCCATATGCTTCTGTTCATGGCCATTGGTTACTGTGTACTCAGTTCATTGAAGACTTATTTGCTATGCACTGTTCCCTGTCTTATTTACTTGTGTATGCAGTATCTAGTACTATGTTTTACACAAGGTAGGCATCAATTAATATCTGTTGCATAATGAATGAACAAATGCAATAATCCAGTTGAGGTGTTTGCAAATCCTGATTTGTATGTGTACAGATAGCACAAATGGTTGGAAAGGAAAATCAGAAAAATTTGCAGCACAAAGGCTTATATTCATTGTTTTTTCTTTCTTATTTAAAGAACAATTAGTTTTTGAATTTCTATAGTGTCTACCACTAGTAGGCTTCTAAAGGGAAAGAGAAATGGGAAGTACGATTTGATGCAATGAATCTTTTAAACACATATCAATAAACTGTTCCGCTTTTAACTCAAGCAGATGAAGCATATCATGAACACCAAGCTACCTGTTTTTTTCCACTGTTACGGAATGTATGCATAGTCTTGAAGAAAGGTCTTGTATATAGAGACTGACCAGAAGTATTCTGAAGCATATGAGCCAGGTTGTACTGTGGCAATGAATAACGACAAAATTTCAATGCCTTAAAACAAAATTTCTTGCTCACTGTACATGTCCAACACAGGTTGACAAGGGGCCCTTTTGCATGTAGTCACTCCATACTGTATAAAAAGTTTTTGTTTTTTGCATGGAAAAGAAGAATGAGGACATAGCTGGGCACCAGTATTTACTGCTGGTGACATATATCTCCCCTTACATTTAATTTGTCAGAACTAGTTATATGGCCATGACTAACTTCAAGGGTAAGGAAGTATAGACTTCCTTGTACCCAGAATCAGAAGAGAACCAAATATTGAGAAACACAAATGGTATTTACTACTCTACTAAAATGTAAAAGAATCTATGTGAAAACTTTTAATGCACAATAATGTTTTTACCTTTTGCTCACAAAATTTCACCATAATTAATTTCTTTAGAAAAGTTTTCTATGAGAAGGAAAAAAATAAACAATTTTCAGATGAGACTGTAAGACTAATCTCTCTTTGGCAGATGTAAGGCAATTTGACTGAGATATAAGTCTCTTTGCTTGAGAAGGTGAGACTAAATCTTAAAGATTCAAAAACACCCACACATTCATTCATCCGTTTATTTAGCAGACACCGATGGAACATCTGTTAAGCACACTTCAGATAAGACCTACTGAAACCAGGGCATAGGGAGAAGGGTTTGAGAAGGGAAATGGGCATGACTCTAAAAATTTCTAGAATTCTCTCTCAAAATATAATTTTATTCAGAATATAGCAACTACATTGTAGCCTCCAAATACATTTAAGTTTTCAGATAGTTCTTGGAAATTAATTACATCATCATGATTAAAATATTGCTGTGACATTTATTCCAATTGGGGAATTTTAAAAAGAATACATCTAAAGTAAACAAATAAGACTTCTCTGTGGATAAACTCTGTAGAAGACTTTCCTGACCAGTTAATACTAGGTAGCTGCCTAAACATTTTGTAACCATAATGTAACAATGTGGCTATTTTTCACAAGATATAAGAATTATTGACATTTTAATTCGAGTCATCAATCTAATTTGTTTTGTTTCCTTAAAATGTTGAATATAGAGCTGCTCTAAATAAAATATCACTGTACCAGAATCTCTTATAAAAGATTCATAGCAATATAAGGCAACATTTTAAGTAACAACTTGGGAAAAAAATCTATGACAGGAAATACCTCAATAAGGAAGTTGCCAATTATGCATTTATGTTCTAAATGTGTTGGCAAAACACTTTCGGATTTACTTGAAAAAGTATTTTTCCCAATTCTGATTATTTCTTTAGGATAGATGACTTGAAATGAAAATATTAGTTCAAAAAGTATAAACACAAATTTAAAAGAGTAAATTCAACATAATTTCAAATTGCTTCTAGAAACATGCTAATTTACACTCCAGTACACAATCAGTATATTGATAGCTCTTCATATTAGTTCAAAAATCTTGTCAAAAATTATTCTGTTTCTTTGCTATTTCTTCCACTGTTTTTATGCTAAAAAAGTCCTTCCCTTTTCAGAAACCATATTATTATTTACTTATATTAAATTCTGTTTTACTCTATTATTTTTGTTTTACTCTATTATTTTTGATCTAATTAACTAATATTTACTTTATTCATTCCTTCTTTCCTACACAGCTTTTAACCTAGAACAGTGCTTTCTCATGGTAGATATGGTATAAATGTTTCTAGTATAAATGATCACTACAGTTGTTTTTACCTTTAAAACATGAACGTGGTATGGCTTAACAAAATCTTCCAAATCAATTTTGCTTTAGACAACTGATTATTTTTTATTATAATGCATAGTTACTTTAATTTAATAAATTTTTTTCTGTTGTGTTCAAATCACTTGATTAAAAATGTCACAAACTCTTCATTCCTACTAATTAAAACTAATTGACTTCCACAGATATCAAATGCCTGTGTTTCTTTGTGGTTTACCACCCAAATGAGCATCCCGAGGCACCAGAGTTTGGACTCTAAGCACTTTTTTTAAGCTTTAAAAAATGCTATCTTTGAGCCATTTTTTCAGAGAGAAGAGTGGAGTGACAGTTTCCATTTTTGCTAAATATAAAGTCTTTCAAATAGAAAAGTTTAAACTTCTAAGTCCTTCTTGAATGGAACTTACATTGCTCTGCTACTCACACAAAAGAGAGACAATCAGTAATAACATTTTTAGAAGAAATTAATTTAAAAAATGTTCCAATGACAGTCAATTTTGTCATAGGAGGAATCCAAATTTTTATCATTTATTTTGATAGCACTTTTTTGTGTGTATGGACCACAGAAAATTCTTGTCACCGAGAATTCTCAACCTGTAAACCCACGGGTTGGATGTTTTTGAAGCTAGCCCACTTGAGCCTAAATAAAACATATCACTAGAAAGGTCATTCCTGACTGGAAACAAATGATGAAGGAAATAAGGCATTGTACTAGGCAACTAGTTATTCTCTTAGAATACCAAGAAGATAACATTTTTTTCTTCCATTTTTGGTGAGTATATGTAAATTGCAAATATTTAAGGAACAATCGTATCTGATACACATTCATTTAAGTATCTAGCTTAATTTCATTTTTCATATCTTCTTTTATTTTTTAATAAATTTATTTATTTATGGCTCCGTTGGGTCTTTGTTGCTGCGTGCAGGCTTTCTCTAGCTGTGGCGAGCAGGGGCTGCTCTTTGTTGTGGTGCACGGGCTTCTCATTGCAGTGGTTTCTCTTGTTGCAGAGCATGGGCTGTAGGCGAGTGGGCTTCAGTAGTTGTGGCGCGCGGGCTCAGTAGCTGTGGCTCGCGGGCTCTAGAGCGCAGGCTCAGTAGTTGTGGCGCATGGGCTTAGTTGCTCCGCGGCATGTGGGATCTTCCTGGATCAGGGATCGAACCTGTATCTCCTGCATTGGCAGGTGGATTCTTAACCACTGCACCACCAGGTAAGTCCCCATATCTCCTTAATCTGTTCATCTAATAATAGAAAGTTGGGTCTAGAAGAAAGGCCCTTCAGAGGTCTAGAAAATCTCAGGCACAATTAAGTTTTTAGGGTATTGTATTAGTTTCCTAGGGCTTCCATAACAAAGTACCACAGTCTGGGTAGCTTGAACAGAAATTTATTTTCTAATACTTTTGGAGGCTAGAAGTCCAAGATCAAGGTGACAGCATGGTTTTTTTGTGTGTGGGTTTTTTTTAATGCTTCTCTCCTTGGCTCATAGATTTGTTGTCTTCTTCTGGTGTCTTTCCCTCATCTTCCCTCTGTGTGTCTTTGTTTTAATATCCTCTTCTTATAAGGACACCAGCCAAATTGGATTTGGGCCCACCCCTCATTTTACCTCATTAAAGGCCCTATTTCCAAATGCAGTCATATTCTAAGGTACTGGGGGTTAGGAAAGGTATCTTGCCATAATTTTTAAAAATGATGGTGTATGAAAACGAAGTAAAACAACAAAATACTTTTCATTTTTAAAATTGGGCCAGTGTAACTGTACTCTAGCTGCACCTGTGCTATTGTAACCAAAAGAAATAAAGCTTTTATGCAAAGACACACTTACTTAATATTGTGCTTCCCCTCTCTTTCAATGAAGTGTTGGTCCCAGATCCAGTTCTTGGATGTCTTTCCTCTTTATGTGTACTCACCCCCTTGATGATCCGTTTTATGGCTTCTCTTACCATGCATGTATATGTCCTAATGACTTTCAAATTTTTATCTCCAGATCTTTTCTCAGGATTTCATACTTATAAACACAACTATCCACTCAAAATCTCCCAATGGTTGTGTGATATACATCTCAAGTTTAACATGTCCAGGTCCAAATTCCTGGTTTTTTTCCCTCCAAACCTGCTTCTCTTGCTGTCTTCTGTATCTTGGTTAGTAGCAACTCTATCCTTCTAGCTGCTCTAGATAAAACCCTAAGGACCTCCTCAACTCCTTCTGCTTTGTATTTAGCACATCAGCAAATTCTATTGGTTCTAACTTTAAGAGACATTCATAATGAATCCTCACTACCTCTTCTACAATCTCTCCAGCCCATGCCTGCATTATCTCCTGTGCAGGTTATTGTTATAGTCTTCTCATTGCTTTCCTTGCTTCCGCCCTTGCCACACTCATCAATCCAGCAGTCATAGTGATCCTGCTGAAACGTAAGTCAGATCATGCCCCTCCATTGCTGCAGACATCCAATGACTATTTTAAGTAAAAGCTGAAGCCAGAACAATGGTCTACAAAACTTAGTCCCAAATACCCATGTGACCTCATTTCTGACAACTCTCCCCCCTCTCACCTACTCAGCACCAGCTACATGGGCCCCTTTGCTATTTCCTGGGCAGAGACAGGGAATGCACTGTTTGCTTCCCCTACCTTTAAAAATCTTTTCCCATACATCTGCATAACGTAATTTCCATTGCCCCCTTCTGGTTTTGTTCAAATGGCATCCTCTCAGGGAGACTTTCCCTGACTGTGCTAAACTTATGCTACTCCCTATCTTCCTTCTTCTGTTTTCTTTATACCACTTATCACCATTTAAAATACTACACAATGAAGTTATTTATTTTGTTTTATATACGCCTTTTTGCACACACATATAAGACCAGTGTGGATAGAAATTTTCATTTATTTGATTCAGTGGTGGATTCCACACGTCTATAAACGGCATACTAATTCTTAATCCAAATATTTGTATTAGGCTATTTAAGATTAAAATGTAAACTGTTCAAAAATTATACAATGATTTACCTTTCCTCTATGAGCTTTAATTTTTATAAACATACAACTAAGTCCTTTGTAAATTAATAGCTATTCAGCTGGTTTCCATTTTATTACGAGTAAAACAAAAATTAAGAAACTGGCTACCAACAAGAGATAAGTGTGAACAGCTGTATTAATGAAAGAATTCTGGTAGTATTTGTTGTGGTCAAAGAAAAGTGCAACTAAAATATACCATGGTATATTAACAATATTGATGACATAAAAAAACTTAGGGCATTTCCTCCTTTGTGTCTGAGACTGAGAAAATAAATTGCTTTGGTTTTCTTAGTACATTACTTGGCTTGGCTAGCACTGTCAAATGACAATGTTTACTTGTGTTATTTATATTAATTTTGATAAATGAAAAATTCATAAGGCTGAAGAGGACCATAGAAGATAAAAATTAACCCTGTCACAGAAAACAATGTCAGTGCTTTCTTTCTGGAGCATATTAAGTATATTCCATGTCTTGTTTCTTACAGCAAAATCTTGTTACAATTTCAGAACAAGGGAAATAGTTTCCTTGTAAGAGACTGACCATATACTTCAGTAGGTAAAACACAGAGTAAGCAAATGTTCTGCTTTGGAAATAACTGTTAAATCAAGTTTTCAAATATCCAAACTTATTTTTTTTAAATATAATTTGAATTTCCCTGAGTTATTAGTAAGCAACATTACCTATAAGAATAATTTCATCAAGCAAATAATTATAACTCAGAAGAATGAATAAAAAATACTGTATTTATATAAATCAAAAGCATTAAAAAAAAACAGACAGGTAAAAGCAAATAGTCCTCAAGAAAAAAAAGAAGGTGATCAGCTACCATATCTCAGTAGTAATATCATCCAGGCTAGCACATGATACTGATTTCATATTTTTAAATGAAAAAATAAATTCATCTTCCATATCAAATTAATTTTTTTCTAGTAAAAACTAGAATGTTAGAGAAGACCTGAATCTTGTTGCAATAACATACTACCTTAATCTTACTACTAGTTATTAGTAAGCTAGTGATTTAGTTTTACGATATGTACCAATTTATTCCTACCCATCCTCTCTGTGAGAAAAACATCAGCATGAGCTGAAACCTACAAAGGCTAAGTGACTTACCCAAGGCCTGTCAAGTGACTTAATATTTCTGAGGCTAATTTTCTATATCTTAAAACGAGAGGCTAGGACTAGGAGACCCAAGATGAATTCCAGGCTCTAACATTCCACAATTCTAAGACTGGACAGTTAACCCATCTGATAAAGATCTGTATTAATCTCTCTCAGAGCTCTTATTGCACTGTATTGTAATTTGGGCTCTTTCACTTATTTTAGTTTTAGCTCATCTTGTTCCTTGGTAAGAATTTAAAGCAACTTACTTTGTCTAAATTCTCCTTGAGACTGTGAGCACCTGGAAGGTAAGGAGCGTGCCCGATATGTTTGTCCCCAGAGCTTGACACCTTACCTGGTACATAAGAGGTATCAGTTAACAGCCCACACTTGTAGCAGAGTGTGTTGGCTATGCTCTTAAATTCCTTATGCTTGCTTCTCTTTTTTCTCACCTTAGTGTACAAAATGCCATTAGAAAATTCGATTTCACTAGATATTTTAGGGAAGATGTCATCACTGCCCTAACACTGCAGAGTAACAATAGGAGTATGGTAAATTCAGGCTCCTGATATTTGAAATCTCTGGATTGGCTAAAGATCATTACTAATTCTAGAAACCCAAGTGCCCCATTAAGGAAAATGTGAGGCATGGGTAATATTCACAGATGATAATAATGTAATATAAGATATAGTGATAACATAATGGAAGTTATAAGTACTGGGCACACAAGTAGGTTGTCTTTAATTCTAGTAAATATACAAAACAGTTTATCTGACACATATATAATGATGCGTATAATCATTTTTTCTTGAATTATACTTAGATACAACTACAAGCAGTTCATATGAATGACTATAATTAGAATAATTTTTTCCTTCTTTTTAAAAAATTTTTTTTCAAGGGCATAAAATCAATATCAGTGTTGACCTTTTTTCTGATATTATTAAATATTTGGTCATGATGCATACTTCTGCATGTTGCTTCTCATTCAGAGAGCAGAACCTTGGGTCTTACTTCAGAATAAATGAAGTTCCTTTTTCCCTGGGAGTTCCATTCTGTCTTACTTACACCCATCCAACTATGCAGCTAGTCATACACATCAATTTTTTTCCTCCTTTTTTCATTCAGCCAACCATGCATTCTCATTCATGTACTGATCTATCCATCCATTTATTCATCAGCTAATTACTGAGCACTTAATCTGTGCCAGGCTTACAATGTTGGAGAGACATACATTTAATCTGATTATAACATACTGAGATAAGTATAATAAACAGTTTGCATAAAAGTTGTGATATGCATCACAAAATTGATTGGGAATAGACAGCAAAAATTTCCAGTAAGAGGTACTAGTAAGAGTTCTGGCATGGTGTGGGAAGATAGATTGGAAGAGAAGAAATGACATGTGCAGGGGTTTAAAAGACTATGAAGAGTGGATAAAGCAAGCTTGTTGTTTCCATGAGAGTCTGTAAGTATGTACTTGGTGGTGGGGTGGTGGTGGGGGGGGATGAGGAACAGGTAGGGAATAGGAACTGAAGCTGGAAAAATTGGTACCATTAGATCACAAGGGGTTCTATATGCCATATTGGGCCCTACTGAGTTAAGGTAAAACCTTCATAGGACAGATGAGAGTTAATAAGATAAAAAAAACTAATATTTTCACAGGATCACTATAGCCATTAAGAAATTAAAAATGGTTTTTAGCTTTTACTTTCAAACAAACCTGAATAAACCCTCCTGTCTGACAAGGTTGAACTGCTATATGACCTCTTAATTGAAGAAGTTATTTAAAATGGAAGAATTATAAAAACTGATCCACAAATAGTTCACATACTAAGTTGAGGGATTTAACTAATAAAAATAAATAACCTGAGCACTAAGCCAAAATAAGACTGATTAACACTGGTTATTTATCTGGAGGTGGATTATAGGGGACTTTTGAAGTCTTATTTATACATCCCTATAGTATTCATAATTTTATACCAACAATATTGTATTGATTTAATAATCAGAAAAAGTAAAATTATTTTCAATTTGAGAAAAAGTTTGAAGAAAAATATTAATTATGACAATGGGGTATTCCAAAGGCTGAAAGTTTAGCTTAATTAAATTTTAGAGGATCAAATTGTCTTTATTTGACGAAAGCTTGTAGCCTTCATCAACTTCAGCAGCATTGCAAACACAAAGTGTCCTCTGTGTAATAGAGCTATGCACTTAACAATTTTCATTAAAATTCATGTTAAAGAGCATTCAATATTATTTACTACAGAAATAAGAACTCAGAAATCTAAAGGCACAAAACAAATCCTTGGCTTAATTAAAATTATGATAGTAAACATCCACCTATGATATTATGAACCAGTGCAGACAAACTAATTTAGACAAAACTCTTGTTAATTTCACGGAACAATCAAAACTACTTTCAAGATCCCTTGCAAATGAAGAAACTGTTTCTACAACAGGATATTCTAAAATAAATGTATAACAGACAGTGGAGAACAGATCAAAATTTAAAATTACAATTTTGATGGCAAAAATATTTTTAATGTCATTTACAGAGTCCAAAAATTTAAGTTAGGTAGATGCACTTTTAAATTTAAATCACTTAGTGTTCTTTCAGCTGATTACTTTGAATAAAGACGCAAGGAATGGTCTGTCTTTGGCAGTATAATATAGTGATGTCTAGCACAGTGCCTGGCACAGATAAGGCAATCAGACCAAATGGTAGATGGCTTGTAAACCCCTTTCCTGAAGCCTGATTAGGTTCCAGGTCTCTCCCCATGCTTCAGGAAGATGCCCAGGCTACTGCTGTAACCATTAGTATAGACCTTGCACAGGTAAAGCACCATTTAATTAATGGCTCTGGGGTGAAATACATTGGCAGGTAAATAGTCAAAGAGGTCCTAGCTGAGTAGGCAGAAAACTGGCAGAAAGCAGCATTCAGAGACCAGTAGGTCATCTGTTGTTCCCTAGTCCCAAAGTGGAGAAAATCAATGATTCACAACAGTTTCTTTCTCTTTCCCATTTTATTTTTTTAAGTATTTATAATTCAGCAATATAGATGACATCTAAGCACTCTTCTGGTAAATACGTCTTTTGGAAGGGCTTCAATTCATCACGACTATAAATCACTTCCTCATCACACCACCTGCCAGTGTTTCTCTCCCTCCACCTCTCTCTTTTGGTGTCAGTGTTATTAACCCTTACCTTACCTGTACCAAATTTTATGAACCATTAGAAAAATTTAAGAATTATCAAAGTCTTAAATTCATTTTAAGAAAATTTTTAAATGATGAATGCTCACTAAATACAAATCTTCTATACGCAAGTATTTACCCACTTAATCTGGCAAATAACAGTCAATACTGGAAAACTACAAGGAGCAGAAATCACTTAGTGGAACTTAACTCCTTTTCTCCTATAAGCTGAACTTGCTATTAAGCTGGTAACATTCTAAGATGTATTTTGTATGGTAGGGAAATCAGTCCCAACTGTCAAAATTTTTTTAACAGCAAAGGGTAGGAAATAACACTGATGGAGTACCTACTCTCTGCCAATATTTCCTATGTATTATCTCATTTAATTTTCATAACACTCTCACAGATTTTTAAAAACATTTAAAAATTAATTTATTTTAAACTATTTTTTATATTGAAGTATAGTTAATTTACAATGTTGTGTTAGTTTCAGGTGTACAGCAAAGTAATTCAATTATATATATATGTATATATATTCTTTTTAGATTCTTTTCCATTTAGGTTATTACAAGATTTTGAATATAGTTCCCTGTGCTATACAGTAGGTCCTTGTTGTTCTCTATTTTATATATAATAGTGTGTATACGTTAATCCCAAACTCCTTTTACTCAGTCATAAAAAAAGAATGAAATAATGCCATTTGCAGCAACATGAATGTACCTAGAGATTATCATACTAAGTGAAGTAAGTCAGACAGAGAAAGAGAAATATCACATGATATCACTTATAGGCTGATCTAAAAACACGACATAAATGAACTTATTTACACAACGTAAATAGATTCACAGACATAGAAAACAAACTTATGGTTACCAAAGTGGATAGCGGGGGCAGGGTAGGGTGGAGAGATAGGATAGATATTTTTAACTTCTTGTTATCTATAGAGAAATCATTGTTATCCAGCTAGTAAAGGCTAACCCTGTACCTGTTTAATATCAAGTCTGTGCCCCTTTCACCATTGCTACTTCTGAGTAGACACTCTTTAAAAGTTTTTGAATTTTGAAAACTATTTAACTCTCTTTAATTCTTTAGAACAAATACCTAATTCACTATTTTAAATCTGTAGTAGTGATAGTTGTACTAGTAATATTCATTGATCCTTATTTATGAGCCATGAGCCAGGCAACATGTTAATAGGTTCTATACACACTATCCTATTCTATCCTCTCAAAACTCTTAGATGTGATTAATAATAGCCAACATTTGTGTAGCCCTTCTAATGTGTTTGTGACTGTTCTCAGCACTTTATACATAGTCACTCACTTAATCTCAGGTGGCAGTGATTATTTTATCCCCATTTTAGGGCTGAGGAAACTGAGGCAGAGGAGATTAAATTTCTTAGTCAAGGTAACCCAGCTGGCAAATGCACAGAAGAGATTCACATCCAGAGAGTCTGACTCCAAAGTCTTTGCGCTTTATTTTCTTATTTCGAAGATGAGCAAACAACTCAGAGAAGTTAAGTAACTAGAAGAAGATGATTCAGGGGTAAGTGGCCAAGTAAGGCCTGTAACATAATGTATACAAGTGACTGTGATTGCAAGGAAATATACACACCTTTGCTTATGCAACTTCATAACAAAATTAATGACACAACTTGTAATCATTTTAGATGAATATACTCCTTGTCTTGTTAGAGAGTATGCAGAGCATAACGTTCTGAGCATAACATCCTGAAATGACTCAGGATGAATCTCATGAAAGTGCGTTGGTTGCTGTCATGTACTGCAAAGCAGTGGTCCTAAAAGGCCATTGGCAATGGTCAGTTTTTGTGTTAACATACGAATTCATGCTAATAGGCTAAATGGTTCCAGGCCACTGTGCTTGAAAAGTTCTTCTTGGTGGTCAGACATTTTATGAACCCCTGCTACTGTTGACATTGTGCTTAAATCTAGCAGTCTTCTAATTTGGTACGTTGGAGTGAAGTGTCAAAAAGATAGTCAATTGGTTTGTGTTTCTCAAATCTGCAAAACTCTGGAGTCTAAGGATGTATGAGGACTCTTTGAGGATTTTTTTCTTTAAAAGGAGTTCATGAATTGCTCAGATTTATGCATTGTGAATTAAGGATATTACTGTACCTAGAATCTTTTTTTGCCTTAAAAAAGAATGTGAACAGACACATGCATGTACTAGAGTTAATGCTTGGGCTTCCTTGGTACCAACAATTTTGATTGTTCAGAAGTCTTCTTCTTTCTTTTAATTATGCTTTACAGGTTGTTGGTTTCAAATAAGTGACTTCCAGGTAAAAAACGCTGTTAATGCTTATATATACATCACCCACTCCCTAGGTACATTGTTACTGGACTAGAAATAAAAGAGCATCTGGACCAAATCCGTTTATATTTTTAGCCGATTGTCTTTTTACCAGTTAAGGAAATTTATGAGCTGTATTACAAATGTCTTTAATCCACACCATAGAATATTCTTCTATATTTATAATCAGTCATACTTAATATGGTCAAGAATTTCCAAGTTCATCAATGCTCCTGGATGTTTGGCTTTGCCTACAGAGTACTAATGATGTTTTATAAATAAACTTAGTCAACCTGCTCAATTTATTTTTATTCATTTTAATGACTTACTAGGTGTGGTACAAAAGAGATTTAGATAAATCTATTCAAATACACAATTCCAGGACTGAAAATGTTTTCAGTATTTAGCCCTATGCCATAAAATGTTTATATTATTGACATTGATCAACTAAATATTAGATTACTATTTAGACAATATAATTTTAGTCACAAATTTATAATGATTTAGAAAATAGCCAGACTGCAAAAGGTATTCCTAGGCCATTAATGGCATAAGCAAGATGTCAATAAAACTATGTACCTCTATATCCAAGTGAAAAAAGTAAACTATTTAAAAATGTTTTACAACTCTTTTATCAGAATTCTATTTGCTTATACATAGTTAGTGGGCCAATAATCAATGATTAATTAAAGTAAATCAGGATGGGTCAAATTCTTTGCAAAATTATCGGTTATTATACTATGTGACTACACATAAACTTACACACACACATGCACACACACATTCAATACTTTGGATAATCTCCAAAACCATATTTTCAAACTTTAAGGTATATATGAATCACCTGAAGATCTTGTTAATATATATATCTGGATTCAGTAGGTCTAGAGTGGGGCCTGAGATTCACAAGATCCAGATGATGCTGACTGCTGGTACCTGAACAATACTTTGGGTGGCAAGGTTTTAAAAGCAATATTTTTAATGCAATCTTAATTCATTAAAGTTATATTTCAGTCAAGTGTATATATTATAATAATCTACTGATTTACACTGAAATCACTATAATATATTCACAGAAAACATGCTATTTTTCACAGAGGTAGTTTCAGAAATTAAGGGTGAGAGAAGATAATAACTTTTCCAAAGTGATAAATAGCAAGTTAATGCTTGTTCCAGGAATCATTTAATTTCAAAAAATAAAAACCCACTTAAGCATAGAAGAGTAAGCATAAAAGAGAATGGATTGGAATAGTAAAAGAAGTATGTTGGGAAGATCAAGAAAAATTTCATGGCATTCAGGAGAGAAATTCCAGTCAGAACTACATAGGAGAGAACCAGCAGCTAAAGAGTTACAGGACACAAGCCAGCTCTTCACACCTCTCTCAAAACAGCATGGTCTCTTGATTCTGTTTCTGTCAGCAATCTGCTTTATTTTCTCTTGACTGATTGTCTTCCTTTGCTCTATATGAATATAACTATCACTATCTATGCTAGTCCTAATACCCTGTAACCTCCCAGGTCAAATACATTCTAACTACAATTTTGGGTTCCAAATTTAAATACAGAGAAGAAAGAATCTGACTGGTCAATTGGACTTGGTCCTGGGTCCAGGGTCCCTCAGCTACTCAGGTGGTCTATGCGAGCAGCCCGAGAAGGGAGCTCAGACAAGGCAGCAGACTGACTTATATGGTCCTTGTAGCACAGAGCTGATGCCAGAATATCCAGACCAAATGGTGCCTAAACACTATTCACTGTTCATAGAAAAAGAATGCCTCTTTAGACCTTTTCTTTAAAAATTAAAATGAGAAAATAAGATACTATTTCAACTGTCAGTTAGCACCCTGTATTTATGTATTTTGTTTCATAATCTTTTTGAATAAGTCAGAGTTAAATGTTTTCACTACCAAACCAAATAAGGATTAATCTGAAATTACATTTGAGGCTTGAGCCACCAACTTGAGTAAATGGACATCAAAAGGAGAAAATTTGGATTTAATAAGAACTGGAGTTAAAACAATGACTAATCAATGTTTGAAAGAATTCTGGTTGAGGAAACTATGTATGAAATAAGCATCTTATCTAGGCTGCATGGTTTAATGTATGTAAAATCAGATTGGATTCAGGAGATCTGGGGTCAACTGACGATTTGCCATACCAACAAAGAGTTGTGCCATGTCTCTGATTTCTGTTTCCTCTTTAGTGAAATCTGTAAATTGGAAGAGGCTTTTTCAGATGTCAAATTACGTATAATCTAATAATCTATATTCTGTAATAAAGGCAATGATTCTTTCTTTCTTTCTTTTAGCAACCTTCTCCTTTTTAGGGATTTATCAATTATTTATAAATCCTTTGACAAAGATGGTTCTGATAGGTGATGGTGACATGCCATTCTTTATTAAACAATTGTGATATTTGCTCTATCACAAAAATATTTGCAACTCTGCCCAAGAGATCCAGGTGTGAACTAACTGCTATTCATTGCAGGACGAATGAAAAGCAAATAAAGCCCCCAAAAGGTGCACAATAATATAATTTTGCTTTATTTAAAAATGTTGCATTTGAATACATGTTGAGTTGGCAGCTTAACAGGAACATGACCTTGATTTAAAATGTTTGTGTTTCCCCCACCCCCTGACATTGTACGGTAGCCAAAGAGATTAATAACAAACAATGGCAATTGTGGTGTTGGTAACTGAGTTTAAAAATTCCCTGAAATAATTACATCTTAATGAACAGAACAAAGAATTTGAGAGACATGGCATAATGACCAATTGGAGTCTGGAACAGGTAATTTTATGGGCATTCCTCCATGAAAAAAAGAGCTAAATGGGTGACATATATTGAGAAGCAGCAATGTATTAATAAAAATGACCTTAAGTAATGATGGGTCTGACAGAGAAGCAAGTAAAACATAAAGAGGGTTCTGAAATCAACCAGGTAATAAGCAGTTCAGTTTGCATAGGGATACCAAATCTCAATTCTATTTAGACAGTTAAAAGTCATGTAAGTCTTTTGCAAGAAAGGGAGAATGTCTGAAATGCTACATTTTTATAAGAAAGGACCCTTATAAAAAAGGTGCGACTAAATCATCCTGAAAGATGAACCTAGATTCCCATATGTTGGTGTCTTTGCTTATTAACACCATAAGTTTGGCCTATTTGGCATTCTTCCCCTGTAGTCAGCAAATGACTCTCTATGTCATTCACAGTGGTAGAAATGTTAAATATTATTGAGAAAATAAGGAAGTAAGACATATATTCATGTTAAATTTAGGAATAGGTTTTATAATTCTCATGGTAACTTGTGTGTGTTTTGTTCATTAGCTTTGTAAATTTTTTTTTTAACATCTTTATTGGGGTATAACTGCTTTACAATGGTGTGTTAGTTTCTGCTTTATAACAAAGTGAGTCACCTATACATATACATATATCCCCATATCTCCTCCGTCATGCGTCTCCCTCCCACCCTCCCTATCCCTAACTTTGTAAATGTTGACGATAATTTGACATTAGAGAATCTGTCATGTTGAATTTGTCATCTTAATTTAAATGTTTAAGAAAATGTGATTGACATTAAACTTATAGGCTTTAATTTGGGTTTTTTAGGATTATTAATTTGGTGTTAGAATTTTGATTTCAAGATGAAATAATTGAGGGATGCACATTTTGTACTTGTGATTTTAAATTGATAACTAAGAGAAGTTGTTTGTATACAATATTTAGTTACATATTTGACACTTTAATACTCTAGAAATTTAGACTTCTTACGTTTATAAGCACTGGTTAAACAAGTGGTTAAGAAGTTGTTGCTTATTAGATTTGTAAATCTTTCTTGTTAAGTGTTTGAAATGCTTGAGGGATTTGGATGTGTTACAATTTGTAATTGTAATTTAAAATGTCTAAGGAAATTGAATTAATCAGGTTTATAAATGGTGCCAAATGTTTAGGGGAAATTAATCTGTCAAACTCACAAGTCAACTGAGCATTGATCAAAGAACAAGGAAGAACTGCATGTTTTTTATTTTAACAAAAATACTAGATTTATATGTGCATTTATTAGACAGAATTTCTCTTTGAAAGTTTAAGAGCTAATTTAAATTGTAATTTTAATAAATTGAATGCAAATTAAAATATGCAGCACTGTAAGCCTTTTTTCTGTATATATGCACAACATTTTCTTCCTGGGCATTAAGACATAAGTAATTTGAGGTACAATGGGGGGAACACTTTCAGTAGGAACTCAGTTTAGTCCTAGCACTGGCATCAGTATGTGAGTGCTTAAAAAAAAAAATTTATTTTGGAGTAATTTGGAATAAAGAGAAGTACCCTTCTCATCTCATATCACGTACTTACCCTTTCAGAGGGTACATGATATGTATATGATATTTCTGGTAATGTTAATCTTGATCACTTAGTTAAGATAGTCTTGCCAGGTTTCTCCATTGTGAAGTTACTATTTTTCTCTTTGAATATTCTATTCTAAATCCAGCCCACACTCAAAGGAAGGGATTGGAGACTAAGCTTCATGTCCTGGAGGGGGTAGTTATCTACATATACTATTTGGAATCCTTCTGTGAAGAAGACTTGTCTCTTTTCTCCCCATTATTTATTAACCTCTGGAAAACCCCAATCTCTAAAATTATCTGTTCTTTGCTCCTTTAAAGGATTGTTAAGAGGATCCATAATGGACATGAGTAGATACGAAGTTTTATGAAAATGGTAAAGTTTTAAGCAATTATAGTCCCTCGGGTATATTTTTGAGGTTGTTTTAAAGTATATACTAAAAATAGGAGTATATTTTATTTAAGTGTGTTAATGTACTGAGTAACATCTTGAATTACGGTATTTTTGCTTCTTTGAGATGCTACAGAGAGCAAACTCTTAATCAATTAAGGCAGATTTTGGATTATCGATTGGATGACACAAACTCTTTAAAAGGAGCACACCGCGTGGGTGTTATCTTTGATTACATTATATTACCCCGGTCTGTGCTGGGCAGTTCAGGATATAAGATACATAAAAGGTAAGACCCACAGATGTTCTAAACTTCCCATTAAAATCATAAGATCATCTTTGTTACAGTTGTCTTTTGAAAATTTGATAAAAGGAAATGTTAATGAAATTTAAAAGTATTTTTGTTATTTCAATGAAATCCAAATTCTATTTTCAACAGAGGTCCCTGCTATAAGACTTGAGATCTAAATTCAAAGGCTATAATGTCTAAATTACAGTTAAATTATTAATCTCATTTTCATATCAGAATTTTACTTATCAGACTCAGCAGGCAGGCAATTACTCAGCACAATAGGTTTCCAGTTATGAGATAATCAAATGGTAATTGTCAAATGATCAAACATGGGCTCGTTTAAAGGAAACAAAAAAACATCCAGTTTTGCTGCAGTGTGGATCATCAGACAGGACAGCCTCATTTTTAAGGACTTTTTAACTGTCTAACATTTTCCTTGTAGCATCTCAAAACTAGATACATGCAATTTTTTTCACTTTTTAATCTCAATAAAAAACTTGTCCGAATTTGGAGGAAAAAAAGATGTTCCCTAGACTTAAACTGGTAAAATTAGATCTTTTATGTTTTAGAAATGTCAGAGTCTTCTTGGAACAATCTAAAATCTAAAAATGAAATAGTCTTCCATTACAGTTGGGGAATGACAGGTGCTAGGATGAAAAATATGAATTTTTTTTGTATTGTAAATTTAGTCATTCTATCTCCTTTAGTTCCGTCTAAAATAATAGTAATTGTAGATGCTAACATTTCTTGAGTGCTTATTTTGTACTAAGTACTGTGTTAAACACTTTAAGCTCATTATCTCATTTAATCTTTAAAACATCCTTGAAGTAAGTACTTTTATTCTCCCATTTTACATATGAGGACACGGAGTTTTAAGGAAGTTACCTAGTTAATAAGAGACCAAGAAGGAATAGACTGCAGAGCCTATGCTCATAGCCATTAATTATTTTATACTCCTAAAATAAGTAATCAGAGTTCCTGATATGAAAATTTGTGAAATTGGATAGAATTTTTTGACAATCCATAAAGTTCACATTCTTTGTCTCACAGTGCTTTTTGCTCATCTTCAATGCATTCAGTAATTGCATGCATCTACTTTAATGCTTTACAAGATATGTACTCACAACACAGTGTTATCTTCTCCTGGGTTATTAACATTTCAGTGGGAAGACTCATTAAAGTACATTTGATAAGTCTCTGATTAAGTTTTACCCCAACTGTTTACTTTGAAAATGTCAAAACTAGAGGAACATTGAAAGAATAGTAAAATGAAAACCCACATAAGCTCACGTATTTACCGACTGTCAACATGTTGATACATTTGTGCTCTCTCTGTCAGTCTCTCTCTCTCTCTCATTCTCTCTCCCTCCCCCTACGGTCTCCATACATCTGCAGGGATGTTCTTCAATGTATGTATATATGTGTGTGTGTGTGTATATATATATATATACATACACATATATACACACACAAACATACACACACACTCTTTTTTGGCTGAACCATTTTAAGAGTTTATTGCAAATTTTAATTTTAGGCACTAATGAATAAGTTGGAGAAATATTTTTTGAAAAGAGTTTATTCCTGTAAATGGAGTAATCCAGTTAACATTTCTAAAATCAACATTTTAATTCTAATCAGGTTTCCAATAACCACTATTTATCAGAAGAAAATGAGTTTTTCCTTACTCAACTTAAATTTTTGACATTTTGTCTTTTTTTTAATTTAACATCTTTATTGGGGTATAATTGCTTTACAATGGTGGGGATGAAGTGAGAGAGTGGCATGGACATATATACACTACCAAATGTAAAATAGATAGCTACTGGGAAGCAGCTGCCTAGCACAGGGAGATGATTCACTTTGTTGTTTGTCTTTTTGTTGATGATATCTTTTAAAGAGTTGACTACTTTTGGTGAAAAGTGTATCTTTAAAAAAATCAGTATTATTGAGGTGTAATATATGTATGATAAACTGTACCCATTGAAAGTATATAATTTGATACATTTTGACAGATATATACACCTGAAAACCACACCACAATCAAGATATGGAACTTTTCTATCACTTCCCAGTATTTCCTCATGCCTCATTTTCAGTCCATTATTCACTTTGCCCTGGGATCAGACAACCACTTATTTGTGTTTTTTGTCACTACAGATCAGTTTGCATTTCTAAGACTGTATATAAATATAATCATACTGTAAGTACTTTTTGTGCCTGGCATCATAGTGATTCTGAGATCCATCCATGCAATTGAGGGTATTTGTAGTCTCTCCTTTTACTGTCAAGTAATATTTCATTGTACAAAATCTACCACATCTTGTTTATCCATTCACTGATTGATGGACATTGAGTTGTTTCCAGTTTTTGGTTATTGTGAATAAAGAAGCTATGAACATTCTTGTACAGGACTGTGTTTTCATTATTTTTGATTAACTTTCTAAGAGTGGAATGGTTAGGTAGTACAGTAGGTGTATTTTTAATATTTTAAGAAACTGTGAAACAATTTCCCAAAATTGTTGTACCATTTTACAACCCCACCAGCAGTGTTTGAGGGTTCTAGTTGCTCTTCATGCTTTCCAGGTATTGTCAGCCTGTTCACTTTAGCCATCCTAATAAGTGTGTGGTGTTATCTCCTTATGAATTTAAATTGCATCCCCTTAATGCTAATGATGTTGAGAATCTTCTCATGTGCTAATTGGTCTATCATCCCTTGCAAAGTGTCCTCTCAAATCTTTTGCCCAGTGTTTACTGGGTCATTTAATTCTGTTGTGGTCACAACACATATTCTGTATGCATTCAATCCTTTTAAGTGTAATGAGACTTGTATTTTCCATCACATGGTGTATCTTTGTGAATGAAACATGTATTCTACAGTTGTTATATATAATAATGTATAAATATCAATGATGTCAAAGTTATTGGTAGTATTGTTCAGATCATGCATGTCTTAACTGATATTTTTGTCTAGTTCTAGTGATTGCTGAAAGTGTTAAAAATCTCTTATAAAGATTATAGAACTATTTTTCCCTTTAATTACGTCAATATTTGCTCATGTAATCTGATGTTCTCTTATTATTGTATACTTTCATGATTGCTATGTATTTCTGATGAATAAATCTTTTTTATCACTATGAAATGTACTTTACCTCAGGTAGTGATCTTTACCTTGAAGCCTATTTTATCTGACATTAATATAGTATTTCCAACCTTCTTATACTTATGGTTGATCATTTCCTTCTATTTACTTTCAACAATCTTTGTTTTTATATTTAAAGTGTATCTCTTGTAAACAGAATATATTTGGGTATGGCTTTCATATCTATTGTGAAAATCTTCACCTTTTAATCAGACTGTTTAGTGCATGAATATAATTATTGATATGGGTTTAGGTCTATCACCATGGTATTTTAAAATGTGTTCATCAGTCAGACAAGGATTTGGAAGTTATAACTGTTATAAATGTTATATCTCATTTAAAATCTCATTTAAAATCTCATCTCATTTTAAATCTCAAAATGTAATGTTATAATTTTTGGTTCAAATGATCATATGTTTTTTAAAATTAAGAAGGAAAAATATTCATTTGTTTTATCCAGATATTTATCATTTCCAATGCTGTTCATTTCTTCTTGAAAAACAGTTCCTTCCAGACTGAAATTTTTCATGGGCATTTCTTAAAATGCAGTTTTGTTGGCAACAAATCCTCTTATCTAAACTTTTTTTTTCTTTTATACTTGAAGGATGTTTCACTAGAAATAGAACTGAGTTAACTTTTTTTTAAAAAAAGATATTCAGCCCTTAAAAATTTTTTTCTCTACTGTCTTCTGGCTTCCCTAGTTTCCAGTAAGAAATCCATCACATTTGAATCATTGTTTTCCTATATATGTTTCCTATATATGTGTTGTTTACTATGGGTGCTTTCAAGATTTTCTCTTTGTCTTTGGTTTTCAAGAGTTTGAGTATAATGTTTCTTGGCTTGATTTTCTTTGTACTGAGGTCTGCTGAGCTTTGAGGATTTGTAAGCTTATGTCTTTTATTCAACTCAGGAGATGATTATCAGTCATGATTTCTTCGCAAAATTCCTGTATTTCATCCTCTCCTCTCCTCTGGTACTCCGACTACACGTTACTTAATCCTTTTGATTGTTTTTCTCCTGAGGTTCTTGAAAGTCTGTTTATGTGTTTTTTCTATTTTTTTCTCTTTCTTACACTAAATAATAACTATTAAATCTATCTTTCAAACTCACTGATTCTTTTTTCTGTCATCTCCATTATTCTATTATAAATATCCAGTGAATTAGTTTCAGGTATACAATATAATTATTTGACTCATATACATCATGAAATGATTATCACAATAACTTTAGTGAACATCTTCTGAGTATATTTTTAATCTTGTTTTTCAATATGAGTGCATTTTTCTTTGCCTTATTAAATATAGCTTCTTCACTATCCATTTCTGATAATTCTAGCATCTGGGTCATTTTGGAATTGGCTTCTATTGATTGTCTACTCCTTGAGAATGCATCACCTTTCTTGGTTCTTTGTATGACTCTGCCCTGCTCTCAGGCTAAATCTACAAAAGTGGGAAACTGAAACCATGATGGAATATTCTCTCAAATTTTTGCTCTCCTGCAAGGGTCCACATGCCTTTGTTCACATTCTATAGCTTTTAGATTGTTGTTTTTTATTTTATTGTTTTATTTTGTCCAGAGTCTAAGGCTGTTATATGCAGGAGTATGGGTTTATAAAGAACCTTACTCTCCTGCCTTTCTGGAAACCGAATTTCTATATGTGACCACCAAATTTATCTTGAGTATAATTTATGTTTATGTCAGCCACTTTTGCAACTAGGAGAAGGTATATTTTATGTGGCTTTTGATCATGTTGAATATATGAAAACAGGTTACACAATACATATTGTTTTGAATGAATGATTTTATAATTGACTATGAATTTGTTTCTTGAATTGAGACAGAAATTATTTGAAACAGACATAGTAAAGTTAATTTTATCAGGCCTTAACTTTCATATTGTATTCAGATTTTCATCTAATAGTTATATGAAAAATACTTTTTAAATGTTAAATTGTATATACCTCTTTTCAATAGGAGGGAATATATTAGAATCACTGAAGAAGAAATTCTTAAAGTTCTGCATATTTTAAACTTATGAGTAGATAACAGAAAAAGTATATTATCACTAAATTTATATATTATTAATAGTGTGAGAAATAAAACAGGCTGATATAAGTAAGTATGGAAGTTAAACAAACCTTGCTTTTCTAACTAAATTTTACTTAAAAACAAATGTATTGGTTAAGCTGTATAAGAACTTAATAATTCATTTTATGAAAATATTGGTAATACTTTATATTAGAATAAAATCATGAGAAATCTATTTCTTTAACTGAAATTTTAAGAATCTTGAGAAACTGGCATCGTCTTCTTTAATGAACAATTCTACATATATTAGAATGTTGTTATGACACTACTACAGAAAAATTTAATTAAAGATAATCATTCAAGGGTGTGTGTGAGTGTGTGTGTGTGTGTGTGTATGTGTGTGTGTTGGGGGCAATGGTTGGCTAATGAACTACCACTTTGACATTGAAATAAAGTGATTTCACTTGCAAGGCTTGTCTGTAAAGTTACAGAGTTATGAGTTAATAGTAAAATAGCAAAACATTAATGACATTTAATGTGATGATATACATTAGTATTAAGAATTATATTGTGTAAGTAAAAATAGGAAGTGAAAATATGATTAAATATAACCTTCAAGGTAAGTATTTTAATTGAGAATTTTCAAAAATGTGTATCTTGATAAAAAGATTTCAACCCTGCTTAATAATAATGTATACCATATTTTCATCTAGATTGCAAATAATGTCACCATTTTGACTTTCAGCATACTTTCAAATGAAAAAAAGAAACTACTTTATTGAAATCTACAGGTAGCCAGGAACAGATTCATAGCATATACAGTTTCAAAAGGTTCTATATGATTATTGCATGCATACTTAAAAAGCACAAATCAAAATTCATTTTCTACCTTGTACTTAAAAACATTTATATATATATATATATATATATCTACATCTCTACATACCTGTAACAGTTTTTTGTGGGTGCTAACTACGTATTTCTACTGAAAGATGAAAAGAATAACAGATTTCTTACTGTGTTTCATAGTATTAACAAACTGAATTCTGCTTTTCTCAATTATAATCAGACACCTATATCATAGCTTTTAATAAGACTCAAATTTCAAGCAAAGACCTAGGGCAAGATTTAAACCAACTAGCAACTAGTAACCAATAACTTTTACTTAATGGCTGGAAACAGTCTACAAGTAGATTCCTTTTTATTTTTGTCTCTACTACTGTCTATAAAAAATTAATTGTGAGTGTGTGTGTGTATACAAAGAGCAAGATTAATACAAAAGAGTGGCTCTGAAAGCACAATGCCTTATTTCTGCTCAGAGACATCATGGGCACGTTTAGAAAGATACTGCTTCTGCCTCATCTGATCCTTTTAGAGGAAACAACTATAAGCAAAAAAGAAGACTGATTCAGCTGAGGAGAGCAACAATTCTCTTTTGTTCTATCACTGTCCTGGAAATCACTATTGTTAACATTTCTGGCTCACAATGACCTTTCACATGTGTCAAATGATTTAGCAGTTTAACGGGTCTACTAGGCTCCATCTGGGAGTGTTTCCAGTCTTAAGCAATATCTTCTTTTCTTCAAGGTGATTTGGTAACCAATGATCTGGGGCATAAGTGGTCTCAAGTTGTACACTGAGCTCCATATGTGTTTCAGCTTAATCTTTTCAAAGCAAAACCTCTGCTCTAGAATGTCTAATCTTATTATTGTTCACAAAAAAGTCCTACCTCTGATCCTTCCCCTGTATTCTCAGTCTATTCAAACTTAACCCACTTCTCAATGTCCAGTTCATTCTCCCTCCTCCATTAAAGTTAGTATCAATCATTCCATTATATGCGGATGGACCACAGTTTCTTTATCCATTAATCCATGAATGGACATGTAGGTTGTTTCCAACTTTTGGCTATTATGAATAAGCTGCAATGAATACGAGAGTGCAAATATCTTCTCAAGATCTTGTTTTCAATTTCTTTGGATGAATACCAAGAAGTGGGATTACTGGATCATATGGCAGTTCTATTTTTAATTTTAGAGGCATCTTCATACAGTTTTCCATTTACATCACTTTATGCTCCCACTATCAGTGCATAAAAGTAAAAGTTCCAATTTCTTCACATCCTCACCAACACTTTTTAAATTAAATTAAATTTTTTTTTGATAATAGCTCTCCTAACAGGTGTGAGGTGATACCTCATTGTGGTTTTAATTTCCATTTCTCTAATGATTAGAGATACTGAACATGTTTCCATAAGCTTGTTGGCCATGTGTATATCTTTTCTGGAAAAATGCCTATTTAAATCCTTCGCCCTTTTTAAAATCAGTGTTTTTTTAAGGAGTTCCTTATATTTTTAGATATTAACCCCTTATCAGCTATATAGTTTGCAAATATTTTCTCCCATTCCATAGGCTTCCTTTTCACTCTGTTGATTGTTTCCTTTGCTGCACAAAAGTTTTTAAGTTTGATGTAGTCTAGTTCCATTTGTCTATTTTTGCTTTTACCTGTGCTTTTGGTGTCATACACAATAAATCACTGCCAAATCCAATGTCATGAAGTTTTTTTGCCTATATTTTCTTCTAGGAGATACAGTTTCAGGTCTTATACTTAGGTCTTTAATCTATTTGGAGTTAATTTTTGTATATGGTGAAAGGTAAAGGTCCAACTATGTTCTTTTGCGTGTGGATATCCAGTTTTCCCAACACATTAGTTGAAGAGATTATCCTTTCCCCATTGTGCAGTCTTGGCACTATTGTTGAAGATAATTTGGCCATAAACGCAAGGGTTTATTTCTCTCTATTCTGTTCCACTGGTCTATATATCTGTCTTTATGTTAGTACCATACTGTTCTGATGACTGTAGCATTGTAATATGTTATGAAATAAAGTATGAGACCTCTAGTTTTGTTTTTCTTTCCCAAGATTTTTCTGGCTATTCGAGGTCCTTAAAATTCCATACGAATTTTAAGATCATTTTTTTCTATTTTTGAAAAAAATTGCCATTGGGATTTTGATAGGAACTGCATTAAATCTTTGCTTTGGGTAGTATGGAGATTTTAACAATATTTAGTCTTGCAACCTAGGAACATAAGATGTCTTTCCATTTATTTGTGTCTTTGATTATCTTCAGGAACATTTTGTAGTTTTCAGCGTTCAAGTCTTTCACCTTCTTAGTTAAGTTTATTCCTAAATATTTTATCCTTTTTGATGCTATTGTAAATAAGGTTGTTTCCTTAATTTCCTTTTCAGATTGTTCATTGTAAGTATATAGGAACTCAATGATTCTTGTGTGCTTTGTATTATGCAACTTTGCTGAATTCATTTATTAGTTCTATATTTTGGGGGGAATCTTTAGATTTCCACATTTAGATCATACCATCTGTAAAATATATCATTTTATTTTTTCCTTTCTGATTTGGATGTCTTTTATTTATCTTTATTGACTGATTGCTCTGGATGGACTTTCAGTGTTCTGCTGAATAGAAGTGATGAGAATGGGCATCCATGTCTTTTTCCTGATCTTAGAAGAAAAGTTTTCAGTTTTCCACAGTTGAGTATGATGTAATCTGTGGGCTTTTCATATACAGCCTTTATTACGTTGAGGCAATTTCCTTCTATTCCTAGTTTGTTCAGTATTTTTATTATGAAGGGTGTTGAACTATGTCAAATCCTTTTTCCAAGTCAATTAGGATAGTGGGTGGTTTTTGCCCTTCATTCTGTTAATTTGGAGTATTAAATTGATTGCTTTTCATATACTGAAAGATCTTTGCATTTCAAGACTAAATTCAAGTTGGTTATGGTGTATAATACTTTTAATGTGCTGTTGAATTCAATTGGCTAGTAGTTTTTGAGGATTTTTGCATCAATATTCATCAGGGATATTCTTTTCTTACAGTATCTTAGTCTGGCTTTGATATCAGGGAAATGCTGGCCTCATAAAAATGAATTTGGAAGTGCTCCATCCTCTTCATTTTGGGGAAGAATTTGAGAAGGATTAGTGTTCTTCTTTAAATGTGTGGTAGATTTCTCCAATGAAGGCATCTGGTCCTGGACTTTTCTTTATTGGGAGGTTTTTGATTACTAACTCAATCTCCTTACTAGTTGTGGGTCTGTTCAGATTTTCTGTTTCTTCATGGTTTAGTCTTGGCAGGTTGCATGTTTCTAGAAATTATTATTTTATTCTAGGTTAAAAAATTTGCTGTTGTATAATTGTTCATAGTAATCTCTTATAGTCCTTTTTATTTCTGTGGCATCAGTTGTAATGTCTTTTTTTTCATTTATGATTTTTGTTGGGTCTCCTCTGTTTTTTTCTTAGTCTAGCTAAGGCTTTGTCAATTTTGCTAATCTTTTCAAAAAACCAATTCTTAGTTTTGCTGATTTTTTCTATTGTTCCTGATTCTCTATTTCATTTATTTCTGCTCTAATCTTTATTATTTCCTTCCTTCTGAGAACTTGAGCTTAGTTTGTTTTCATTTGTCTAGTTCCTTGAGGCATAACATTGGTTTGTTTATTTGGGATTGTTCTTTTTTAATGTAGATGTTTATCACTATAAACTTGCCTCTCAGTACTGCTTTTGCTTGCAACCCATAAGTTTTGGTATGTTGCATTTTTGTTTTAATTTGTTTCAAGATATTTTCTAATTTTCTTTGTTATTTCTTCTTTGACCCCTCTGTTGTTCAAGAGTGTGTTGTTTAATTTCCACTTATTTTTGAATTTTCCAATTTTATTTCTGTTGATTTCTAGTTTCATTCCACTGTGGTTGGAAAAGATACTTGGTATAATTTCAATCTTAAATTTGTTAAGACTTGTTTTGTAGCCCAACATAGGCTCTATCCAGGAGAATGTTTCATGGGCCCTTGAAAAGAATGTGTATTCTGCTTTGGATGGAATGTTCTATACATGTCTGTTAGGTCTATTTGTTCTCTAGTGTTGTTCAAGCCTGCTGTTTCCTTATTGATTTTTTAGCTGGATGATGTATCTATTGTTGAAAGTTGGGTATTGAATTCCCTTACTATTATTGTACTGTTTTCTATTTCTTCTTTTAGTTCTGCCAATGTTTGGTTCATATATTTCAATGCTCTAATGTTAGGTGCATAGATATAATTGTTATATCTGACTGGTGAATTTATCCTACTGTCTTTATATAATGTCCTTCTTTGTTTCTTGTGACAGTTTTTGACTTAATGTCTACTTTGATATAATGATGGTCACCTCTACTCACTATTGGTTACCATTTGTATGGAATATCTTTTTCCATTCATTTTCAATCTATATGTGTCCTTAAATCTAAAGTGAGTTTTACAGATAGCATATAGTTGGATCTTGTTCTCTTTTTTTAAAATCTATTTCATTGCTTTACATCTTTAGACTGTGGAGTTTAATCCATTTACATTTAAAGTAGTTACTGACAGGTGAGGGCTTACTACTGCCATTTTGTTATTTGTTTTCTGTATGTCTTGTAGCTATTTTGTCATTCTTTTCCTCTCTTACTGCCTTCATTTGTGTTATGTTGATTTTTTTGTAGTGGCATACTTGATTCCCTTCTTTCCCTTCTCATTTTCTTTTGTTTATCTTCCTAGGTATTTTCTGTTTGGTTACCATGGGGATTGCATTAAACATCTTACAGTTATAACAATCTATTCTAAACTAATAACAGCTTAACTTCTATTGCATACAAAACTCTACTACTTTACATCTTCCCTACTTCATGTTATTGATGTCACAAATTACATATTTTTATATTTTGTATCCATTAACCTAATAATATAGTTATAGTTTTTATGCTTTTATCTTTTAAATACTATAATAGAATTAAGCTGATTTACACACCATCACTATGGTGTTACAGAATTCTGTATTTGTGTATATATCTACCTTTGCCAGAGAGCTTTATATTTTCACATGCTATCATGTTGCTCTCTAGCATCCTTTATTTCAACTTGAAGAACTACCTTTAGCATTTCTTGTAAGACAAGTCTAGTAATAAACTTACTTAGCTTTTGTTTATCTGGTAAAGTCTTTATTTCTCCTTCATTTCTGGAGGACAATTTATTGGATATACCTTGCATCATTATTTCTCCTGGTTTGCTAATAATTTTAAAAGGCATGAGCCTACAAGATTCAGATGGTGGACCAGAATTAGACAGGCAAAAACCAGATAAAGGTTTTGCTCTAATTCTCTGGTAAAGCTATCTAGTTTGGAGTTTCATTTTATTTACTCCTTACCTAAAATATATGTTATAATTTTTCCTGAAGCTTTGAGAAATTTCAAACATGTTAGATATTTAGATATATATTTATGTATATTATATATTATATATATACCTTTAGACATATATTTCACCTAAGAAAATAAAATATAATCAGAAATGTCAAATATCAGTAAGCATAAAAGAATATTTTAAGAAGACCACCTGTCAAGATTTGTATTGCACTAACTTCTTCATTTAAGTACATTCTTGTTAGCCAAGTGTTTCTTTCTCATTTTCTAAGCAGATCCTTTGACAAGTTTTACTATCTACCAACATAAAAGAAAATTACAGGCAACGAAAATCTCAACAAGAGAAAAAGACTATAGAATTAATCTGATTAGTAAATTTTTCATGAATTTATTAAATGTTAATCTGAGCAAAACTCATTTACTTCATTATCCAAAAAAAGAGCAAGAAGAAACAATGAGATCCAACAAATGTCAGAAATCTCCAAGCTAAAAGCCACCATGGCAACAATATCATCTTCTAAAGAAAGTGTCAGAAATTGTACATATTTTATTTGATGAGTTGATGTGACTGATTAGCCTTGTAGGATAGAGGAGGGAGTAAAATGTTAGCAGTGCCATAAGAGATGCCAGAGAGAATAATACCAAAAGGAAACATAACTAATGAAACTTTTAAGGCAAACCAGATCATAAACCATGGCAAAATAATCTATACTCTGACCTGTAGTTTATTCCATTTGTACAGCAGAACCACTATTTAAATATAAGCCTTTAATTCATTTTTTAGACAAGAAAAAATGGAAGTTATGAAATCAAATCCAGCTGTGGAAAAGTTTTCTGATAAAACTATAAATCAAGGCTCCTATTATTTTGTACAAAGTGGTACCATTTTAAATCTCAACCATGTTGCACTTTCTGCAGTGAGCAAAATTAGAACACCTCTAATAATAGAAATGAAATAGAATTTGATATTTTTTAAGCAAAGAAAATCCAAGTTGCATAGAAAAATTAACAGATTTTCATTGGGCAGTACATGTCTAACTTCTTACAGTAAGGAATGCATGCTCCTTGAGTCATATATACATTGGTTTGCCGGGGGTTCCTCATAGATACAGGATATAATTCATCTTCCTGGAGTATCTGTTTTACTTTGAGATTTTTGAATAAAAGTTTTCAATGTTTGCCATCCTAAAATATTTTGTCCCATGCTAGAGCAAATATAATATGAAACCTACTTTTTTTCCATTTTAACTATTCTGAAGATTTCTGTGTGGGTGTGTGAAAGAGAGAACGTGAGGGAAAGGCGAGGTAAGAGAACATTTTAATGTATAGTGAGAGATTTGAAAATTTGGTACCTCTACAAACTTGCTGTTATTACTACCACATTCTCATCAAAGGGAAAAATGTTGGAGAATATTAAACCAGCATCACTGGCACACACAAAAAGGCTAATGTGCCGCCACAGGTTGAGATGAACTCAAACAAGGAAATTTCCTATTGTATGAAAGATTCCATGGCCCTGTGCTTGAAAAAAATACTTTGACATGTTACAAGCTAGTACTGAAATTGTTTTTGTTGTATTCTATATTAAAACACTTCTCATAAATCAGTTCACTTCTTGCAACCCTCATATTGCATCAATATTTTGTTTAAAAACTGAATTGTGTAAGCTGACTTTCACTTCAAGTTCAGCCAATGTTCTTTACAGAAATATTGCTCAGCATGAGGATAAAGAAATGTAGAAAAGCTATGTTCCCTTCCTTTCACCTCAGTAATGCTGCCCCCTGAAAACACACACACACACACACACACACACACACACACACTATACACACCTCTCCTAACCCACACAACTTTCCCTCCCTTTGGAAATCACTGGTCTAAGAGAAACTTTAGTGAACAACTGTAAGAAATCAAACACCCATATTTTACAGGAAAACCACTAAAAGTTTTTTTTACAAGTTCAAAAAAAGAAAGCTTGGTTACAAGAAACAAAATATAGAAAGCATACTGAAACTAACAAACACCTTGTTTTCTGAAGTGCCTCTCTAGGTCAGTTTCTGAATGCCTTCATAATGTGAAGATGATATAGTATTGGGTCAAATCTGATGATGCCCTGTAGTACAGATAAGAATATGTTTTAATTGGCTCAAAAGATATTTTAAAGTAGCTGATTGTTTTTTGTTCAAAGTATTTACGGTTTTCTTAAGGATGCAAAGTAACTAAAATTAATCACCTTGACTAGTCTCTCTCTAGCAAGGCTCTGAATCCCAAATCATATTCTGTTGGCAGCTCTAAATCTTCCCCCAACTGAATACACATCCAGAACGTGCATCAGATGGGACACATGTTCATAACACACCTCAGTACAAAATATCTACTTTGCATTTGAGGTTCTTATTTTGAATATTCTAGTTAGAAACAGTGAACAATTATTTGATACTCCTTCAAGACACTGGATCACTGATTTATTAGAATTATTTTAAAAATAGATCTTAGTTCTTACTTTAGTGAGAAATTGCATAAATTAAGCAAACTAGGACAAGAAAACTTAATTAGAAAAATTTTGTGGTTTACATGATAAAAGTATATAACTAAGTATTGGCAAGGATGTGGAGCAAATGAAACTCTTATTCACTGCTGGTGATTGATAACAACTTTTTGGTATGCTGTTTGTCAGTATCAACTAAATCTGAACATATGTAAATACCATGTTCTAGTAAATCCACCCCTAGATATATATGCAACAGGAATTTGTACACATCGGCACTAAAAGTCATGTACTAAAATACTTACAGTAGTTTATTTGTAATAGCCTCAAGCTGGAAATAATACAAATATCCACCCAAAGTAGAACAAGTAAATAAATTATATTTTTTCAGACCATAGAATATCATACACAATGAAAATTAATGAGCTACTGCTGCATACAAATAATATGGATGATTCTTACAAATATAATGTTGGGTGAAAATGCAGCCAGAGCATAAGCTGACCCATTTTGAGCAGCACAAAATTTGAAAAATGTATTTTCCATTCCTACTGACCCAAGCATGTCTTAGAGCTATTTTAGACAACAACTAATTAACTAGGAGAGAATAATCTTGCTTGCTTAACTCCAGGTACCAACCTCAAGTACATGGGCCTGGAAGCTGGCAACAATTTAGACTACAAATGCATCAACATATCAAAGTCACGAAACTCCCAGTTCCCTGAAAGATATAGATAAAGGTCTGACACACACTCCTAAGTTGTTTTTACAGAGGCAGCCTCCCCCGACCCCAGCTGAAAACTGCTGACCACAAGCACGTAGACCCCAGACTGGTTGAAACCAGAAGATTGGTGATGCTCGAAACTTCACCTTAACGCCAACCAATCCGAGAATTGTGCACAAGCTGAACATGCACCCTGCAGCCCCCTCCCTCCCACTGCCTTTAAAATCTTTGACTCCTAACCAGCAACTTGGAGATGGTCTTAGGACATTAGTCCGCCATCTTCCCCAGCTGCTGGCCTCCTGAATAAAGCAACTTTTCCTTTTCCACCAACATTTTTCTCTTGAGTATTGGCCTTTTGGGTTTGGTACCAGCCTCATCTGGTTACAAAAGAAACCATACACACCAAAAAAAATCAATGTGTTCTGTGATTCTATTTACGTAAAGTTCCAGAACAAGCAGAACTAATTGGTAGAAGTCAAGATAATTATTAGCTTTAAGGAAGAGAGTTTATAGTGAGTGGAAGATGGCATAGGGTGATTGTCTGAGTAATGGATAATATTCTATTTCTTGATCTGAATACTGGCTACGATGGTGTGTTTACTTTGAGAAAAATTCATCAAACAGTATACTTGTGATTTGTGCATTTTTTCATCATATATGTTGAATTTCAATGAACATGTTTTCCTAAAAACATATGATAGCAGTACCTTGCCCCTCCTCATGTTGTACACCTGAAACTAATATAATATTGTAAATCGACTATACTTCAATTTAAAAAAATATGATAGTAGGAGAGGATGCATTAGGTATGAAGAAATAGAGTTAATATTATTCAAACTGAGTGATACAAATGATAATGTAAGGTAAAAAGGAAACATTGTTCTAGTGGAATTTAATATATTGAAGCAAGTAAATAAGGTCATCAACAATTTAAAAAATGAATATAAAGCCTTCTTATATGGCTAGAGAGCTCACACCAGCCTTCAGACCAACCTTCATACCAATCCTCACACAGATAACAACTATATTTTTTCTGTGAAGGAAAAAGAAAACCTACCTAAAGGCACTAAAGAGTGTCCAAAAGCAGACAGACACTAGAAGGAAATGAACAGTTGGTAGAAGGGAATCACACTAAGTGAGTTTGCCATATACATGACTTTTCAACCAATGACAGTTACCAGTCTTCATCATGTAGAGCAACTAAATCTTCAATAGAAAATCCACGGTCTTACTGGCTGGAAGAACGGAGGACAGAGTTTGGATCAACCATAATCACTGGCTGATGTCACTGAGATTTCAGAAAAGAGAAAGCCTAAGAGGGAGGGAGCCCTGAACTCTATGTATAAACCCTAACCAGTTCTTTGGCTAATCTGAAAGGCGTATCTGTGAGGTAAGTTCTTAACAACACAGCCAAGGTTAAAAGGAATGAACTGAGATTTGGGGTGTTGCCATTACAAGGGAGATAGCTGGCATTTTAAGCTTGCGATTGTAGAATGGATAATGGCCGCCCAAGGATGTCCATACTCCAATCCTTGGAGATTGAATACGTTAAGTTACATGCCAAAAGGGAATTAAGGCAGCATATGGAAGTAAAGTTGCTAGTCAGCTGACCTCAAAAAAGGAGATTTTTCTGGATTATATGGGTGGTCCAGTGTAATCACAAGGGTCCTAAAATATGGAAGGGGGAAGCAGTAGAGTCAGTTTCAGATGATGCAATATGAGAAAGACTAGACCAGCCATTGCTGGCTTTGAACACAGAAAAGGGCCATGAGCCAAGGAATTCAGGTAGTTTCAAGACACTAAAAAAAGCAAAAAAAGAAAGTGTGGGGGATCACCAGAAAGGAATGCAGTTTTGCTGACACCTTTGTCTTAGCTCAGCAAGAACCATTTCAGACTTCTGCTGTCCAGAACTGTAAGACAGATTTGCATTGTTTAACCCACAAGGCTTGTAGTAATATGTTACAAAAGCCATAGAAATCTGATACAGATTTTGGTACTGGAAGCGCGGTGGTGCTGTAATAAATCCTTAAAATGTGGAAGTGACTTTGGATTTGGGCAATGGATTGAGCCTGGAAAAATTTTCAGGAGCATTATAGGAAAAGCCTAGATTACCTTGAAAAGCCTATTAGTAAAAGTATGAATGTTAATCACCTTGCTAAGAGGACTCAGAAGAAATAAGAAACATGTTATTGGAAACTGGCAAAAAGGAGATATATAGTGGCAGAAAACTTAGTAGAACTGTGTTCTGCAGTTACATGGAAAATAGAACTTATAAGTAATAAACTCAAATATTTAGTTGGGAAGATTTCCAAGCAAAGTGTTGAAGCTGTGGCCTGGTTTCTTCTTGCTTCTTGGAGTAAAATGTGAGAGAACAGATATACAATGATGAAAAACTATTATTCAAAAAGGATCAGGATTTGATGATTTGGGACATTCTCTGCCTACCCAGATTGCAACAGACACGAAAATCAAGAAATTCACTGTCAGGAAAATGTGCTCTAGCAAAAAAACCCAAAACAACTGAGGGTGTAGCTGGACAATCTTTTGCTAATTCTTCCAAAAGATTTAAGGATCATGGAATTCATTCACATAAAAACCTTTTTGAAATGACTAAGTGTGTGATTCAGATCCCTTTAGCCATCTCAGCAGAAGATAAAAATAAAGAAGTTAGAAGAAGATCACACATGTAGAGAAGTCAGAGAAAAATGGCAAATTATGTATGAAAGAATAACAATTTCAATGATTCATACTTTTCATCACAGATAATGAAAGCAAAAAGAGAGTAGGTCATCTTTGAAGTGATGGTTTCTAGGAAAGATATATGGAAGATCCTCCTGTCTTATGGAGTGAATTTGTGTGACATACTTGGGAGACTCATAAGGTCCTTGAAAATTTTATATTAGCAGTAACACTGCCAGTTTGAATTTTAAAAGGACAGAGAGAGTACAAAACGTGAAAAATGAAGGAAGGCTATTGGACTTCCAAAACTCTATAGGCAAGATACAGGATGATAAAGCTACTTACTTGCAAATACATACTATCTTTCATAAAAAGGAAGGATTCAGAGGGTGGCACCCTGATTACAAAGGGTGCTGTGTTGAATCACAAAGGACTATTCCCAGGCAGTGAAAACAAATGGAGCTTGCTTGTTTGGATTTCAAAATTGCCTGTGACTGGTGATGTGCTGACCAAGAATTTTTTATCTATTGAAAATATTCTTAAAGAATAAAGTCAAATTAAAGACATTTTCAGATAAAAGAAAACCAAGAAAATTCATTGCAAGTAAACCTGTACTATAGAAAAATGCTAAAGAACATTGTTCTGGCAAATGGCAAATGATGCCTTTAACCTCTAGGAATGAATAAGGCACCATTTACCATTATCTAAATTTACCAGTTAGAAATGGTAAATATGTTGATAAATATAAGAAGCTAGCCTTTCCCTTCTTAATTTATTTAAAACATAAATAATTCATTAAAGAAAAATTATAGCAATGAATTGTGGGGTTTATAACATATATAAATGTAATACATATGAAAAACATAAAGGATGGGGGAGTAAATGAACCTATATGGTTACATGGTTTGGTATTTTTATCTGCAGAGGTACTATATTAACTCCAACTAGAAGGTTAAAAGTTAAGCATGTAATTCCTAGAGCACTCATCTAAAAATAATTCAAAGTAAAAAAAAATTCAAAGTATACCTAAAAATACAGTAGATATAAATGAATATCAACAAAGGCTTAGGAAAACACAAATTTATGTAACTAGAAGAGCTATAGAAAGGGATTCGCCATCTAATTTTCGCAGTGCAATAGGAAAGAGTTATTTTTGTGTTTTCTAAAATATTTATGAGTTCTATGGCCTTAAATTTTAGCAAGAGAAATTTAAACCTCGTATAATAAAGACTGTAAGACATGTTGAATATTATTACCCTATATAAGGGCAGAAAATGGTTTGTGTACCTATACAGGTTAAAGTCAATAATGATTGTTGTTATATTAAAGGAAAGGTAGCCCTTTATAAAGGCAATCATTTTAAGTTTTTCTTCTAACTGGAGATTAAAGAAATGTCATTTCTAAGAGGTAAAACTCTTCATCCTAACTTTTGGAGCTCTTCTTTAAAGTGTAATTATTCAGGTTTCATTCAAAATAGATATAGTATTCACAGTGATAAGAGTGAAAAAATGTTCTTCTTAATAGGTGAACTAAATTCCTAGTAAAGTAAGTGGAGCCACGTTCTCAATGTTTTGCCTACAAGCAAAAGCCAAAATTTCATACTTTCTTAGGTACAATGGGTTCTGAACTGATGATAGTATTTTATATGTAAGTCAAAGTAAGTCACTCTGGCATTCTCTTCTGCAGTTATTTATTCAACTTCTCACATTTTTATGAGTTCAGAGGTTTCTGAACACAACATTGAAATATTCCAATTATTATGCCATGTCCTTATGCATGTAAACTACTGCTGAACTGTGACTGAGATAAACTCCACATCTGTTCTGATTCTAAGCCTGGATATTAACAAAACTGAAAAAAAATGGACATCTCACTATGTGTATTTATTACATCAGTGATGCTTAGAAGGGAAAGTTTAATATAAAATTCAATTACAGTAACCAAGAATGACTCTGAATTTAGGAAATAATAATAATTGATAGAGGGGGGGGGGAAAAAGGTGAATGTCAAAGAAGGAGGTATGTCTGAGTACAGATGTGGCCTGATGTCAGAGTTCCACACAGAAAGGACAGTGAAAGAGTTCCTAATTCAACTTAATGTTCTCTAAAAATTAAAACCCAATGTATGGGGCTTCCCTGGTGGCGCAGTGGTTGAGAGTCTGCCTGCCAATGCAGGGGACACGGGTTCAAGCCCTGGTCTGGGAAGATCCCACATGCCGCGGAGCAACTGGGCCCGTGAGCCACAATTACTGAGCCTGCGCGTCTGGAGCCTGTGCTCCGTAACAAGAGAGGCCGCGATAGTGAGAGGTCCACGCACCGCGATGAAGAGTGGCCCCCGCTTGCCACAACTAGAGAAAGTCCTCGCACAGAAACGAAGACCCAACACAGCCATAAATAAATTAATTAATTAATTTAAAAAAAATGGTCCACATCAAAAAAAAAAAAAAAAACCCAATGTATGTTATGCCTCAATTAAATAACAAAAACTGTCAGCCAGTGTTTCAATGGCACTCATGTATTTACATACTATGGAAGTACCCTGGTACTTATCAATTGGTATAGTTAAGTTAAAAGGTACAGTTATTGGTTTCAATCTAGACAAGAAAGTTGATTTCACAGCTACCTATATTTCATAAAAATGTTTCCATTTATTCACTTTAAAAATGCATGTTACCTAAAATGTTATTAATGCAAAATTATATATTCAGATTAATTATGATACAGATTTCTCAGCAAAATTCTATATCTACACAGTGCATTTTGAAATATTCTAAGTTGTCTTCAATGTCAAATGCAACTTTGTATAAGTGGTCACGTCTGAAAGATTGCATCCTTAAGAACTACATTTTTAGGGAAAATTAAATGTTCATATCTTTCTGTTTTTGTTGTTTTCATGTTTGGTTTGGAGTCTATTGGCTTTCTAATGAGTTATTAATTGGGGCCAAGGAATTACAAATATTCATGATTTTGGTCTCTAGATGATAAAACACAGAGCAAGATAACTATTTTTTTTCTCAGTTATATTGAGGACCAGAGCTGGAATCAAAAAGATAAAAACAAAAAAGAATGGAAATTGAGCATATCTTAATCATAATTCAGCATTTGTTGCTTTCATCAGAATAAGGCCTATGCTGAATGGAATAAGTTAAAGCTTGGTGGCGCATGCCTATATAAATGCAACAAAAGAGAGGTAGAGCCATGGCAGGTATTAAACATGCTCTAGTATCTAGAAACCCTGTGCTTCTTGTATGCTTGCCATGCTGGATGTCACATCTTCAGCAGCTTTTTTAGTTCATTGAGCACTGCTGAACCACAAGCAGTATGCTAGATTGCTCCAAGGACACAAAAGTAATATAAGTGCATTTCCTGAGATGGTTATAGTTTAGTTAATATGTTTTCACTGTGTGGTTCTTTGTCTAAAATTTGATTTGATAAATATTAAGTGCCTTATTATAGGCAAAGCATGCAGGGGTATTCAAAGATAAGGTGATATAATCTATCTCCTAGTAGCTTCCAAAACCAAAGAGAACTGTTATACAAGGTAGTATTAAGCCACTAGTTATAACAGAATTTAAAAACCAGGATAAATTTAACTATATATAAGGCAACCATGTCAATTGCATGTACTAATCAACCTAATCAAATGTATATAAGATGCTACTTTGTATACTACATACAGCACATACAAATGAAATCAGTAGAAACAATAGAAGAGCATGTAATTTACTTGCAAAATTAATTGTGCAGAAGATAATTACAGGAGTTTAGAGAAAGAGGGGACCCCTTCATGTTAAAGCACTCATTGATTTGGGCAGCGGTAAAACAAATGCAAAGTGAAGAAAGGCCTGGTTTCTCTGATAGAACTACATACATGGTAGAACTACTTTCTAGAGTACTGCTTGTCAAATTTTAATGTGTTGAACCACCCTCCTGGGGATCTTGTTATAATTCAGATTCTGATTTAGCAGGACTGGGTTGGGGGTTAAGGTTCTACATGTCTAAAAAGCTTCCAGGTAATGCCAATGGTGTTGGGTCCACCAGACCACACTTCAGAGCAATTTATAATACATCTCAGCCTCTCTCTAGCCCATCTTATCTACAAAAGATAGATTTATGTAGCTGTCTCATATATTAATAATGACTTTTTAAAGGCAGGAACACACCCTTTAGGAGTAAATATAAGAGTAATAAATGATACAATTCACTTATATTACAAATATAAGTTGTTTTAAGCCTCACGGTGATTGCAAAGCAGAAACCTATAGTAGATACACTAAAGGTAGTGAGAAAGGAATCTAAGCATACCACTAAAGAAAGTCATCAAACCGCAAAGGAAGAGAGCAAGAGAAGAATGGAATAAGGGATCTACAAAAGAGCCAGAAAACAACAAAATGGCAATATGTACTTACCTGTCAATAATTACTTTAAATGTAAATGGACTAATTTCTTCAATCAAAAGAATGGCTGATTGGATTTAACAAGGCCCAGCTATATGCTGCCTACAATAGACTCACTTCAGATGAGAGGACAGGACTGAAAGTAAAGGAGTGGAAAAAGATATTTTATGCAAATGAACTCTCAAAAAAGCTGGGATATAGCTATACTTATATCAGACAATATAGAATTTTAAACAAAGTCTGCAACAAAAGACAAAGAAGGACATTACATGATGAGAAAGGGGTCAGTCCAATAAGAGGATACAACATTTGTAAATATATATGCACCTAATATAGGAGCACCTAAATATATAAAGCAAATATTAACAGATGTAAAGGTAGAAAATAGATAGCAATACAATAATAAAAGGACATTTTAATACCCTACTCACAAAAGGAAAAGATCATCCAGATAGAAAATCAACAAGGAAATATAAGCCTTAAAGGAAACATTAGAACAGATGATCTTAACAGATATATACAGAACATTTTACAAAAACTGAGGAATACACATTCTTTGCAAATGAACACGTGACATTCTTCAGGACAGATCACATGTTAGGCTATAAAAAAGGTCTCAATAAATTTAGGAACACTGAAATCATATCAAGCATTTTTTTCTGACCACATCACTATGAAACTAGAAATCAATTACAAGAAGAAAATTGGAAAAAACACAAACACATGGACTAAACAACATGCTAGTAAACAATCAATGGCTCAACGAAGATATCAAAGAGGAAATCAGAAAATATCTTGAGGCAAATGAAAATGGAGACACAACTTTACAAAATCTATATGATGTAGCAAAAGCAGTTTTAAGAGGAAGTTCATTGTGATAAATGCTTACCTCAAGAAACAAGAAAAATCTCAAACAACCTAAATTTACACCTCAAGGAACTAGAAAAAGAAGAACAAATGAAGCCTAAAGTTAATAAAAGGATGAAAATAACAAAGATCAAAGCAGAAATAAATGTAATAGAAATTAAAAAGACAATAGAAAAAAAAATGAAACCAAGAACTGGTTCTTTGAAAAGATAAACAAAATTGACAAACCATTAGCTAGCCTCACCAAGAAAAAAAGACAAATGACTTAAATAAATAAAATCAGAAATAAAAGAGATGTTACAACTAATACCATGGGTGGGGGGAGGGGAAAGGATCATAAGAAACTACTATAAACAACTATTTGCCAACAAATTGGAAAACATAGAAGAAATGGGTAAATTCCTAGAAACATACAACCTTCCAAGAATGAATCAGGAAGAAATAGAAAATATAAACAGACCAATTACTAGTAAGGAAATTGAATCAGTAATTAAAAACCTTCCAACCAACAAAAGTCCAGACCAGAGTGCTTCACAGATGAATTTTACCATTCAGAGAATAATTAACACCAATCTTTCTCGAACTCTGATGAAAAATAGAAGAGAGAGAACTCTTCCAAACTTATTTTATGAGGCCAGAATTACCCCAATACCGAAGGACACCACAAGAAGAGAAAACTATGGCCAATATCCCTGATAAACATAGATGCAAAAATTCTCAACAAAATATTAGCAAACCAAATTCAACAATATTTTAAAAGGATCATATACCATGAGCAAGTGGGATTTATGTCAGGGAATACAAGGATGGTTTAACATCCACAAATCAATTAGTGTGATATACTACATTAACAAAAAGAAGAATAAAAATCATGATCATCTCAATAGACATAGAAGAAACATTTGACAAAATTTAGCATCTATTTTTGATAAAAACTCTCAACAAAGTGGGATAGAGGGAACGTGCCTCAAATTCATAAAGGCCATAAATAAAAAGGCCACAGAATACATCATACTTAATGGTGAAAAACTGGAAGCTTTTCCTCTAAGATCAAGAACAAGGCAAAGATGCCTGCTCTTGCCACTGCTATTCAACTTAACACTGAAAGTCCAGCCAGAGCAATCAGGCAAGAAAAAGAAATAAAAGGCATTCAAATTAGGATGGAAGAAGTGAAACTGTCACTATTTGCAGATGACATAATATTATATATTGAAAGTCCTAAAGATCTTACCAAAAAACTAGTAGTACTAATAAATGAATTCAGTGAAGTTGCAGAATATGAAATCAATACACAAAAATCTGTTTAGCTTCTACATACTAGTAACAAATTAACAGAAAGAGAAATTAGGAATCTCATTTACAATTGTGTCAAAAAGAATAAAATACCTTGGAATAAAGCTAACTAAGGAGGTAAAAGACTTGTACTTGGAAAACTATAAGACACTGATGAAAGAAACTGAAGAAGACACAAATATATAAAAAGATATACTGTGCTCATGGATCAGAAGAATTAACGTTGCTGAAATGTTCATACAACCCAAAGCAATCTACATATTTAATGCAACCACTATCAAAATTCTAATGGCATTTTTCACATAAATAGAAGACACAATCCTAAATTTTGTATGAAACCACAAAAGACCCCAAATAATCAAAGCAATCTTGAGAAAGAAGAAAGCTGGAGCTATCACATTCCCTGATTTCAAACTATATTACAAAGCTATAGTAATCAAAATAGTATGGTAATGGCATAAAAACAGACCCATAGATCAATGGAACAGAATAGAGAGCACAGAATAAACCCACATATATATGGTCAATTAATTTACTCCAAAGGAGCCAAGAATATACAATGGGGAAAAGGCAGTCTTTTCAATAAGTGGTGTTGGGAAAACTGGATAGCCACATGCAAAAGAACAAAGTTGAACTTTTACCTTACACCAAATACAAAAATTAACTCAAAGTGGATTAAAGACCTGAAACCATAAAACTCCTAGAAGAAAACATAGTCAGTCAGCTCCTTTATATGGATCTTGGTGATGATTTTTTTGGACTTGACACCAAAAGCAAAGGCAACAACAACAACAAAATCAATAAGTGGGACTACATCAAACTAAAAAGCTTCTGCACAGCAAAAGAAACCATCAAGCAAATGAAAAGACGACCAACTGAATGGGAAAATATTTGCAAATTATTTCTTTGATAAGGGGTTAATATACAATATATATTTAAAAACTCATACAAATCAATAGCAAAAAAAAACAAACAATCCAAATAAAAAATGGGTAGAGGGTGTAAATAGACATTTTCCAAAGAAGACGTACAGATGGCCAACAGGCATATGAAAAGATGTTCAACATCACTAATACTAGGGAAATGCAAATCAAAACCACAATGAGATATCACATTATACATGTTAGAATGGCTAGTATCAAACAGATAAGAAATAACAAGTGTTGGCAAGGATGTGGAGAAAAGGGAACCCTTGTGCACTGTTGCAATTGTAAATTGGTGCAGCCATTATAGAAAACAGTATAAAGGTTCCTCCAAAATTAAAAACAGAACTACCATATTATTCGGCAATTCCACTTCTAGGTATTTATGCAAAGAAAAAGTACACTAATTTGAAAACATATATGCACCCCCATGTTCATAGTAGCATTATTTACAATAGCCAAGGTATTTACAATAACCAAGTGTCCACTGATGGATGAATGAATACAGAAGATGTGGTGTATGTATACAATGGAATATTACTCAGCCATAAAAAAAGAATGAAATCTTGCCATTTGCAACAGCATGGATGGACTGTGAGGGCATTATGTTAAGTGAAATAAGTCAGACAAATAAAGACAAATATTTATAAGTACATACATATAAATATGATCTCACTTATATGTGGAACCTAAAAAAACCAAAATCAACCTCCCCTATCCCTTGGTTCCCTTCCCAAAACCAAGTTCAGAGATACAGAGTAAAGATTGGTGGTCGCCAGAGGCAAGGGAGTGAGAGGTGGGGGCAATATGTGAAGTGAGTCAAAAGGCACAGAATTCCAGTTACAAAATAAATAAGTCGTGACGATGTAATGTACCACATGGTGACTATAGTTAATAATACTGTATTGCATATTTGAAAGTTGCCAAGCGAATAAATTTTAAAAGTTCTCATCATAAGAAAAAACTTCTTTTTGAAGTTAGCAAACTAACTAACTTTGAGGTAGCAAACTTCTTTTTGTAACTACATGTGGTGATGGATGTTAACTAGACTTATTCTGGTGATTGTTTTGCAACATATAGAAACATCAAATCATTATGTTTCCACCTGAAACTACTATAATGTTGTATGTCAATTACAACCTCAAAAAAAAAAAAACCCCAAAACCCAGCTGATCTGCCTGGCCAATTTCTTGAAACCCAAGTCACGCCAATTAAGTAGTAAGTACTATTTTTTTTAGACTGACCATTTATGTGAGACTAAGGGGCTAAAGCAATGGACAGCAGTAATAAATTTTTGTGACAGAACTTTTAAAATTCAATGAAGGAAATGCACTGCAGTTGAGAGAAGTTCACAAAAATCTGTGGGGTAACCACTTGTCTCAGATCTGTGATTTTTGAAGCCAGGATTTGCAGAAGAACTAGAAGTGGTTTGACCCATTATAACGTGCTAACTTTTATGGTAAAGGATCTCTCTATCATTCTCGATAAACATATCATGCTTGGTTTTAGTAAAAGGAGGAAGTATTCACAAAATGTCCCTTTGTTGTATAAAACAAAGAGTATCCATCTTTCTCAGACAAAATTAATTTTACAGGTGATTGCAGGTATTTGAAAGAATAGAAACCTCATCCATGAGTATGGTACTTCAGGATTCCAAAATATAGATAATAACATTCAAGAAAGTAGGTAATTCCCTGGCAGTCCAGTGGTTAGGACTCCAGGCTCTCACTGCCGAGGGCCTGGGTTCAGTCTCTGGTCAGGGAACTAAGATCCCGCAACCCACACAGCATGGCCAAAATTTTTTTTTTTAAATTTTTAATAAATAAATAAATAAAGTAGTTCTTTAAAATTCAAGAAATTAAAATACTTCTTTAAGAAGTAAAATATGGATAGGCAAAAAGGTGAATTGATATGGAGGCTGTTTCATGTTGATAGAAAGATAAGCCCGAGAGGTAGCAAAGCACAAAGGATATAGTTGTCTTCCTATGCCAATCAAGGCAACATGCTGGCTGAGGGTGAAGTTTTTACAGATCCAATCCCAATACAGACAGTTAAGACTGAGCATATGTTCCTAGGAGACCACAAGTCACAATGAGCTAGACCTATTCAGGCTTGGGCACATGCCTGAGGTAAACAAATTTTTACAGTGCTCTGTACATGACTTCACTCAGTGAAAGCTGTAGACTCACACTCTACATGTTGTCAAGCATTTTATCAAGCCTTGAACTCCTTTACCCACAAAAAGCATTTTGAGATTTACTGAACGTAATTAGACAAGGGCCTGAGTTTAAGTTGGGGGAGTGGAGAGTAAGTTATGATTCTCTTTCTCCTTTTACTACTGCGTTCCTTACCAAAGGAGAAAGACAGTAATGGTACACTTTACCATTTTTTTTCTTTCCTTTTTTTTTTTTTTTTTTTTACTTTATGGCATTAGAACATTTTAGATTGATAATAAAAATAATAGTGATATCATCACATGTTATGGTAAGCAAAATAATAACCTCCAAAAATATCCATGCTCTAATCCTCAGATCCTGCAAATGTTACCTTATATGATGGCAAGAGACTCTGCAGATGTGATTAAGGGTACAGATCTTAAGGTGGGAATATTATCCTGGATTATCTGGGTGGATCCAATCTAATAATATGAGAAACATTTCTAGCTGGGTCAGAAAGATGAAACAGGAAAAGAAGGAGAAAGTTGAAACGTGAGAAAGACTCAGCCTGTTGTTGCTGGCTTTGAAGACGGAGGAAGAGGGGCATGTACCAAGGAATATGGGTGGCCTCTAGAAGCTGGAAAAGGCAAGAAAATATATTCTTCCCTAGAGTCTTCGGATGGAACGGAGTTCTGCCAACACTCATTTTCTCTTAGTGTGGCTCGTATTGGACTTTTCACTTACCAAACTGTAAAATAATCAATTTGTGTTGTTTAGGCTGCTAAGTTTGTGGATATTTATTACAGCAGCAATTAAAAACAAATACACACTTCGTCTGCATATATCAAGTCTGACAAGAAGAACAGAAACTGATACTGTTTAAAAAATTGTTTTACCCTTTCCACTGAACTTTTACAATGACCCAAGAAGATATGTATTAATATCTCCAATTTAAAGGTGAAGAAACATAAGTTAATTTGCCTAGCCTTTATTCACTCACTCACTTATATATTATATATATACTATAATATATATACTCTATAAAAGTATTAATAATCTATAATATTTAAAACGATGTATTAAGTGCTAGGACATAGTGGTAAAAAAAATGAGACTGATGTAATTCCCCCCCTCTGCCCCCATTGCCCTTACATTCTGCTGGAAAAGAAAGGCATTGAACGTGTAAGTAAAAGTGTGATGTAAGTAAAAAAGTGTGTGTAAGTAAAAGGAAAAATCAGAGTGCTGTTAGTCTCTAAAACAGAAAGACCATCAATGGGAGTGAAACCGTGTACAAGCCCCTGTGTCCTTGTCTTTTGAAGTAAAATGCTGACTCAAGAGTTAATGATGGGAAATGTGAAGATGGGGAACTGGTAACAATTTAGACTACAATGCTGCCACATCGCAGAACTGCCGAACTCCCAGTTCCCTGAAGATACAGATATAGGCCTGACACACACTCCTACGTCGTTTTTACAGGAAGCAGACCCCCTCCAGATGAAAACTGCTGATCACAGCACATAGACCCTAGACTGGTTGAAACCAGAAGGTTGATGATGCTTGAAACTTCACCTTGCTGCCAACCAATCCGAGAATTGTCCACGAGCTGATCTTGCCCTGCTCCTTGAACACTATAAAACTCCTCACTACCCCCTCCAGGGTGGGTCACACGGTCTTGAGGGCATTAGCTCACCGTGGCCCCCTTCGCCTGGCAAAGCAATAAAAGCTACTCTTTTCTACTTCACCCAAATCTCTGTCTCCACATTTCTATTCGGCACGGGTGAACAGAGGCTGAGTTTCGGCAACAGGGTCCAGGAAGTCAGGGAAGATTTCTCTGAAGATACCATGTCTTAGACGAGATGTAGGATGCAATAAGTTAGATGAAGCAAGGGAAGCTGCGTAGGGAAAAAACCTTCTTGGGAAAATGCTATACCACATAGGAATGTCTACAGATAAAGTCAAGTTTAGAGTATTTCAGAAACTGAAACAAGTACAGAATGACTGAAGGAAGGGAAGAAGTGGTTGAGGGTGAGGCTGAAGAGGTCAGCACACAGTGGTCCCTGGATCTTAAGAACAATGAAAACTGATGGAAGGATTTTAAGCAAATGTGTCTCAAAAAGGTTCAGATTTTAAAGTATTCCTCCAGTTGCAAGAGAATAAATGGATTGGAAGGGAGACAGTTTGGCGACTCCCAGAACAACTGAGAGGCTGTCGTGGCAGATCAGGGAAGGCTGACAGAAATGAGGGTTGAGACACTGATACATTCAAGAAATATTTAGGATTGACATGGGCTTTACTTGGCATGGGGTATTTGGAGACAAACAATAATTTCAAAATTCTGGCATCAAAAATAGGGGGCATGGAGCCATCCACTGTGAAAGGCAATGTTCCAGGAGATGTTTGTTTGAGAAGAAAATTTATGAGTTCTGTTGGACATCTTGTGTTTGAGATGCCTTTGAGACATCCAAGTAAGAATATGAGTTATTATTAGATATGTGGATCTGGAATTCAGAAGACAGGCCTGCGTTTAAGAAACATATTTGAAACTCATTGACTAATAAGGCAAGAGTATACCAAGGAGTAAGAACAGTGCCTGTGACAGAACCCTAAGGAATATTATTCCAATGATAGTGGAATAGAGGGTGAGAAACTGACAAAGTTTAGAGCTACTGAGAGTCAGGATTTGTAACCAAGTTTGTAAGGCCATAATCAAAGATAGCTTATTCTGTTAAAGAACAATTTTGGAAGGGTTTAAGGGATCCTGCCTTCTTCTGAATGAGATTAAGATCATGGACATTTAAAATACCATCTTCAAAATTAGTTATCCTCTGTTTTTCTATGTTGGGTCTATTTATTATGGAAAAAAATCACTAGGATCATCCTTTCTTTTGGAAGGTATTTGTCATGTTATAAATCTGTACAGCTGGCTTTAGATAGGAAAATTAATTTTAAAAACATGGATTATATATTTGATATTCTTCCTGTTCATCATAGTCTGCTTACAGAATATAAATTATGATGATTTAATAATCTGTATTCATTTTCTACCAGAACTAGACAAGTTTGCCTAGAATTTTCTCTCTATTGGAAAATATTTTAATTTGGTAAAACATTAAAATATTTGCCAAGTTGTATTTCTGAAAACACAGAGATAACTTTCTCCTGCTTATCTCCATTCTGCCTCATCATGCTCTTCGAGCAGAAAAAATGAACATGATAAAATAATTTCTTCATTTCACGGAATAGTCCTAGGTAGAGCAATGTTATAAAGGAAGGAAGGAAGACATAAAAAACCCTAATGAGTCTGGAGCAATAAAAGGGTAACACAGGCTGTAACTCTGTGAAAGCATCACCAGAATCAATGGAAGCTGATGTACATCATTTTTACTAATAATGTTCCAAGGACTGTGTTCTGAGATCCTCAGAGGGTTAAAACTTAATGTGAGGACATACAGACTGAACTTTATAAGAGCAGTTCACAAGCCTTTTATTCCATTCTTAGAGGTATGACACAGGCTGCACTATTTTCTATATTACATTTATCTAAATGCACATCTTTACATTGGCATATATGGAGGAGAAAATTGGTTAGGTGCATATGCTGCAATTTTTAAAATTTAACCTTTTTGGTTTAATAACTATTAGTGGCAACTGATTGGAGGTTTGTCTTCCTCTGTAGTGTTGGGAGAATTTCTTTGCAGAAAGCAGTTTCATTTTGTGTATACCACAAAGAACAGGTATAAATGTCAAATCTATGTTATACAAGTATAGGTTGTCCCTTTGGATACTTTAAACTTTTAAATCACATTCAAATATATTTACTTCTATATACATATATATTTTTTAAACATACTTTATTTTTTAGAGCAGTTTCAGATTCACAGAAAAACTGAGTGGCAAGTAGAGATTTTACATATACTCCCTGCCGCCCATACCTAATTTTACCACGTTAGTTTATTCTGATATAGGTAATACAATGGGTGGAACAGAGGATTCTGGAAATGTGGCAACTAAATGCAACCCTCTTTTCTTTTACTCCTGATAAACAAATTCCTTCTCTTTTATGATTCTGCCATTCAGACTGGCTAAGGATATTTGGAGAAAAAGCCACTGCAGTTTTCAACCGTCAGTTTTGGAGAAATGCCTGAAAGACAGCTTTGGGAAGGCTCTGGGGTGAAAATCTGAACAAAGCTGATTCTAGGTAGACCTTGATTCATGGAGATCTCTGGAATATCAGGAAAAGGAGAAGATCAAGATTTATAGTGGGACTTCCCTGGCGGCACAGTGGTTAAGAATCCACCTGCCAATGCAGAGGACATGGGTTCGATCCCTGGTCTAGGAAGATCCCACATGCCACAGAGCAACTAAGCCCGTGTACCACAACTGAGCTTGCGCTCTAAAGCCCGCGAGCCACAACTACTAAGCCTGCGTGCTACAACTACTGAAGCCTGCACACCTAGAGCCCGTGCTCCACAAGAGAAGCCACCACAGTGAGAAGCCTGCGTACCACAACGAAGAGTAGCCCCCACTCGCCACAACTAGAGAAAGCCCGTGCTCAGCAAAGAAGACCCAACACAGCCAAAAAAAAAAAAAGGATTTATAGTAACAGTTCCTTGGAGAGCACAAGGAAACAGGGAGTGAAGCACTGCCTCCAGATGCCTTGGGAAACCGACAAGCTGACTGGTAATTCACCACTACCTACAAGAGAAGCGACTGTAGCACCGTCCATCACTGATTGTCTGAGCTCCTAGTATTGCAGGAATCTCAGCAAATGCAACAGAATTCCATTAAACACATAAAGAATGTTAACAATGAATCTATGGAGGGGAGGCAGAGAGAGAGAGAACAATTAGGAAAGATTAAGGAAATAGAGCTGCTCGAGGAGACAAAAACAAATAAACAACCTGGCCAAACAACCACAACCACAACCACAATCACCACCACAACAAAAAATACTTAAAACATTCAGGAATGAAACAATACCTTATTTCTAGAACTACAATCACACAATTTTTAAACATTAAAAAATTAGATTGGATGGCAAGGTCAAGTCTTTAAATTAGTGCTCTGAAATTTCAAGAGGAAAAATATCTCAAACCATGGAACAAAAATACAAGAGTGTATAATAAGCAGATTCGATTTTATCTATTGCAAATAAATGTATTTTTTCTGATTATAAACAATAACAATAAAAATAAGTACTAAAACTATTTCTCCAAATCTTTACTACTAAGAAATTAAGATGTGTCATTGAAATAACTCTTAGATAAAAAAAAAAAGGAAATCAAGGCTGGTATTAAATTTTTAAGAAATTAATGAAAAGTTTAACCCTTCCAAAATGAATGGAAACTAACAAAAGCTATTTTAAGAAATAAATAAATACCCTTGGTGGTTCTAATTATTAAAGAAAAATAATTGAAATTTAGAAAAAAGAACAAAAATAAACAAAAAAGTGATCAAGAAAGACAAAAGCTAAAATCAATTAATTAGAAAAGAGAAATCTTAGAACTTAGAAATGAATCTCAAATTTGATTCTTATAACTCTAAACAATTTGAGAAAATAGAAATGACAAATATAAGAATAAAAAAGAAACCATCAAAACTATAGTTTTTTGTTGAAAAACTATAAGAATCATTAGAGAACACTACATGTAACATTTTGGAAGTAGAGTCTAAATCTTAGATAAAATGATTTCTAGAAAAATATTAATTACTAAGATTAACATAAGAATGGATCAGTTACTATAGAAATAAATGCAAAGATTTAAAAATGACATTAAAAAGGCACCAAAATAAGATGGATTCACAGCTAAATTTTACTAGCTTTTAAAAGTAGGCATTAAAATATTATTTAAACTATGTCAGATTATGGATAAACTATAAAACTTTATTGAAGGACATAAAAATATTAACACTGAAATACCATGTTTAGTGGGAAAAGAATTGCAATTAGAATCACAATGGGGATTAGTTTAAAGCACCTAGGACAAACATAAATTTCTCAAGGAAGAATAAACGTCTAAGAACAGCTAAGTGAATATAAAAAAGATTACTAAGGAGGAATTTGCTTTAGCAAATAGTCCGTATTAAAAATAGATCAGCAGACATAGAGAACGGACTTGGGGACACTGGGAGGGGGAAGGGTTAGCTGGGACGAAGTGAGAGAGTGGCGTGGACATATATACACTACCAAATGTAAAATAGATAGCTGGTGGGAAGCAGCTACATAGCACAGGGAGATCAGCTCGGTGTTTTGTGACCACCTAGAGGGGTGGGATAGGGAGGGTGGGAGGGAGACGCAAGAGGGAGGGGATATCGGGATATACGTATGCATATAGCTGATTGACTTTGTTATAAAGCAGAAACTAACACACCATTGTAAAGCAATTATACTCCAATAAAGATGTTAAAAAAAAAAATAGATCATATGGTTGTCTTATAAGAATGAAAACAGACCAATGTAGTAGAATAAAGATTCTACAAATTTTTTGCAGAACATATGAAAATTTAATCTATGACATAGGCAGTATCAATTCAGTGGAGGAGAATGTGGTTTATTCAATAAACATAACTGGGTATTATTATTAATTTTTTGCTGATATATATTTATTTTTATTGAAGTATAGTTGACTTACAATATTATACTAGTTTCAGGTATACAACATAGTGATTCAATATTTGTATAGATTACATACCATACAAAGTTATTATAAAATATTGATTATAGTCCCTGTGCTATACATTACATTCCTGTGACTTATTTATTTTAAAACTGTAGTTTGCACCTCTTAATCCCCTTCAACTATTTAGCCCCTCCCCTGACCCCCTCTCCTCTGGTAATCAGTAGTTTGTTCTCTGTATCTGTGAGTCTGTTTCTGCTTTGTTATATTTATTCATTTGTTTTGTCTTTTACATTTCACATGTAAGTGAAAGCATACAATATTTGTCTTTCTCTGTCTGACTTATTTTACCTAATACCCTCCAGGTCCAACCATGTTGTCACAAATGGCAAGATTTCATTCATATATAAATATATATCACATCTTCTTTATCCATTCATCTGCCAGTGAGTACTTAGTTGATTCCATATTTCAGCTCTTATAAATAGTGCTGCTATGAACATGGGGGTGTACATATTTTTTTTCATATTAGTGTTTACATTTTCTTCAGATAAATACCCAGGAGTGGAATTGTAGGAACATCTGAGTATTATTTCAGAATGAAACCAGGTTGGACTCCTACTTCATATCATGTGCAAAACAAATTCCAGATGGATTAAGGAACAGTAATTTTAGAAGTAAACTTCGGAGGCCACATGTAAAAGTTAAGAGGGAGACCTTTTAAATAAGAACAGAAATGCATAAACTGTAAAGAAATATAGATAGACTTTCTCTATAAAATTTGTAATGAGAATGGTAGATTAAAGGCTAAAATCCCACAAAAAATTGTTAAACTGACAAGAAGACAAAATGCAATAGAAACTTGAACTGGAAAAGAATTATGGATAATCAGTTCACACCAGAGAAAATTCAAAGGCTAATAAACATAAAAATATGGTGAAATAGGATTAGGGGAATACATGTGAAACAAACAATAAAATACCATTCATACCTATCAGACTGGAAATAATATTTATTGCTAGTGGAAATCTTGGGAGAAACATATTCTCATCTATTGCTTGTAGAAATGTACATTGTTATAGCTTTTTTGGATATGGGAGAGGAATCTATCACTATCTACTTCAATTTAAAAGATACCTATCCTTAGACCTGGCAATCCCACTCCTGAATATCTATCCCATAGCAAGTAAAGCACCAATTCATTAGGTTAGATGATCAGGGATGTTGACTGTATCGTTGTAAAAAAAAATGCTATAGATGAATAATTGGATTAATTATAGCACATCAACAGTGTGGAATATTAGGCTGTCACTAAAAAGACTGAATTAGCATGGGTGACTTTAAGATTCTACTAAAATTGTATTAAGCAATAATAGTAAGATGCAAATAAGTGTATACAATATTATATTTTTAAAAAGCAAATAAAACTATGTACATGTGGGTAATTACATAAGTAAATTTTGACAGATTACTATCTGGGAGTGAAAATGAATTCATGGAAAGTTATAGAATAAAGAGAAAGTTTAAAAAGGTCCTAATAAAAAATCCACATGAAATCTTTCATTTCAGTACAATCATACTTATGTAAATGATACATGCATAAAGAAATCTGAACGGTAGATCTGCTCGTCAGACGATCATGATATACTAAATGAAAAAGAGCTGCAAAATAGTGAGCATAACAGTTTTGTTTTGGTAAAACAGAAATTAAAAACAAACATTTAAAAATGTATAGGTTTGTATCAACTATGAGAAATATGTGGAAAGATACACCCCAGGCTTCTTAATATTTTCTTTTCAGTGGGATGAGAGCAGAGTCGGGACATTGGCAGGCAGGTAGAAATGGTTAACTTTGCATTTAAATGTAACTATTTTGTTTCACTTATTACAAAACAATCAAAGACAAATGTTAGAAATTTTAGAAAGATAGTGCATACATATTACAGGCAACTACAGAAAATCTAGGTAAATAGAAAATTATGATGAAGAAAACAAAAATCACTTAATTCCAGAATACAAAAATACCTACTGTTAGCATCATCTTTGGTTAACTTTTTCTAGGCTTTTTTTTTCCTGTTCCTGTATAGAATTAAATGTGTATAAAAAATTTATATATCCCATTTTGCATTTTTTGGGTGTATATATTTTTCTTTATGATTTTTTGATTAATAAATACTGGGAGATTTTCTATATCATTAAGTAATCTTTGAAAATATTTCTCATATTGACATAATATAAAATTTTAAAAATATATCATAATTTATTGATTCGTTACAGCATTTTCTCATTTCAAAACATTTAGAATATTTCTTTTTGTTATTCTAAACATCTTGTACCTAATATCTGCTCTTTAAAAAATGTATTCTCAGTATATTACTTGAAATTCCAGACTTCTATGATGCTCAATACCTTACAAAAACTAATAAAATAAATTTTATCCTTTGAAGATTTCCCAAGAACTGCTGCTCATGCCTCATTCATGGTCACTTTTTTCCCTCTTCTCTTAAAATCAGAAGTTGACTAGATTGGGGAATAATCTATTCGCATTTAGGACTCTCGCTTCTGGAAAATGAGGAATCTTTGCATACTAACTATTAAAAATCCTAAAACAAACAAAAAAAAGGACTCAACACATTGCAGTGAATCACAAAATTTTCTTTCATGATTTTTTTCGAAGAATAAATTTCTGGAAGTGAAATTCGTCTGTCTAAACTACAGAATTTTTAAGGTACTTGAAATTTATTGTTAAATAGAACTCTAGTAAATTTGTGTCATTAACCCTCCTGCCAGAAGTATAAGATGAAAGTGTCTCCCTCAAGTCATTATTATTAGTTACAAATCATTGTTAATTTGAAAGGCTAAACCAAAAAAAAAAAAAAAGAAAGAAAGAAAAGGGTTTCATTAATTTTTAAATTTGCATGTCTTTGGTTTTGAGTAAAGTTGTACATTTTTCTTTTTTTATTACTTTTTTTAGGAGTATAGTTGCTTTACAATGTTGTGTTACTTTCTGCTGTAGAGCAAAGTGAATCAGTTATATGTATAAACATATCCCCTCTTTTCTGGATACATTAAATGATCATTTGTATATTTAATTTTATAAATTTTATATTCATGTTTCTTCCCATTTTGTATTTGGATAGTGTGTGTGTGTGTGTGTGTGTGTGTGTGTGTACACTACATACCTTACAAAAGAACAATACACTTATTTGGAAAAAATAACATTTCTGAATAAACTTATCATAAGATTATTTTCATTTTAATTAAAGCAAATTAATAGGGTAATTAGCCACAAAATGACATTTCAGTTTCCTAGAAAATTCCACTCCAGTGTGAAAAACTTGGAATTTCTGTTTCAAAAGCAATAAATTGTCTTATGTAATTAAGATACAATTATTATCCTTGAAGAATTTGTATTTAAACAGGAAGATGTTCATTCAAACTTCATGCTCAAGAGAAGGAGCTGTAATATTATAGAATAGTGTCTTCTCCCACTTACAACATTAAAAGCCAGTACTCAATCGTGGAAATAACATTGGATTTGTAGTTCAAGAAAACAAGTGCTGACTATGTTGCTATCTAGCTGAGTGAGTTGGAAATGTCATTTGACCTTTTATAAGCCTTATTTTTCTCGTTCATTAAATTACAAAGTTGTATAAAATTGGCATTCTCTCTCACTTATCCTACTTTGTCTTCATATCACCTTTATTAAGTCATTTACATGCTTATTTATGTGTTTACTGTTTGTCTCCTCCCCACTGGAATTTTAGCTCCACAAGAGAGAGGATTTTGGGTTAATGCTTATCACTAGCGCCCAGAAGAAGGCTAGCACGCAGTGAGTGCCCCATTAAAAAATGTCAAAAGAATTGGCTGCTTGTTGTGTGCTAAGTGCTAGGGATTTGATGATGAGTAAAACCCATGCTCGTATGGGATTTATAATCCAGTGGATGAATTTCTAAGCTGCCAAATAACTCTCTTCAGAGAAGAGAATACAGTCCATCTCCAATTAAGAAATTAGGAATTAAAAGTGGAAATATAACATATAAAACGTCCAAAGTATCTGAAAAATATATTAACTCAAAAAATGAGAACTTAAGCAATGCACAGAAATAGATTAAAAATTTTTTTTTCTAAACAGAACTTATGCCATGCCTTGCCTTGTTTGAAAAGGAAATAGTGAAGGACCAGCAATATGCAGATGTGATATCCATGGCAAGAAATTTATTGCATTTAAAGCACCAAGAACTTCAAAACAAGATATATGATGTACATATAAAAACATAATTATAAAGTACCCTCAGGAAGAAAATTCACATTTAAAATCTTAAAATGAAAAATATAAAATATTAAAGAAATAATGCCATAAACAGTATCTAGACTAACATATTAATGTTACCTTAAGAAGTTAAAATAATTTTAGCCTATATTATTGAGACCACTAGCACAAACAGATTTTACAAATTATCTTCACTTTTGCTTTCATTAATACTTTTATTTCTGAGATTGTTCTTTAGTAAATATAAATTATAACTACTTGTAGAAACTTCTGGCATAATTTTAGATACACAGATGGAGATAAAAACTCAGGGGCTTAAATTATACAGATCCACCTGAATAATGGAGTCTGCCGGTCATGCTTTGGAGGTAAAGGCTCATACAACCTTGTCTGAATTTGGAAACCTTGATCATGACATTCAGCTTTACTAAGATCCAACTACAGCACCCACAGAGCATGTCTTTTCATTCCTATAGTTGAATGTGTGGCTGTTATTTTGTGGTTCTTAGAGGAATTTTTCAGCTTTTAAAAATTACTTGACTATAGAGGAAAATCTATTTCTTCCTGGGGCAGACATCCTGGTACACCAGAGACTAAGTGTGAAGGGTTTGTTTTGTAAGGAGTCTAAGTGCTACAGCGTTTCCTGATTTGTAATCTGTAGAGATTTCCAGCCTCTTGTTCTTCCTCCAGAAAGATGTAGGTACCATTTTACTATAAGGATTTTAGAACAATCACATGATTTCTCTGACTTTAATAACTTAGTAGTTGCCATTATTTTAGAGTTTGTTTTCCAGGAAACCACTTTACTGAAACAAAATCCTAGATATTTAAAATTATTTTATATCTCAAGTGATGTATTATAACCTATTTCAAAATGTTGAGTCTCTTACAAAAGCTATTGTGTTGGGTTGTTGAATTGTTAATATTCAAATATTCTTTAATTTCCAGAAGAGTGAGTATACAATGTAACCTTAATGTGAATGAAGAGAATCTTCCCCAATCTAATCAATTTCTAATTTTAGGAGGAGAGGGGAAAAAATGACCATAAGTGAGGCACAAGCAGTAGTTCTTGGGAAATTTTCAAAAGTATGAGATTTATTTTATTTAATTTTTTTTAGGTTATTAAGTTTCACAGAAGTCCAGAATTTCAAATAATATATATCAACTCCCCTTTCACCCTCATATATTTGCTATTACAATTAGTGGGATAATGGATTAATACTTTATTTCTTCCATGCCCTTTCAAACATATAATGCAATTTTAAGTAAAGAAGAGTTTTCATTGACAGTTATTATTGATTAATGATGGGAATTTCAAGGACTAAGGCAAACCTAGAGCAGTATTTTTTTAGGAAGGGAGCTTTTAGACCCACTCAGATTATAGCATGCAGAAAGCCACTCATTCTACTAAGGAACAGGTTAAGTCCTTTCTAGAATTTCCCATGAAAGAAACTGTTAGATTTTAGGAAGGCAGAGTTATACCAATTCTATTTCATTTTCTTATCTATTGTTGCCATAATGCACGTGTACAGTTCAACTGGTTTTCATTTGAGTCCATTACTGAGTCATACTGCAACAATTTGAATGTAAAATGCTTCACTACAAAGCAATAAAAAGCAATCAGCAATAAAAAAGAACCAACTATTGATACATACATAACTTGGGTGTATCTCAAGAGCACTATGTTGAGTGAAAAAAGCCAATCTCAAAATTTCCTATACTATAGGATTCCATTTATATAACCTTCTAAAAATGATAAAATTATACAGGTGGAAAACTGAGTAGTGGTTATCAGGGGCTCAGGGTTGTGGGAGAGAGTGTGCGGGTAGCATGAGAAGGATATTTGTGGTGATAGAACAATTCTGTATCTTACTTGTGGTGGTAGTCAGACAAACTTACACATTTGAGAAAATGGCATAGAAATATGCAAGCACATTTTACCAAAGCTAATTTCCTGGTTTTCATAAAGTATTAAAGTTATGTAAAATGTAACTATTAGGGTAACGGGTGAAGGGTACCTGCAACCTCTATGTACTATTTGGCAAGTTCCTGTGTATCTATTAATTATTTCAAAAAATAAAAAAGGACCATTATTATTACCAAATAATCATGGTCTTTTAATCACTTGAAACTTTTGCCTGTGAATTTAATTTTTAACTTAAGATACATTTTAAAAATATTCTGTCATATATTAGAGATACCAAATAAACCCAAATTTGAAGTCTTGAAGTCTGTCTTTCATAAAATATGTCTTTTGTGTTCAGTCACCTCCCTGCATATTATATTTTAGTAACAAATTAAAAATTTCAAAATGTAAAGGTAAGAATCAGAATTCAAGAAAACTGATTCTAATAAATGCACCAGCCAAAATGATGTAGGAAGTGCCAGGGTGAGAAGGAAGAAAAGAATTGTAGCAGTTTCTTGGATTTTTACTGAGGTTTTCTGTGTAGACTTCTAAAAACTTCCTTTATGTCTTACTCAGTTAAAAAGGGTGATGGCAATATATCTTCTGTTTTAAAACCCCTAAATAAACTGAGGATTTAAAATGATGACTGCAATATTATATTTTCTACAGGGTTTATAACTGAAACAGCATGGGGCTTAGACCAGCAGAACCGTGTTCAACTCTGGCTGTTGCTCCACCGGTTACAAAAAAGTGATATGTTAAAAGCCACTTGGAAGTGGACTGAATCAAGAGAGAAAAAAAATATATCGGAGTCAGAGGTATAGTAAAATCCTTGTTTATGGAAAACAAGGATGAAAAAATTGTATGAAAATCCACAGCATCTGCTGGAATTGGCAAATGCATGGCCATTGTAATTCAGATGAAAGCAACTTGAGTTTAGTGGTGGTCATAGTTGATGAATAAATGAAACATGAAAAAGTGGAAAATATCACATGACATCATTCTCAGGATTACAGATCCCAAGGAAAGGAGAGAGGTGGGCAGTAGATAGAAAAAGATATATAGAGTGAGAGAGATCTTACGAATGGAAGAGAAAGGATTATGGGGAGAGTATAAAGATAGCCATGGGGGATAGTTAGTGGATCAAGGTTCCTGAAGTGGCTGGAAGGGATGGAATTCAGAGCAAAGAGAAAATGTTTACCCTGGCACTAGAGGGGTCCCTCTTCTACTGAGAGGAGAGAAAATCGTAGGGATGGCGTTTTGATTAGTAGTTGCTTCCTCCATCATTTACTCCAGCTAACTCAGCCTTTAACAGTCTTTCTCCCTAATTGTCAGTTTCTATTAGCAATTCTTGTATCATTAAGATTCTTTTTGAGTGGGTTTTTGAAACTTAAATCTGCTTTCTCTTCAGAGATCTGAAAATAAATAATCTTTTTACTTTTTGAAAGAAATTGTTAATAATCTCAGTTACTATTTCCAGGTAGTATTCTCACAGATAAAATAAATTCTAAAAAAATATTAGTAAGTAAATAGAAATGTAACACACTCATTTCAGGTAAAAGATACAATAAAAGATTCCTCCATAGGGATAACTATGACATAGTAATAACATTTTATCTCCCTGAAGGAAGGAGCTGAACACATTCAATGTAATTTAATCTAGGGTAATGGGTTAAGTACCATTCAGTTCAAAAATATGTAATATTTACAAAAGACAATATGAGATAAGAATTTAGAAGATTGTCAGCCAACATATAATATGCTTTCAAAATAATATATCAATAAAACAAATTATCAAGATACACTCAGTGTCTTTAAGATTCATCTATTTCTATTGTTAAAATATGGAGGACATTTCTTGCTTTTCCCTTTGGAGAATCTATTCTCCTCTCTCCCAGAAAGAGCATCCTGATTTTCCTTAGAGAACTACTCCTCTTCATTCTTTTCTCCTATGACTTAGGTGAGTCTGGCCACATACTCAGCTTCTGCCAACATGCCTCAGATTGGCTAAAATAATTACAGTGATGCTCAATCCCAGGATTTTTTCTGGAACTATTGGAAAAGAGATCTTCTGTTCTGTTGGCATTGTAAAGCCAGTAAAATATAAGCCTGGAGGTGTTGTGACTGTCTTATTTCTATAAAGATAACAAAGGCTTGATAATAAAGCTAACAGAAGAAAACAGCTGAGAATATGGAGAAAAACTGAGCCTTTATGACACTGTGTGAGACTCTGAACCCCTGGCCTGTTCAGATATGAGTCAAATACTTTTTCTTTATTAACAGAAGATAGTTTGAGTGTATTGCTGATATTGTAACCTAAAAAAATCCTATTTAATACTCTTGAAAGTGAATATTCATGACATTTAGGGAATTAATATTGACTAACTATGTTCAGGAATCCATATACTTCTGAATTCTCGGTAAATATGATAAATCTGTGAAAAACTGATGCTTCTTATCACCAAAAATTACCGTAACATATTGATATGGATAGTACAAAATGGTCTTCTTATAATCAACCAAGTATTATTTTGTTGTAATGATACTATATTAGTAACTCAAAGTTCAAAGTTACCATCATTAATTTATAATTATAGAACTAAGGATAAGAATGAGTAGATACTGGAGTACAAAAGTATCTGAAGGATTAGTGACTTACTCCTGTACAGTGCTATAAGCTTCTCAGAAATGGGGGCATTACAAATACAACTTGTTACAATTTGATGGAAGACAATATACCAATAGATATTATTCCTTAATAAGTTGCAAACTAATTAAAATATTAAGGAAGTCTGTGGCTTCACCTTAATTCAACACTTACTGAATGCTTCTATTATTCAAAACAAATGACTAGCTTTTATGAAAAAACAAACCACTTATGGATAAATTATTTTCCAAATAAAAGTTGAGTGTGACTCACTATGAAGAACAAATAAAATCTGGGAAATTATTATTTACTAGGACACACTATTATGTGACCCTGAGCACAAAAAGCAAAAGCTAAAAGAGGAAATATTCTTTCTCAAATTAAAAACAACCAACATCTCAATGGGTGAGATAATCTTGTTAATGATACTTTTATGAGGACATTGAGTTTATTCACAATCTTAGTTTTCTGTGGTAACAGAATAGAATTATTGCATTCTTTCCTAAAGCTGTGAGTTGATTACATAGAATTGCAAAGACCCCCAAAAGCAGCTGAGCACCACCAGTATGGAATCCATCCGACCAAGAGGGCAGTATATCCACTAACAGACAAAAAAAAGTGCATGCTGACTACTTCACTGATGGTAAGGGGAATGGATGATACTTCTTTTTCTGCTGGATAGAATCCTGGAGAATAATAAGGATAAGCAACATAGGTGTTGCTGTAGGTTTAATGTGTGTGACCATAAATTTATCAAGCCTGGAGCCTTGCCCTGGCATGCTACAACTAATGCAAAGGTCTGAAAGTGCCCTGAAGAATGTTTCTCATTTGCTTTACAAGTGCAGACCCAAAGGGTATAGACTAGCTAACAAGTACCTGGGGAAAGACTTATTCACAAGGACCAAATGGCTCTAACTCATGGCTCAATTTACTTCTAATGTGGACATCTTTTTAGGAGAATGTATGATCTAGTCGTCGATGAAGTTCATGATAGGAAGGAATTTGGTTTCAATTTAAGAATAATGAAATGACATAATTTAGTCCTTTATGATGGTAATAATACTGCTTGATTCAGTCCTGGAAGGAGGTACAGGAAATTTAAAAATAAATAGCTAAGACCATTGCTAACTGCTTTATATGCCTGGTCTATTGACTTCCGAACTTTGTGAGATCGATACCATAACTGCATTGCATCACTGTATAAACTGGGGCACAGAGAGATTCTTTAACTAGCAAAGTCATCATGTCTGGTTATGTAGCAGAGTCACAGTTGGCTTTCTGGAAGTACAATCAGTGTGACTGAACTCAGAAAGAGCCCACTCCAGGGTTTAATGCTCTTTGGTTGCTGTCTTGAGATGCTTAATAACTGTATCTTTGACTTTATATTTTGTGAGTGAAGTCCAGTGCAACCATGGAGCATGAGCCAGGGGCTTGGAGCCTCAGCTCTTGTGTTGTCCTGCCTTCACTCGCTGTCCCCCGGTGCTTTGGACGCCAACAAATTGTCTATGCCTCTTTGATCAATGCCATGCTCTTCCCTGAGGGTCAGTGTTGGGCATGTTCCCCATGGGTCTAGAGGGATGGGGGGAGGACAGTGGCTGTCTCTGCCTGGGACTGGATAGCCCACTCCTGTATTTAGCATATCCCGATGCAGAAGCTTTCCTGTCTGCCATGGGATGTGGCTGCCCATCCCTGGTGGGCACCTGGCATTTCATTTTGCACTGGACCCCGTGAATAATATATTCAGCCCTCAGTAGAGTTTAGATTCAAATCCAGTTCTGCCTAACAACAAGAACCTCTAGAATTGGAACCAAGGGTGCGTAGTTAAGAATTAATTTTCAAGACTTAGCATAGTATAGAAGAAAAGGCACTGAATTTTCGATCAAAACACCTGACTTGAATGAAAACATCTGATTCCAGATCTATCATTTACTTCTTGTAGCACCCTGGGCAAGAAACTAAATCTCTCTAGACCAGGAAATCTGTAAACATTCTGCAAAAGGTCAGAGAGTAAATATTTTTCAACTTTGCAGGCCATACAGTCTCTATTGCAACTACTCAATTCTATCATTACAGCACAAAAGTAGCCATAGACAAATGAGTATATAAAGAAAACCTTATTCATGGACACTGAAATTTGAATTTCCTATAATTTTTATGTGTCATGAAATATATTTTTGATTTTTAAAAACAATTTAAAAATATAAAAAAACATTTCTAGTCCCTGGGCTATCCAAAAATAGGTAGCATGAGATGGATTTGACCATAGTTAGCAGACCCCTGGTCTAAAGCCATTATTTACTCATTCATTCATTGATCACTGTTCAGTGATATGTGCTTATCACTGTACTAGGCATTAGGCATCAAAAGACATGTTTTCATTTCTCAAAGAACCCAGATTCTCATGGAGGAGACACTTAAACAAACAGTTATTATTCCATATAATAAATGCACACTGTAATCTGTACAAAGTGATAGAGTAGTATGGAGGAAGGTGAGATTGGGGGGATAAGGATGATGATAACGTGTTATTAGTTACTATTATTGTCATGAAGAGTAACAGAAATATCTACTAAGAAGGTTAAATATGAGAATAGAGGGACTTCCCTGGTGGCGCAGTGGTTAAGAATCCGCCTGCCAATGCAGGGGACACGGGTTTGATCCCTGGTCCCGGAAGATCCCACATGCCACGGAGCAACTAAGCCCGAGAGCTATTGCTACTGAGCCTGGGCTCTAGAGCTCACGAGCCACAACTACTGAAGCCCGCGCGCTCTAGGGCCCACGTGCGGCAACTACTGAGCCCATGTGCTGCAACTATGAAGCCCGCGGGCCTAGAGCCCGTGCACTGCAAGAAGAGAAGCCACTGCAATGAGAAGCCAGTGCACTGCAACAAAGAGTAGCCCCCGCTCACCACAACTAGAGAAAGCCGGCACACAGGAATGAAGGCCCAAGGAAGAAAGAGAGAGAGAGAGAAAGAAAGGAAGGAAGGAAGGAAATTAAAATAAAAAGAAAATAAAAATTACTTTGTAAAGGCTAAAGAACTCTACAAATGTTAACAACTATTATTGTCTATTAATTTTCTCCAGAAATTTACCATTTATTAACCATAGATTCTCTACAAATAAAAAAAGTAACGACTCTAAGATAACATTGGCATAACACTATTCATTCTGGTATGGGATTTTTTAAATGAATTTTGAAAATCAAAGACATTTTAGCTAATGAAACATAACTCTCCCTGCCAAAACGCATGTCTGTGCAAGTGCACACACACACACATTCTCAAGTTGGTTATAAAATGGTTTTACTAATACTACAGAAAACTGCTTGAGCCTCTTAAGGGCACTCTTGTAAAGCAGCTTGATATGTTATTTAAATTTCCAACAACTCTATAAGCCATTGGAAGAAATTATTTAATTTTTTCTATTATTGTAATAAAGTCTGTGATTTACCAACATTAAAAATTTCCACTTACAATCTAAAATAGAAAAAAATAGTGTGTATTAAAGACTTGCTTTCGGTCTTCACAGAATGTTAAGAATATTGTACATTTAGAAAGATGTTCATTAAAAGACATTTGCCCATAAGTCACTGAAATAATAAAATTCTACATATAGTTAAGTATGCTTAATGCATCTCCACTGCTTGCTAGGAACAAGGCACAATGTTAGTCCTGGTATCCCTATCTAGTAGACACTATCAGTACCATTATTTCATAGATAAGAAAACAGACTTAGAAAAAGTAATTAACTTGCTGAGAGCATCACAGCTATTAAGTAGTGGAGATGGAATACAAACCTGGATCTGTATGATTTAGACCTTGAAGTTCATAAGCACCACCTCATGTTGATTTTCCCAGGCCTGAACGAACAAATGACAACAGACTAATCAGAAATATCTCAGCTTTGGAAAAAAGGGAAATGTCTTTCCTAAAAAAATATCTGATATTAAGTCCCAAGTTGTTTTAATTTTTGATATGTGTGAATATATTCATGTATATATTAGAATTTGTGTATATGTGTGTGTATATATATATATATACACATACATTCATATGTATTTTGCATATCTTATGTGTATGTATACATCCATCCATACACACACACACACACACACACACACAACATCTTACAATTCTAATTTAGAAATGCAATCACATATCACATGTACTTTATGGATTAGAGGAATCCTAATTTGGGTTTTATATTCAAATATATCATCTCTGTCCCAGAAATACAACCATCGAATTGGGAACATGACTATCAGATAATTTATAACAGTTAGGATACTCATTCTACTAAGTAGTTTCTTGCTATACATAAAATATTCTCCTGAGTAGCCAGTCTATATGTTTTTCAAAATAGAACAAATTAACTTTCCTTTAAAATGACTCAGAATTTAACAAGTAAGCTCTGATTCCTAAGTTACTTGTTAAAATGCAAATAGATGCTTTTTTCAGAGTAAAAAGTTAAGAATTTGTGTAAAAGTCCAAGTTGTATAAAAATAAAAAGAAGACTTTAAAGACAGTGCTTTATAAGGTGCAGGGGTCATCAGAGTTGCTTGTTGAAATACTGTTTCCCTGATCCCAGATCAGAGATTCTGATCCAGTAGATGAGGAATGAGGCCAAGATATATGCATTTTTAAAAAAACAGGTAGATGAGGTTATTTTCATATAGCAGGCTTAGGGACAACACTTGGGAAATGACTTTAAGAGGAAAACAGTTAAGGCTTTTATTTTTAATTTTTCCCTAGTTCTAGTTTGGGAACATTCTAGACACTTAAGAGAGGCAAAAGCCTATTTGCTCTATATGCCTTTATTTAAAAACAACTCTCAAAGGAAGCAAAGCCTGCCAATGGAAATAGTGGCAATTTTCCAAGCAGTTTAGGGCCAGAATAAAGAACACTGCAGACAAAGACCAACTGACTGCTACCCTTTGCAGCTTAAAAAGTCTAAACAAGATGCAAAATCTCTCATACGTGGCCCTTCCTTGACAGCTGAAGAAAAGGCGTTGTTGATCAGGCCCTCACATACTAAATAAAAACCTTCAGGTAAGGAAATGGTAATTTTAAGACACAAACCCTGGTACACCAGTTGGAAGTTCACCAGTTTGAAGACTGAAACAAACAAAACAAGAAACAAAGAAAACAAAAGCTTGCAAATATTTTCTATATTCATCCGCTATCCAGAAGGCTTTTCATTCCTGGGACTCTTGACAAAAGTGTCAATTATCTCAAATATAACTTTCAAACGTCATTATTTTGCTGCAATAGTAATTCTTGGTAATGTCAAATGTGAAACCCTGGGGCTGACAAAGATGTAGCTTGATTCTCTGAATGGGTCAAAGGCTTTTGCCTTTATTATGAATTCAGTTGCAAAAAATGCACTATGATGACATTTCTTACAAGAGTGTTGTAATGGCTTCTTCATATATATGAAGATATATATCTATGTATGCATGTGCACATGTATATATCATACATATTATACATATACATAATATATATATTGTTTCTATGCTCACATTCACTTCATGAAGGAAGTACTTTTATAAATTCACTTTGCCTTTCAAAATGCTTTTAAGACTCATGCAAGACATGGCATTTAGCTTCAGTTTATTCAATGTGAGTTTTCTTCTAGCCTCCAGGCAGCTGTCACTGTGTAGTGGTTAAGAGCACAGGCTTGTGATATTACAGAGCCTGTAATCTTACTACCTGTGTGACCTTGGACAAGTCACTTAACCTCCCCAATTCTCAGTTTCCTTATAGGGATGACAATAGTACCCACTGTACTATTAGTAATAATAACAGTGCATGGGGATGGTTTTAGTACCTTCTTTATGTGGTTGTGAAGATAACAATAATACATTGTTTAAGTATAATTTTCAAAAAGTTAACAATATGACTCTTACACAAATATAAAATAAACACGTATCAAAGGTTTTATTCAGCTCGTTAGTTAATCAATAAACTAATCAGATGGCAAGGCTAATTCACAGGATTTTGAGGATCTGGGTATCTATAGGCATTTTGAAACATTATTAGTATAAGATTTCTAGGTAAGATACAAAACTGATTAATGTCCTGTGGGATACCAATCCATAACAGTTGGATTTATTTTTCTCCTGGATAGAAATTATTTCGATCTGTGTTAGAAAAGAAATCTACAAGTTAACAGGTAACTTCACGAAGTCTGGACTATTCATCAATAGCAAATAGTGAATTTAACAAAGCACATTCTCTAGATTATTAAATAATTTGGAATGGGCAGGTTAGATATTAAAAGCACTCACCCTTGCCTTGTTAACATATCTTAAATAATTTTTCTTAATACATTTAATGTACAAGGACTCTATGAAAATTAGTTACTAATATTTTTATCACCATTATATATTTTGTAGGTCAAAATGTTTTGTTCACCCAATTACGTTATCACTTTTCTGTATCATAATGCTTGTCCATCATATTAGTAAATTCTTTTCATATATATAAGAACATCTAAAGAGTTTTTTAGACTATACTGAGATCACACACTGCTCTTACTACTAGCAGGAACCAGAAGGATATCTATGGATTTATAGCAAATATTGATTAATTAATTGATCATTTTCTCATTCAGCCACTATTGATTGAATGTCAGACTCTGAGAATACTGCACTGAATAGGATACAGTCTTTTCTTTCATGGAACTGTATCTAATAGTTATTTATATGTTATATTTATTTAAAACTCACTTCTATTTCAAATGTCAATATATATGCCATTAGCATTGATTCAAAAAGGAAACCACAGCAAAGCATTTTTGTTAAGTGATACCAACCGTCACCCAGGAACTTCTTTACACAAATTATCTGGAGCAAGCCCATCCAGTTGCAGCTCTTCTACTTCTGTACATTCATTTTTTTAAACATCCAAAATATTTTTCTGTATTTTTAGGTAACCAAGATTCGGTGAGATGTCACTAAATACACATTAAACAGATATTCTTAAATCTATTTTGCTGACACTAATTTCAAGACATTTATTTATTCTATCAATAAAAGAATATTTTCTATAAAGTGAAGAAGAGAAATCATGAGAAATTAATATTTTTATGATGATAAACCAGAGCATAAAATGAGCTAGTGAGTAATAAAATTGTATCATTGTAATACATATCATTTATGTTATGACCAACAGTATTCCTGTTCTAAAAATACACTTATGTGCATATGCTGATGGACTCATTGATATTCTTCATACTGCACTTCACTGAGTCAATACCCATGGGTATTTTTCATTATCTAAAAACCCATACATATAGATGAACTTACACACAATGAATGGATTTTACTTTATGCTGTGGTTCTGAGGAAAACTGTTTTACCTTTTCCCCCAAAATGATATATACAAAGACGTACATTTTTACATATAACTTCAAAGGGCTCACAAACCCTCTAGGATTGTATTCTAGAGTAAAAAATATACTACGGAAGACTTATGTCTACATTAAAAATTTGAATGCCCAGCGAGAAAATGGGTTTTTATGCTCTGCCTAACTATTTTCAAAATGAAAAATTCGTTTGCAAATTTAATAATGGGACTCTATTTTGTAAATAAGACTAAAGGTCAAGTTTGCTTAAATTAGGGGAATACAATTGTATATGTCAGACTAAAGACTATTTCGGGGTTAAAAATTTCAAACAAGGAATAGTGGTTAGTCATTTCATTGAGATCATATTTACACTTCTATTGCCAAAACTAATTATTGGTTTTAACTGAGGATATAAGTAATCTCCTAAGTATTTATAAATTGTATACACTTTTGATTAAACAATGAGGTCTCCAGCATTATTTTTACAAACAATTTAAATAAATGATTATTTCTCCAAAGGAGGACCTGTATATTACCTCCATAAGAAAAACAGTGTGCCTTGCGTGAGTGGCTCGTTTATGTGGAGCAACAAACAGTGGTAATTACACACTTAGTTAATAGAAGGCAAGTGTGCAAACCTAGATGCAGCACTTCTCTGTCCCACTCAAGCCAGTGTGGAAGTGGGGATGTAATCAGGAGATCCCTAAGGAAACAGGAAATCCCAAGAGAATTATTGTAAGGGGTACAATTGTAAGGGCACGTCCTCCTTCTCAGGAATGGAGGATTTTGCCCTCGGCCAACTTTGGAGGATTTAGATTTTAAGCTTATTAAGAAAGGTGACAATTTCTTTTGGCACATCCAACATATCATATGCTTCACTTGACAATTTCAATGCTGCATTTCAGATTCTTCATGTTATATACAAATATAGAATGTTACTTAGCCTCAAAAAATAATGCGTGAAAAATGAATCCTTTTAGAAATAGTGAATAATTTTCATGAAGTCACCCAACCAAAATATCAGCGTTTGGAGACAAAACTGAAGGAAGAAGGAAGTGTTGATGAGGCTGTAAAGGAACCCACTTGTTGCTGCTGCTGTGTATGCTCTACTGTACTGGCAGGTTGCATGGTGAACCTTTTCAAACGGAGAGGCAGAATGAAAGACAGCAGCAGGACAGATCTTATTGACTTTTTATTTATTTATTTTTTGCATGCTGATTTTGACAACAAATAAAAACCATTATTTGTCCACCTTTGAAATGGGACCACATCTGCAAACGGTTTTCTGTTGATGAGCAGCACTTGAAAAATCCAGAATGGAAACTGAGAGTTTGTTTGCTTGTTTGTTTGTTTTTGTTGCTTGGGAAGAAATGGATTTGATAAAATATGAAGTAATTATTTTCACTGTTTGATCCAGAAAGTTGAATCAAAGTATTAATCTATATTTTCAAATGAAAATCTACACACTCAAAATGTTTTGTATTTAGTTCTCAGAAAGTCTATGTCTGTTATAAAGCCAAAATGAAGATTTATTTAATTTTAAATTTTCAAGCATTAGATATGAATTTTGTGGTTGATTCAAATCCTTTCGTCTTTGATTTCACTCTATTTCCCTTGCTCTCTACTTAGTGTCTAATTTACTGCTGATCGGCCCCTCCTCCATGGGGGAGGTGTGAAATAAAAAAAGATAGAATCTACACAAATTAATTCTCAGTTCTGAGCAATATTAAGAAGCTCACTGGGAACAAAGGTTTACTATGCTCTTTTAAAATAAAAATTTGGATTATCTGTAGATTTCAATTTTCCATTACCATTGTTACAGATAATTGAGTTGTATTTATACTTAAACTGAATTTGTTATAAAATTTCTTTTAAAGTAACGAAAAGGCCTAAAAATATTCTTATCTTTCCCTAGACATGAGACTAATATTTTTTAATGCTTAACTAATCGAACTTAAATGACACTCTCAGCTCATGTTATGTCAGAGAGTACAAGTTCCCCACTTTGTCAGTTATTTTACAAAGTAGGTTTTTAAAATTCTCATGTACAAACTGAAGAATGTAGAGACATATGACAACCTACTGGATTTCTTAAGAGATGAGACAGAATTTACAGAAGGATCTGAAAATAATATAATACTATGAAACATCACAAATATGGGAAGAGACAGTACAGTTACCTTCCCATTCCCATTCCCAGATGGCATTATAGAAATCTTCGTAACTTCTGGTCTAGATCTACGGCAGAGTAGGCTTAATGGCTAGATGTTAAATGCTCTCCTCTCTCTGACATTTACACCTCAGTGATGAAGAGTCTGTGCAGGAAACCGCAGAAGTTCATTAAGTTACCTTAGGAGAGAGGGATATAGATCCTGGGAATGTGTGGTCCCTTTTGGCATGGCTGTCCTGAGGTTAAATACGGTACAAAAACTGGATGCCAGATATTCCTACATCTCCTCCTCATTCTTTTCCAAATAAGGTGTTTCTCTCAGGGCTATCATGGTAGGGATGTATTTTTTGGCACCGAAGTGCAATATGAAAGAACTTTGGGAGTAAAAGGTGAGTGTTTGTTTTGAAGGTTGTTGAAATTATGCTTCATTGCTTTCCAATTTAGTTATTTAATAAACTGACTGAAATATGATTAATTTTTCTAAGTTTTTTTAAAACAGGGCTTTGAAATTTCTCAGCTTTCAAATCTCAATTGCAGAATGTTATTTTCATGCAAATGAGAAGCACACATATTGGAGTACTAGTTTAGGTTTTAAAATCTTGGTGTTCAGAGTTATATGAAAATAGTGTTTGTGCAAAAATCATATTTGTTTATGATATAGAATACAAAATGTAGCATGGTTTGACAAAGAAAATCTAGGAAAAGAAAATTCTTTAAATAGGTAAGGGCAATAGAAATAATGATAGAAACACCTTCTATTATCTATTAATTAGCTATGGACCTTCAAGCACATTCTAGGAGCTGTGATACTATCTTTCCCTAGGCATGAGACTAATACTTTTTAATGCTTAACTAATCAAACTTAAATGACACTCTCAGCTCAAGTTATGTCAGAGAGTACAAGTTCATCCATTCAAGGAATTTATATGATAGTGGGTAAGAGAAATAGTATACAAATAGTACCAATATGACAGGATATATGCTTATAGAGACATATCAAAGTGCAATGGGAACACTAAGCCAGGAAAAACTGACTTCCTGAGATGAGGCAAAGGTTGACTAAGCAGCTAAAAAGTATAAGTGTCAGAGCGGAGTTTGTAAAAATATACAAGGATAGAGTACACAAGGCTAAGAAATCTATAATTTTGCGTGTAACCTAGGGACAGTCATTGATACATATTAAAATAAGAAAATAATAGGAAGGGAAATAGTTTCCAGCTATTCTAGAATGAGGATTTGCAGAAGTATAAAAACAGGTTCCCTGATACAGAACAGTCTCATTCAGGTTCCCTTATTCTGGCTGAGGGAAATAAAGAAATCCTTGCTACCCAAAAGATATCAGTACAAGAGGGCCGAGAAGGCATGCAGGGTTTCTGCAGGTGTGTTGTGGGTAGCATATGATGATGCCTAGAAGTGGTAGGAGAATGCAAGATAAGAACTAACATATGGTGACATTCCAACACATGCCAGGAAATATCTTTTAGCATACATAATCTTATTTCATTTTCACAACAACCCTATAAAGTATGAATTATTTATTAACTCAAAGTTAAATATGGTTAAACTAAGTTCCAAAGAGGTGAACTTGCCCAAGATAATAGCAGTGGTGGAAGAAGAGACAGAATCTGAAACCCTGCCTGTCTGGTATCACAATTTATACTCTTTTTGTAGAATCTCATACCTCAAGTAGCATTTCTGCAATTGAGTGTATAGCAACAGGATGACCAACCATTACCAAATCCTAGTGCCTTTCAGGACATGATTCTGAGCTGACCCCTCTCTGGTTTTATGAGGAAGGGGTGGTGCAGTCAGAAGCTAGGTCAATACAACTCCGTGAGGCTCGAATGGGTTAATCTTTCAAAGAGGTCACAGTACTAGAGAAAAGGGAATAGATGTCAGAGATATTTTATAAGCAGAACTGAGAGGCTATGGTGACCCATTTGATATATGAAGTGAAGGGGAGCTGAGCATTAAGGAATGACTCTTCTGGCTTGGGTGTCTGGATGAAAGAACGTCCAATCAACCAACATATAAAATACGGGAGGAGGTACAAGCTCTATGATTAGGAGATCAAATTTGGCCTGAAAACAAGAGACATACTTTAGTAATTATTCAAATAAATTCAGAAGAGAGAAATAAGGGATTTTGCAACAGCACATTTCTTATATTTCCTGGTAATTAACTTATTGCAGACCCAGGCAAATGAACACTATGGTGGACTATAAAATTCATTATCAGTCAGGTCAGGACAACTCTGAAGATTATTATTTGAGATCACTTAAATATAGCAAATACAAGTTTAAGATTTGAAACAGACACTCCTTTTATGGTGAGAGATATGCAAATCACACTGGAAAGTTCATTGTTCATTTATTATGCTATAGTCTGAAAAGTTGTTAGGGCAAATAAAACATTATGAAGAGTAGGGAAACAGATTTGTTACCATGACATATTTTTATCTGCTTTGGCTATTGCATAATTTGGAATGATTTGGCATAATAATATTTCTTATGATCACTACCTTCAAGTCTGAACATTATTTTTGACTATGGGAGGAAAGACAAAATATGTTCCTAAATATAAAAATTCAGGAGATAGGGAAGGATGGTTGGAGAGGTGGATAGTTCAAATAAAAACAAAAAACTTTTCCTTGCCTTGTTTTGAGAACTTTCATTCTTATAGAATTATATTGAGTTGAAAATAGGTACAATTTATTTCTTTGAATCAATATGACATTTTTGGCTCTCTGTATTCAAAAGAAAGGCAAGAATGTGTTTCATAAGTGAAGAATGTGTTTATGAAAGCACACCTAACACACTGATGGTCATGTGCAGCTGTCAATCTGATTCCCATAATTCCAAGCCTGTTTCTACTGATGGATTTATACTATGGCTATGATTTAATCGTTCACAAGTACTATTGAGTGTCTACAATGTGCCAGGTAGCATTCTAGGTACGGAACTGGGATTAAAACTGAAAAAAAGTCCTTCTCTAATAAGGGAGAGAGACAATAAATAGATCAACAGATAAATATAATTTCCAGGAGGCGTTTGTGCTATGAAGAGTGATAAATGAAAAGGCCTGTTTTACATAAATGAGCTTGAAATAGTGGCCAGGAATCCAATCATGTCGCATTTTACAGGGCATGATAAGGGATATACGTTAGAGTAGAACCAATAGGACTGGCTGATGGATCGGATGGGGGTGAGAGGGAAAAAAAGGGGTCAAGAATGACACAGTTTTGGCCTTAAGCAACCAGGGGTTTATGGTACTATAAGAAAAATAGGGAAGACCTAGGGAGGAACAAGCTTAGATGGAACATATGAAGATGATAGATAGACAGATGGATGGATGTAGATTAGACATTCAAAGGAAGATGTGGCAGAGCTATTTGAGATCTAAGTCTAGGTCATGGGGAATTCAGCCCTGGGACTATAAATCTGGAAAACTGTATGTAAATTTTTTAAAGCCATAGGAATAGTTGAGACAATCTGAGAATGGATAGTAAAGCAAAAAGAGCTGAAGAGAGACTCCTAGAGCATTAAGTCCTGAAAAGGAGGATGAGCTGCAAGGGACACTGTGAATAGACCAGAGGGTCTTGAATCACAATACCTCTGCTCTCTATGTCACTTCTAACTCAAACTGGCAACCCACTACAGATTATAAACTGTTGATATTCTCTATCATAACTGAGAATCAATGCACTGGGAAAACAAAAATCTTTTAAAAGATATATTATGGAGAATGGGGACCACTGAGATTGCTAAATCTAGAATTACAAATTAGCATAAACAAAAATATTTTTCACAGATGGTAACATTATGACTATCCATTTAACAAAAACAAATAGTTCAATTATTGAACAGATACTTCAAGTTGAGGTAGTGTAGCTTACATGATATAGTATGCCATGCTGTCTCTTCAAAAATATTAAAGTCCAAATACTTGGAAACACAATTATTTTATGGTTGCATTAATCTTTTAAATAATTTTTCTAGAAAAATTGAAACTTTATGAAACATTCTTTAACTCAGATAACTGTGTAAGGTTTGGAAGGTAAATATTATTATCACCATTTTGCTAATAAGCACACTGGGATTCAAAGAGGTTGATTAATTTGAATAATGCCATCCAGCTAGGAGCTAGCAGATATATGACCTGAACAAGGACATTATACCTCCTAATCCACCACTCTTCCAAGATCATTTATTAATGTAGTTTGTTTTCTTTTTTACACTTAGAATCAGAGGCACGTATGTTGGTTGCGCAGGTTGTGCGCTGCATGGGTAGCTATGAACAGTGCCCTCACACTAGGCAGTAAGCAGCCTGAGCAACACAAGCGGTGGCTGTGATTAAAATAATACTTTACTTTGACTATACTTCAAATAGCCTCAGAAACATTGTGAGATAAGAACTAAGACCAATTTGTCATTCCATCAGGTATAATTTTCATTTCTCCAAATAATAAAAAAGAAAAACTGGATTTGTCAAATGATGATAATGATGAAGATTATCTGTTAAATCTAAAATTCTGCAGGTTTTCTTCCTGATATGATATTTTATGTCTATTTTTCATTTTCCAGAAACATTTATCTTTTTTTTTTTTTTTTTAAACATCTTTATTGAAGTATAATTGCCTTACAATAGTGTGTTAGCTTCTGCTTTATAACAAAGTGAATCAGTTATACATATACAATATGTTCCCATTTCTCTTCCCTCTTGCATCTCCCTCCCTCCCACCCTCCCCATCCCACCCCTCTAGGTGGTCACAAAGCACCGAGCTGATCTCCCTGTGCTATGCGGCTGCTTCCCACTAGCTATCTATTTTACATTTGGTAGTGTATATATGTCCATGACACTCTCTTACCCTGTCACATCTCACCCCACCCCCTCCCCATATCCTCAAGTCCATTCTCTAGTAGGTCTGTGTCTTTATTCCCGTCTTGCCACTAGGTTCTTTATGGCCTTTTTTTTTTTTTTTTTTTTCCTTAGATTCCGTATATATGTGTTAGCATACTGTATTTGTTTTTCTCTTTCTGACTTACTTCACTCTGTATGACAGACTCTAACTCCATCCACCTCATTACAAATACCTCCATTTCATTTCTTTTTATGGCTGAGTAATATTCCATTGTATATATGTGCCACATCTTCTTTATCCATTCGTCTGTCGATGGACATTTAGGTTGCTTCCAGGTCCTGGCTATTGTAAATAGAGCTGCAATGAACATTGTGGTACATGACACTTTTTGACCTATGGTTTTCTCAGGGTATATGCCCAGTAGTGGGATTGCTGGGTCGTATGGTAGTTCTATTTGTAGTTTTTTAAGGAACCTCCATACTGTTCTCCATAGTGGCTGTATCAATTTACATTCCCACCAACTGTGCAAGAGTGTTCCCTTTCCTCCACACCCTCTCCAGCATTTATTGTTTCTAGATTTTTTGATGATGGCCATTCTGACCGGTGTGAGATGATATCTCATTGTAGTTTTGATTTGCATTTCTCTAATGATTAATGATGTTGAGCATTCTTTCATGTGTCTGTAGGCCATCTGTATATCTTCTTTGGAGAAATGTCTATTTAGGTCTTCTGCCCATTTTTGGATTGGGTTGTTCGTTTTTTTGTTATTGAGCTGCATGAGCTGCTTGTAAATCTTGGAGATTAATCCTTTGTCAGTTGCTTCATTTGCAAATATTTTCTCCCATTCTAAGGGTTGTCTTTTGGTCTTGTTTATGGTTTCCTTTGCTGTGCAAAAGCTTTTAAGTTTCATTAGGTCCCATTTGTTTATTTGTGTTCTTATTTCCATTTCTCTGGGAGCTGGGTCAAAAAGAATCTTGCTGTGATGTATGTCATAGAGTGTTCTGCCTATGTTTTCCTCTAAGAGTTTGATAGTGTCTGGCCTTACACTTAGGTCTTTAATCCATTTGGAGTTTATTTTTGTGCATGGTGTCAGGGAGTGTTCTAATTTCATACTTTTACATGTACCTGTCCAGTTTTCCCAGCACCACTTATTGAAGAGGCTGTCTTTTCTCCACTGTATATGCTTGCCTCCTTTATCAAAGATAAGGTGACCATATGTGTGTGGGTTTATCTCTGGGCTTTCTATCCTGTTCCATTGATCTATATTTCTGTTTTTGTGCCAGTACCAAATTGTCTTGATTACTGAAGCTTTGTAGTATAGTCTGAAGTCAGGGAGCCTGATTCCCCCAGCTCCATTTTTCGTTCTCAAGATTGCTTTGGCTATTCGGGGTCTTTTGTGTTTCCATACAAATTGTGAAATTTTTTGTTCTAGTTCTGTGAAAAATGCCAGTGGTAGTTTGATAGGGATTGCATTGAATCTGTAGATTGCTTTGGGTAGTAGAGTCATTTTCACAATGTTGATTCTTCCAATCCAGGAACATGGTATATCTCTCCATCTATTTGTATCATCTTTAATTTCAGAAACATTTATCTTAATTCACTTTATCCTTAATTCATGTTCACTCCCTCAAATGTTCCCTTAGCAACATTTCTAAGGTTCTACCCTGTCTTCTTCCAGCAGGTTCTTGGGCCTGTGCTTCCTTTCATCTTTAAACACTCCTGGCCATTAGCAAACCAATTAATCAATGGTGGTGGCCTTTCCTGGAAACAGTACTCATACTGACTTTCATCCCCGCCCCCCCACCATGTCACTACTTCTTTAGTTCCTTGATTTACCACATTATTTTCCCATTTTCTCCCTAATGCTCAACTTTTTTCTTCATCACTTAAATCAGAATTGTGAGACATTGAATTATTGGTTTTGATCACCACTCTGCCTCTTTATGTTCCTGCTCTTGTGAGAAGTTAGTGAAAGGCTCACAATCATTTTAATCTCACGCTCTCTTCTTAGCCCCTCCTTCAAAAAAAGAGAGTGAAACAAATTATTTCTCTTCTATTCTTCCAAAATGTTTCCTGGCTCTGAGGTATTGATACAGCCATAGTCCCTCCTTCCTTCCTCTTCCCCACCAACAGCCACTTTTTAAAGTGAAACATCAGGTTTAGAAATCAAAGAAAATAAAAAGCCTTGTGTGTGTATGTGTGTAGATAAACTATAATAGCTGCGTTATCAAATGCATACCAAATGAAGATATTTGGCAAGTTATTTTTGTAATTAACATTTATCAATATCTACCAGACATTTAATTAGAGAATCAATTAGAGAACTGGAAGTAAATTTAATTCCAACACTTGGGACAGTGGTTTCACTGACCTGCTCCTTATGACATTATTTACTCTACACAGGGAAGCAAGACTAGTGTTATCAATAACTGAAAGGCAATCATGAATACTTTGGGATTTGAGGCTTATGGGAAGATTATTTCTAGCAGGTGTGGGACATCAAGTTACTAACATTTTAATATAGAATAAGCTAATGGAATTCCATACTTTGTGGGATTAAGGGTAGAACATCATAAGATTGCTGGCTATGTAGCCTGGGGTCAATTTCTCATGAAAAAAAGGAACCCATAACATTGGTCTTTCCTCTTTCATGGAGTTGATAAAAGGATCAAAAGAGATAATATACTTGAAAGTACTTTGAGAAATATAAATATTATATAAATGTAACTCATTTATGAGTTCCTGTAATTCTTTATGATGGCTTTCAAGAAAATAACATAATGCAGAAAACTTGTGGATCTAACAATCCAAATAACATTTTTCATAGAATTTAATTTAAACAATATCTGTGCACCAAAAGCGTATATCATTCATTACTTAGTATCTTTAGGCAGGAATAAAATGTTGAATAAAGCACTATTGGTATAAAATGTAAATACTACCAAAGGATTGGTTTATCCATTAGCAATTCTATTATTACTTGTCTAAATCATTTAGTTAGGAAATCAATGGACATTACCTTCAACTGAAAAATAATTGGTTTATTTGACACGTTCAAGGATGCTTACACTGACTTATTATTTAGTCATATTTAGTATCATCTGACAAAATTTAAATTTGATTTACCTGTTAATATTCAAATAGTCATGCAAAACTTTAAAAACATAATTAGGGTAATAAGTATTACTACTGGGGTTAAATCTGAAAATCTTAGTCACTTAATTTTAGGCTCATTCCTTTCATTTCCTTTTGAGATAGAAAACTAGTAATATGAAAAACAAATTTATGAGACTGATTTTAACCAAGTGTACCACTATTAACTCTCAAATTTATTACTTAAAATTTACCTTTTGAATTTAAAGAATGTAAAAATATGATCATTTTATGAAGTGCTATTAAGTAGTGACTCTAAAACAACATATTAGTACATTTTCAAATATCTAATTGCATCTTTGACGGTATGTGGCCATTGCATTGCATATTTCTCAACATATTGGGGATGGCAGTATGCAACACATCCCATTCTCTGCATATGAGCATAAATCATACTAAAATGGTTTATAATTCTAGGAAACTAGTGTTACTGAGATCTTTACTCATGTGTATTTCTTTTGCTTTTGTCTATAATATTTTAGGATTTAGACTTGCTCACTATTACTATTTTTCAAAGTTTGGGTTAAAGTATTTCTACTGCTCAAAAAGAAACTCAAACATGTACATAAAAATGTAAAAAAGCAAAATATTAGAGACAAAAATTAAAATTATATATCAGTGCAATATCCTTGAAAACAGGGTTAATAAGTTTGAGTTAAACTGTTCATATTAAATATTTAATTTTTTCCTCATTTTACTAAAATCTATAGTTTGTCAATAGTAAGCATAAATTTCTGTTGAAATATTAACTAATATTGAATCATTTGGGAGAATTTATAAAATAGTAAAACATTTTGCTTCATACTAGCTAATACTCTTTTACTATCTTATATATTGGGTGGGCCAAAAGGTTTGTTTGGTTTTTTCCATAAGATGGCTCTAGTAGCACTTAGTTGTCTTTAACTTCATTTGAAACAATATTGTTAGATTGTATGTGACAGCTGTCATATCAGCGTGCATTTAAAAAAAGACTTATCAAAATTGGTGAATTTTTGTGTAGCCATTTTAATATTGAAGATGGAAGAAAAAAAGCAACATTTTCAGCATATTATGCTTTATTCAAGAAAGGTAAAAATGCAACTGAAATGCAAAAAAAGATTTATGCAGTGTATGGAGAAGGTGCTGTGACTGATTGAACGTGTCAAAAGTGGTTTGCGAAATTTCGTGCTGGAGATTTCTCTCTGGATGATGCTCCACAGTAGGGTAGACCAGTTGAAGTCGATAGTAATCAAATCAAAACAACAAATGAGAACCATCAACATTATACCATGTGGGAGATAGCCAACATACTCAAAATACCTAAATCAAGTGTTGAAAATCATTTGCACCAGCTTGGTTATGTTAATAGCTTTGATGTTTGGGTTCCACATGAGTTAAGCGAAAAAAACTTTCGTGACCATATTTCCACACGTGACTCTCTACTTAAACATAAAGAAAATGTTCCATTTTTAAAACAAATTCTGACGGGCAAAGAAAAGTGGATACTGTACTTCCATGTGGAACAGAGGAGATCATGGGGCAAGTGAAATGAACCACCACCAACAACACCAAAGCCTGGTCTTCATCCAAAGAAGGTGATGTTGTGTATATGGTGGGATTGGAGGGGAGTCCTCTATTATGAGCTCCTTCCGGAAAACCAAACAATTAATTTCAACAAGCATTGCTCGCAATTAGACCAACTGAAAGTGGCACTCGACGAAAAGCTTCCGGAGTTAGTCAACAGAAAACGCACAATCTTCCATCAGGATACCACAAGACCGCATGTTTCTTTGATGACCAGACAAAAACTGTTACAGCTTGGCTGGGAAGTTCTAATTCAACTGCTGTATTCAGCAGACATTGCACCTTTGGATTTCCATTTATTTCAGTCTTTACAAAATTCTCTTAATGGAAAAAATTTCAATTCCCTGGAAGACTGTGAAAGGCAACTGGAACAGTTCTTTGCTCAAAATGATAAAAAGTTTTGGGAAGATGGAATTATGAAGTTGCCTGAAAAATGGCAGGAGGTAGTGGAACAAAAAGGTGAATACATTGTTCAATAAAGTTCTTGGTGAAAATGAAAACATGTGTCTTTTATTTTTACTTAAAAACTGAAGGCACTTTTTGGCCAGCCCGATAACTTTACACCTCAAGGAACTAAAAAAAAGAACAAACTAAGCCCAAAGTTAGCAGAAGGAAAGAAATAATAAAGATTAGAGTAGAAATAAATGAAATGGAGAATTTTGAAAAAGAAAAAAATATCAATAAAACTAAAAGTTGGTTTTTTGAAAAGATCAACAAAATTGACAAACCCTTAGATAGATTAACCAAGAAAAAAAGGGAGTGACTCAAATAGATAAAATCAGAAATGAAAGGGGAAACATTACAGTGAAGCCACAGAAATTTTTAGAAATCTTGAGACTATTATTAATAATTATACAACAAAAATTGGAATTTTAGATGAAATAAATTCCTAGAAACATAACAACTGACCAAGACTGAATCAAGGAGAAATAGAAAGCATGAACAGGTTAATACCAAATAAGGGGACTGCATCAGAAAAAATAATCTCCCATCAAAGAAAAAGCTCAGGACCAGATGCCTTCACAGGTGAACTCGACAAAACACTTAAAGAATTAAGACCAATCTTCCTTAAACTCTTCCAAAAATAGAAGAGGGGACACTTCTAAACTCATTGTATGAGGCCAGCAACACCCTAATATCAAAGCCTGATAAAGATACCACAAGAAAATAAAACTACAGCCAATACCTGTGGTGAATACGGTTACAAAATTCT